>NC_137455.1:93827035-94217591 GCF_964235325.1 Thermobia domestica
GTATTCCCTATGAGTATGATGTTTTGTCATCTCCGGGTCATACTGGGTCTGTCTTGTTCACTGGATTACTCCTACTCATGGGTCTGACTGCCTCTGGATTTTCCGAATCACGGGTCACGAAGTTTTTAATCCGTTCCATCACTGATTCTCAGATTATAAAAGCGCTCTCCTAGTCGTAATTCAGCCAAATGGGAATGATCGATTTAATGACCAAAGTTCGCGACCTTTCAACTGAACAAACCCATGACCCGAAATCACCAGGTTCAACCTGGACAGACCCGTGACGACCCGGTACGACTAAGAGACTACGAAACATACACATGCGAAGTATATGTTAGGCTGTTAATGCAATTCTAGCAAACATATTTTTTCTCTTTCTCTGTCTTTTTACTAAATTATAATTTTCCTTCTCGTTTGTTACGTGTGTCTGTGTGTATCAAAGCATTGTAATGAAAGATAACTACAAGGTGTATATACCCGTAAGAATCACAGAAAAGATAAACTACAAAGCTACATGTTTTAAATATGGGACACCGTCAAATTTTAACCAAGTGAACTGTAAAACTTGTCGTGTAGAATATTGTAATGTTCCATGTGCTTGGATTTACAAACACCTAACATGTGCTTCTACTTATAAACAACAACCACGTGTACCTTACTATCGATTGCTACAGCTGCAGACGACGGAGACAACAGCGACACCACCAGTCACATGACGTCGACGGAACAGCAGTGCTACCGCCTCATCTGTAGCGCCTGTATAACCTAGAGGATTTCAACGACAGCTACCAGTCTCGATTGGTCACCTCCTTTAGCTTGCTTTGGAGCTTCAGGAGATATCTAACCCACACCCTTTAGTTTGCTTCGGAACTCTAGGGTGTCCTTTCCGCTTCGGGGCTCTGTCGGGATTCCTAACCTCAGTCGCTTAGCTTGCTTTGGAGCTCTGTGATTCTTAACCCCCTCTCTACTTGCTTCGGAGCATTGGAAATTTCTAACCCACTCTCCTTAGCTTGCTCGGAGCTCTGTGCAGATCTGCCCTAGGATCAGCTTTTTCTACTTTGTATTAGAGAAATTACATTATTCTAGTATTTCTGTAAAATACTGTTCGTAATAAAAACCGGCAGTGGGAAACGATTCCGGACTGTAATTTGCTCTACTTATGCTCTACATACTTCTGTACAAGCAGAACTTTACAATATGAAATATTTCGCTGAGTCCTTAGAGTGTTTTGTTAAATATTTTTTTATAGCCTATATTCATTATTTTTCATTGTGAGAAGATGAACAACATAAAATTATATTTGAAATATTGAAGACACGGCATCTTGAATAGGAAATGACACATCGGGAATCAAACAAACGAATGTTGAAGCTAGAGTAGCAAAAATCACTTATCCACTATAACATTCTGTAGGAATGCTGCAGAGGTGATATTTTGGCTCCTTCCGGGTCTGTCTGGGTCACAGAGTCAGACCGGATCTGGAAAACGAGACCCAGACCCGGATGACCCAGACAAAAGTCATGACCTGTCAAAATTTGTACATAGACCAAAATTCTGACATGTTTTATTTTCTTGGCATTTAAATCCTATATGTATGTCTGTAAATACTAACTAGCTATCATCGTACCTGTAATTACGGATTAAAGTTAACTACAAGCTGACATTCCAAAATCCAGCCATCGATAATCCGGTTCCTTCAGATTACCGGCATGGATTTCGAAGCAGATTTTTAAATTTACCGCGTTATTGTTTTCTGGAGGTTCTGTTTATGCTTTGATGGTGCTATAGTTGATAATCAGTTGTTGGGTCTTGTTTTCACTTGTTATTTATTTGCTGCTGCACAGCCCACCCAATTAATTGAACTAAAATCCAATAGATTTTTTTTATTTAGTTGGTGAACATTAAAAGTTTTATTTGTTTTTATATCATTCAGTGCTTATTTTAAGGGAATGTAAAGTTAGTAATTTTCTGTTATATATATAATTAGAATTTCCTTTCTTCCAGCTGTTGCTGTGCGCAGCTTGGCGTCCGTGACCCATCCTGTGATAGGATAGTCCTGACACTTTTCTACGACAAAGGGCAGTTGAGGAGATGAGAATCTCAGAGAGCGGCGGTGGACGATAACAACACGCCTGACAGTATGGAGCTGGCGGCTCCTTTGGAGCAGCGCAGCATCATCAAGTTCCCCCTGAAGAAAGACGCGAAACCTGCTGAAATCTTCAGAAGATACAGAGCGCAATATGTCGAAGAAACTCTCTCTGAGTTGCAAGTATACGAGCGGTTTTCAAAATTCAAAGCAGCAAGAGAATCCGTTATCAGTGTGGCCCGTACTCCACGCCGTGCTACTGCAATCAACGAAGCCATTTGTAGGGTGCAGCAGCTTATTTTGAGTTATCGATGACCAATATGAGAAATTTGAGCGCGAAAACAAACATCAGCGGGGGAAATGTGGAAACGAACACCTACATTTCTGGAAAATCATAACCAGATGGGTCCCAAAAATGCTAACCTTCGACCAGAAGCAGTGTAGGGAAAACGTCTCGTTTCAGCATCTGCGTCGATTTCAGAGAGAAGGCGAGAGATTGCTTGTAATGATAATCACCTGCGATGAGAGCTGGGTGCATCATTACACTCTAGAATCAAAGTGCTCTAACATGGAGTGGAGGCATCCAGACTCGCCGCCGCCGAAAAAATTCAAGGCACAAACGTTCGCTGGTAAAGTGACGCTGATGGTACTCTGGGACAAAGGCAAGGTGATATGCAATGATTTCCTGTCATCCGGAGCCACAATCAATGCGGTATGCTACACAACCTCCTCCAGACCAAAATCAAAGAGGCTTTAAGGAAAAAATGGCCACGTGTGGTAAAGGACATGCATGACAATGCGCGTCTTCATATGGCCACAACACGGTCATAGCTATCACCGAACTTGGTTGGGAAATCCGAGACCATTCCTCATATAGCCCCGATCTGTTGCATTGCGAATTCCATTTTTTGGTCCCTCAAGGAGCACTTGGGAGGATAACATACCACACCGACGACGAAGTCAAGACATGTGTGCTGAAATGACTCAAAGGTGGTCCGAAACAATTCTATGCCGCAGGGACTCGTGCACTCCCCACACAGATGGGACAAGTGTGTGCGTGTACATGGGGAGTACCTTGAAAAATAACAGTAATTGATTCGCATGTTGGTTTCTCTATGTAACAGAAAAGAAATTCCGGTTATAATTTGAATGTTCCTCGTACATATATATTGCAATATTCTGGTTGGTGGAGTCTAAAATAATATACTTGGGAATTGAACCCTTCACCTTTTTATTATAAAAAGAATGTCTTATAAAATGTTTTTATAAAACTGTAAATCTTTCTTCAAGTGTATTTGGGATTTCCAGAGTGGAAAATAGAAACCCATTGGCTCACAATGTGGCCTCGGGACAAGGAACACAGCAGCCTCAGACGGTATTGGTTAAACTCCATAGCTCTCAGCAGCCCCGGGAGTTTGATATTAAAGAATATATTTCCTTTGCTCATAGCAGCCTCAGGAGATGATTTTAAAGAAGCTCCGTAGCTCGTGGCAGCCCAGGAGTAGGTATTAGGAGAAGTCTCCGTAGAAAATGGAGAAGGTATTGTACGTTAGGCGATCAGCTCTGGAACTGATAATTTCCTATTCTTATGACCCTCTTTTATAGCCACTTTCTTGGAGGGAGGACCTAGAGAGGGGTAGTCGGTCGTCTTTGTAGATCCTCGAGTTCTCTTCGTGGTTTCCTGGTTGCGTGGTCTCCTTGTATCGTCTACCACTGTTTGTTTTTAATTGTAAAGACACGTGTTTATAGTACAAACATGTGGCTTGTAGTGTGTGTGGGTATGCGGATCCTTACAATATTATACGTGTATATAGCATATATCATATGAGTTGTCAAATTTCCAAAAGCCTCTTGTCCACTTATTTGGAATGCGTTTTTATTGTTTATGATTTGTTGATACTTAATTTAAGCTAATTTATCCCATTCAATGTGTTCAGGTACTTATTTTACATTTTACAAAATTTATTTTGCTTATTTTCAGATGTAGAAATTAAAGTGATAACAAACAAAGAATGACTTCTCGAAAGTTTTGTAAAATGGACAAGAGACATTTTGAAATTAGGCAACTCATATAATAATCCAAAACGTGGCATTTTCAAAAATCCGGCACTCCTCAGATCTGGAGGAGGTTGACAGATTTTTGAATGAACAATCTGCATAGGAAAACCCGTTACCACTATAGTGCGATATAAGATTAAGTTTTACGTCGCAGAGTTGAGTCCTATGTGCTGAAAGAAAGACAATGACAAAAAGAGCAATGATGTGAAAGATGATATATATGAGATGTTTACAAATATGCGTGTCCTAAGTGGAATTTGAGTTGACGATTAGTACGTCTGGTTCTCACCATCCTTACGCTGAAAGTGCTTAATGTCGCTGCGTGATGAAGGTTGTAGCTAAGAAGTATGTCACACTAATAAAGTAATGAGCACTTGCTTCATGCTTGAACAGTGTTCAATGGGTCCTGAGATATTGCCACCTTGTGACACTCATTTGCTAGCAGATTTATGGATTTCAGTAGTGCTACCTTTTGAAACGTACTTCCTGTGTATCGCTATACTTCATATAAATAAATGAAGAACATTTACTTAATTACAAGGAGATCTCGTTGAACCTCTTTAATTTGTTGTGTCGATTTAAAGGGAATCTGGAACACAACCTTCAAAAGGCTGAAACGGTGTTCTTCAGAAGTATTCATCCTCTAAAGATTATTCGAGTAAAAGAAGAAGATAACACTAGTTTTAAAATAATTTTGCTAGAGGTTACGTAGCTTGTATAGTTATTGAATTATGACCAATAGTAAGCATAAATTCTATACTAGGTTCTACGTGGTATTCAAACAAAACAGGAATTTCCCGCGAAAACCAAGCAAAGACTGGTGAGATTCGTGAGGGAATTGTTGAAATTCATGAGGGAATAAAACATCTGTCTACTATATTATACTATACATGGCACCAACACTTTTAACAAGAGCAACTGTTCAAGGTTAAGACACATTACTGACAGTAGGTTCATCGTAGTATTGTAGTTTTCAAAATGGCTTGTTCGAAAGAGAAGGCGTTCTGACCGTGTTTTAGATAGAACAAAAAACTTTGACTATCATCCCATTCACAGGACCTGATACTTTGGACACCCTGCAATTTCTTCATTTGGACATTCCTTCTAGTCACAGTTTAAGTAGTATTGTTCTTAATATTCTTTTATGACCTTCACAGACAGACATTTGACTTTATTTAATTTTTTGAGTTTAGCGTCTCATTCAGCAGTGAGGCTATATAAGACGTGGACATACAGCTTAATGGGAGATCTGAACCACATTAACTCAAGGCGGGACAACCAGACGTTTTTGTTACAGGTCATGAACTCGGACATGTTTCTCCAATATAAAATTTGTGTGTGTCGTGTGATCAAGGATACTCTATTTAAGGAGTGTGATTAACGCATTGACTCTCCGTAATAGGAAATTATAACTTTGTAAGGCAAGAAACAACCGTTTAACTCAGTTACGAAACTTCATATTCACTCTATACAGGTACTACTGTATATTTGGATACAATCCTTTACTCAATAATAGACCTAAATCCATACTGAGTATGATTTAATTGAGAAACCATACAAACTATGTCCCGCGAAAATTACCAGGGATACGGTGGCTTAATAGTAAAGTGTTCTCCGCTGGTGCGAGAGGTCTCACGTTTGATCCGAGTCCAGGCGAGCTTATGATGGCTAACTGTGTTGTTTTCTCGGATTCTCTTGTTTCCTCCCACATTACAATTCCACTAATTATTTCAGAATTATTCACTTTTATTAATCACCTGTTTCCTTTAGTCTGAAGAACATAAACGTGGGACGCAAAACTGGAAATTTCATTGCACTCATTTCACACGTCTCACATTCCACCTTAAATGTTCTTTGACAAATAAAACTCGTGGGAGAACCAGCCAATTTTAATACCTGGGAGGAAAAAAAAAGTATGTATTTGGTGTGAATCATAACACTAGTGTTATTATACTAGTCTAGCGCCGCAGAGGTAAGCAACATCTCTTCGTCTGGAGAGCAGACGGACGGATCCTTCTTCGAGTTCCCTCTCGCATGGATGCGACCGGTTACTGCATCTGACACGTGGAGCCGGTTTGACTGGTCAGGTGCATGAGACTAAACATTACACGAATAAAAAGAGAATGAAGAATGAAACAACTCGCTTTAAGAAAAAAAAAATAGAAACAAAGGGAAAAAAAGCGAACAACACGCGGCTCAACGTGCGATGTAACAAAACGTCACCGCAGACTAAATATGAGTGACGTTATCGTCAGCAATGAACCACAAACGAGGAACATTCACCGAGGCACACGAACTGTTAGTGCTGCCAAGGCCAGAGCGACACACCCTGTCGAAACCTGGCTCCACACAGAACACAAATATCAGTGCAATAATTTATTCACATGCAATAATATAAATTATTATAGAATAATCGTAAATGCAAATAATAATAAGAAGAAGAATGAACCACTGTCGCGAATACATTAGAACAATTTTTGAATGCTGAAAGATGAGCAAGCCCTGATAGTTCTTCAGCCAATTGCCCAACGGCATGGGTCTCAATGAGGTAGAACTGGATGGAAGCCTCATGTTCATAAACACAACTTTCGTTTTAAATGAATGAGTGAGTCTTTTCTTACCCCTTCCCTATTTACTATTAAAATATTAGTATACCTGGAGGGAAAAGTGCATTTTGATGGACAATCAACATGGCATCGATCTTGATTAATATGACTACCGAATGATCAAGATTAATGGATCATCATCCCTTTTGCATATGAATAAGTTATTTCCGCTGTATCTTACACAGACACACTCACATTTATATCACACACACACACACAAACACACAGTATATATAAATATATATATATATATATATATATATATATATATATATATATATATATATATATATATATATATATATATATATATAATAAACGTTATAAGTTTGTCTTGAGGGGGAGCCACAAATCCTTCTGGCGGTATGCAAATGTCCAAATTGCCGGCACCTTTTTGAGATTTATACTGGAAATATAAAATTAATAAAACAAATTCATGATGCTCCTAATCTAAAAACAACTTATTATATTGATTGGGTGATGTGTGTATTAGGTCCATTTAGTATAATAATGCGAACAATAAAATCTTATCAGGATGTGAACGCAAGCATTATTTCCACAAAGTAAGTGCTACATAAATTAGCAGATGAAATGGTTGGCTGATAGAAATTTAGCCTTCCTTCACTTCAGGATCAAGGCTATATAAGATGGGAAAACGAAATACGAGAAATTTTTTGCGCGGTTAGTTGAAGCAGGTGATCTAGGATGGCCAAGCTCATGGCAAAACAATATCAGCATAGAGTAGACGAAAGAGAAGCCTCAGCGGCAGAGAATTGTCAGCAACGAACGTACAGCGAGTTCGGCAAAAATGACTACAGAATTCAATCAGCATCTATCTACCTTATTGTGACAATCACAGTTCGACACGAGTTGTACAACCGAACATAGGTGGTTGATTACAATTTCCAAACCGCAACGAAAAAAAAAATGTTCAGAACATGCAAAGAGAACCGTCGATGATTGCAAACGCGTAGTATGGTCCGATGAGTTTTCTTGCACCTTATTTCCAACAACAGGCCACGTTTATACTCCGAACTGTATTATTTCCTAGCGTGAAACACGGCGGGGGCTCTGTGATGCTGTACACTGCAATTCCCTGGTATTACGTGCAGTGCCGGACTGGCCACATTGGCTACTTGGCGATTGCCAAGGACCTATGGATGCGCACGAATCGAGACAAACTTTGTAAAATTCGAGTCGAGTCGAGACTGCTCATAAAAATCTCGACTCGACTCGAACGTCTCGAAAATCTTTCTATAATTTTTAATATTATTTTGAAGAAAGTATTCACTCAGAAACAACCTTGAAATCAATTCCAGCATTTATTACTTTAGAAAGGCACAGAAGGCATAAACTTAATTAATCTTTCGAGATCAAGATTTAATTTTCAGCTCAATTCAGTTAATTAGTGAAGTGCTGGCCGTGTGTAGAATGGGAAAGACGCGCGATCTATCTGAGTTTGACCGAGGGAAGATTGTAATGGCCCGGACACTCGACACGAGAATTTCGGAAACTGCAGGACTTGCCGGATGTTCGAAGAGTGCTGTGGTGAGTGTCTTCAACAAGTGAAGAAACCAACGGGAAACGACTTCCAAACGTCGAGGGGTTGGGCGCCCCCACCTCATTACAGATGTCGGAGGTGGTAGCCTGGGCAGACTGGTAAAACAGGACAGGCAGCGAACTGTGGCCGAACTAACATCAGACTTTAATTTATGCTAGGCAAAGTGCAAGTGTGTTTGAACACACAGTGCACCGAACACTCCTAACGATGGGCCTCCGCAGCCGACGACCCACCAATGTGCGAATGTTAACACCACGACATCGGCAACTATGACTGAAATGAACACGTGCCATCGCCACTGAACCTTGGCGGAGTGGCAGAGTGTTGCATCGTCTGATGAATCCCGGCACCTTCATCATGACGATGGGAGGGTGCGAATCCGCCGTGTTCCTAGGGAACAGCTCCTTAACACCCGTACTGCAGTACGGAGACAAGCTAGCGGCGGCTTAATCATGCTCTGGGGAACATTCACGTGAGCATTCATGTGTCTAGTGAAGCTCGATCAAGACATCATGACGGCCGAGGCGTACCGCACACTGCTTGCAGACTACGTACACCCTTTCATGACGATCATGTTTCCCAACGGTAGTGGTATTTTTCGACACGATAATACACCATGTCACAAGGCCAGGAGTGTGATGGACTGGTTCGAGGAACACAGGAACGAACTTCAAGTGATGTGTTGCCGCCCCAACTCGCCGAATCTGAACCCAATCGAACACGACTGGGATGTGATTGAACATGACGTCAGAGAGCATCGCCCCCTCCCCGGAATTTACGGGAATTAGGTGACCTGTGTGTGTACATGTGGTGCCAACTCTCTCCAGGAACCTACCAAGGATCATTGCGTCCATGCCAAGACGCGTCGCCGTTGTTATCCGTGCCAAAGATGAACATATTGACAATTAGGTAAGTAGTCATAATGTTCTGGCTGATATTATCAAAACATTTTCTTCTGATATTATTATTGATGTTATGTTAACATGGTAATCTGATGATATGTGCTATTAGTCGTCATAGAAACGAGAAACATAACACACAACAGAGGATCCATCTTGTAGAATTAACATGTATGTTATTTAAAAGGTGTAAATGTTTACTTCATTATGTATTATAATAAAAGGTAATATCAAGATGGAGTGTTTAAGTGGATTTTGGTAAAAGTAGTAGACTAGATTATAAATATTCGGACTGTGGGCTAAAGTGCAACCCTAAAAATATACTAAATAAATATATTGGTCGTTACAATAAGTTATTGTGACTAGTCTTATACATTATCCTAGTCTCTACTGATATAATAAGTAGGGATGGTACCGAGACCGAGACTAGTCTCGGTCTCGTCTCGGTCTCGTCTCGAATTATCGAGACGAGACCGAGACCGAGACGGACTTTTATATACCGAGACGAGACCGAGACCGAGACGGACTTTTAACTACCGAGACGAGACCGAGACCGAGACAGACCTCTATAAATCGAGACGAGACCGAGACGAGACTTAGGTCAGTCTCGAAAGTCTCGGTCTCGTCTCGAATATTGATATTGATATATACTAAAAGTGCCTTCACTCAAAATTTGTTTCGTTGCTGTGTAAGGTAATATGAGAACGGTTGCCTGATGTACAGTGGCGTATTTAAGGGGTGATTATCAGGCTCAAACCCCTCCCGAAATAAATTTGTGATCATTTTTTGCATTGCACGTACAACGCAAATGTTTCTTACTCGTTCCTCAAGCCTCTCCCGAAACAAAATCCACTGCTGATGCAAATAGAATTCTCTCTCTCTCTCTCTCTCTCTCTATATATATATATATATATATATATATATATATATATATATATATATATATATAATATGGTCGCGGTGCCACCCAGGGCCTCCCTGCATGGGTTCCCGGGGCCCAACTTTAATTTTAAATGGAAACAATAGGTGAGTGGTACCTCGTTCGATATATCTTTAAAAACTAAAAAGCGTTCTGGCAAAAGATGTTTCATATCGGGCACTGTATTCAAAGTGGCCGCCAAGACATGTTGCCTCTGCCAGATACAGTAAAACGTGCAGTACCACTAATATGAAAACGGTTGGACATAAATGAACCGATCAACAACTCAAATAGAAAATGTCATGTGGCACATCGATTGATATTGTCGCGGAGGTTCCCAGGGCTACCCTTCATGGGGGCCAAGGGCGAAACTACAAAATTGTAAATGGAAACATGGGGTGAGTGATAACTCGTCCGACATATCTTTAAAAACTAAAGAGTGCTGTTACAAAAGATTGTTCATGTGAGTCACCGTTTTCAAAATGGCCACCAAGACATGGTACCTGCATCAGATAAAACGTCCAGTATCACTAATATGAAAACACCAGAAAAATATTCGAATATTCGAATTCACAGAGGGTATTTATCATTCTATATCTCGGGAATGTTGCAACAGTCAAAAAGATGATTAGAGTGAAAGTACCATAATGGAAAGGAAGAAATTAACTGCTAGAAAATTATTGCTCCAACCTCACTCCGTAAGTGAGTGAAGCGGGAAGGATCGGTGGAATTGCAGATGGAAGCCTTAGTTTTTGCAAATTGTATCTACGAAACAAAGTTATTTGAAATATGTTTTTATAAGAGATAAATGTCTCTGTAATGGGATAAAGTATGTAAAATTCTTGTTAAATGGTATCATCCATTTTGATTGCAGGCAATGGTTTGATGCAAAAATGAATAAACTGAAATGCGAAACAAATTTGCCGAACAATGCAATTTTAGAACAATATTTACAAACGTTGGTTTTCTTCAACAGTCGTCTGCATGATATTGGTTCGCTTCTTTTCCTTCTGACTTCTTGCATGTGATAGAATATGAGTTTCACTGAGATGTCCACAGTTACATTCCGAATAACTTGGTAATTTCAGTTGTGATCCTTAGTAACGAAAGGGTACATACTGATGCAGATATGTCCCAAAAATCTTGCACGCATTGCGTTAAATTATCAGGGGCGGGTAAAATGTTGTTAAACTTGAATTTCACCTTATTTTTATTCACCTTATTTCACTTTATTTTTATTCATTATAACACCAGTCATTTGTATACATAAGTGTTTCAGACAAACCATATCTATTGCAAATAAAAAGTGAGGTTCTCATTTGAGGTTTTACCATTCATTCCCGCTTCACCTACTTACGGACAGAGATCGGAAAGATAATTTTCTATCATTTGCTCTTTTGCATCATGTCAATTATACTTTAATAATCTTTTTTCCGTTGCATTGTACTCCAGCCGTGGAATGATAAATACCCTCTGTGCTTTCCTATACGAGTTTTATTCTGTTAATTTTTTCCAACTATTTTCATATTAGGGGTTTATTGGTACTGGACCTTTTATCTGATATAGGCACCATGTCTTGGCGGCCATTTTGCAAACGGTGACCCATATGAAAAATCTTTTGCCACAACACTCTTTAGTGTTTCAAGATTTATCCAAAGACGTATCACTTGACCCATATTTCGGTTTCAAATTTCTAAGTTTGGCCCCCTTGAAAGGCAGCCCTGGGAGCACTGCGAGAACATTACTAGACACGCCACGTGCCTTTCCTGTTTCACTTTTTGACTGTTCGTTTATCTCCAACTGCTTTCATAAGTGGTACTGGACGTTTTATCAGATACAGGCACCACGTCTTGGCGGCCATCTTGAATACGTGACCGATATGAAAAATCTTTTGCCATAAAGCTTTTTTACTTTTTAAAGATCTATGGTACGAGGTATTACTCGCCCCATGTTTCCATTTAAAATTTTAAAGTTTGGTCCTGGTACCCCATGAAGGGCGGCCCCGGGAGGCACCGCGACAACACCGTTCGGTGTGCCCCATGGCATTTATCATATTTGAGTTTTTGTTCGGTTCATTTATGTTCAATCGTTTTCGAGATATCTTCGTGGAAAGATTAAAATGGGCCATCCTCTCTCTCTCTCTCTCTCTCTCTCTCTATATATATATATATATATATATATATATATATATATATATATATATATATATATATATATATATATATATATATATATATATATATATATATACAGCCACGGATCCAGTATATAATCAAGGGAGGGGCTAAACCATGGTTTACTGCTTTATCCAGTGTAAAGAAAGTAGGATTGAAGCCCATTTTATCCAGTGTATACCTAAGCGTTAAGGGGGGCTATAGTCCCTATAGCCCTCCCCTAGGATATATATATATATATATATATATATATATATATATATATATATATATATATATATAAAATGCTGAAATTTTGTACCAAGTTGGAAAATTCTTCTAGATACTCCGCAATACCACTAGATAAACAAGCAATGTTGCTAAAGCAAAATAAAGTTGTATTTTCTCAAATTTCGCTACGTAAAGTATTACATATTTCTAATTTAGTTATTTAACAAAACCACAATAGCCCATACATTATTTAGTGTAACAAAGGACAACGCAGTATCACTAACATCAACATTTTGGAGATCTCTAATAACTCAAATGGCATGGACGGTGCAATGCGCATCAACTTATCTTAGCGTCAAATACTATGATCATGGTATAGTATATTTCGAATGAATGAAGGAACAAATTTATAAGAAATGGAAAATTTAAATGTTTCTAAAGACTTTACTTCGAAAACGTGCTGACATATCACGTCTCATCATGTAAATGCTTCCAAAAGACTTAAATGCTTATAACGCCATTTACAACAATTGTTATTTCAAATCGTTTCAGAGACACCAAACACATTGGTAGTGATTTTTATACTGCTTAAAATGACGTATTTGTATTAAATTTTTATAACGATTATTGATTTCCTTTGCTTCTATAACATTACAACAATAGTTTTTGGTGGTTTTAATTACAAGTCGCAGTTACATTATTTTAAGCAGTGTTGTCCACTTAAATAAATTGCTAAATATTATTCTAAATATGTGCAAATAACGTAGATAAACTGTAAAATATTTTAAAATTACTCTAATTTGTTTTGTGGTGCAAGAATGCTTTCAAGAGACGACGTTTTTGATAGTCTTTGGGCTACTTATAATGTTAATGTTTAAGTCTTCGTTCCAGCAATACATGTAAATGCAAATTGTAACTGAAATTAAATGTAACTGATACATTTTCAGTAACACTAGTTGTTCCCCCTAAGCTTTAGGCCTGATGTACACTTCAGATTAAGACCGTGCTTAATTAAAAGTTCTAATTACACCCTAATTACACTTCATTTGCTTTAGTTTGACCACCGACCACCTCAAACTCGATCCATACCATATAGCTATATGCAATTATTCAAGGACTTATAGTTAATAATACACAGTGTTCATTTTTGTTTTGTTTTGTTTCACGTCCCACAGTTATGCTAGGGAGGCTAAAGGAGACGTGGAGCTAATGATTATAGTGGAATCCGAACTACTTCGGTCGTTCAACATTACCCCTTCCGGAAATCGAACACGGGACCACGCGAACCGAAATCAAGCGTGCTATCCGCTAGACCAAATGAGGTCCTCACATTGTGTTAATTTAAATCATTTAGTTATGTTGCTAGATCCGAGGATTAAAAAGTAGCGTGTCTGTACTCCGAAAGTAGCGAATTCGAACTATTTGTAGCCCAAATATATAGAAATGAATACTGATGGTGCTAATGAAATAATTTAATATGAGCTGGAAAATGTGCTGGACGTATTGCAACAAGAAATTATGACCGACGGACGAAAACAATTCTAGACTGGATACCACGAGACAAAAACAGCCTAGGAAACCTCCGCATACAAGAAGGTGTGACGAAATCAAGAACCACTGAGGAGTAACCTGGAAAAGAATTGCCCAAGTTAGATAGTTGTGGAGAAGACTTTGAAAGACCTTCATCCAGTAGTGGATTGATAATGGTTGATTATGACGATGGTGATGATTTTATTATATCTGGACCTTGGAGGTAAACTAAATCAAGTCATAATTTTGTAATTTTACTGAAGCGAAAAACTGTTTCCTCAACTAAGACCTATAGTACTGTTTTTCAAACTTACTAAGTAGTTACAAAGTAGTAGGATACTTTCAGACTTACATTATTACACCACTAGAAAGAACATAGTCTATTAAAAAAGCATTAAAACTCAATTTCGACCAAAAAGTGACAGCATAGTCTACCTCTAAAGTTCATATATATATATATATATATATATATATATATATATATATATATATATATATATATATATATATATATAACTTTTACTAGGTAAGGTAGGGTAAAAATGGATCCAAAATTTAAAGAAAGTCGTAGAGCGAAAAAATATTTTTGACTATTCAATCCATCATGTTGCAGCAAAACCACGAAAATTAATACAAAATAAAACTAGAAAATTAATAATCACTTGTTTTGGCGAGTGAGAAAAAAAGATACAGGTAACTCGAATTACCTATATAGTTATATAATATGTATGTCCATGTTTCGCAAGTAATTTTCAATCAATATAAAATTTCAACGTAATGAACACAATTAGTTTTCTCGAATAAAGATTGCATGCACCGCTGAGAGCTCAGGAATACGATTAATCTATGTTACGGCACTGGATATGTGCTTATGTATTGCATTACGACTTTATGAACTTGTATAAAAAACAGAATGCACTAAAAATGAGACGCAAACTATGCGAAGCATCGGACTTTGAATCTAACTTGTTTTGTGATCCAACTCAACACCTCACATAGCAAAGATGAGTGTAATAGCTCCCACCACAAGGTTCAGGACGTTCGTGTTATAAAGTGTCAATTAAACACGGAGATGTGAAACGGTAATAAAGCATTTCATCAATTTGAAACAAAATACGTATACGTATTGTAGTAATAATTTACCCTATTTATTAAGATATGAACGTTATATTCTGTTTTGAAAATGAGTCAAAGCAGAATGTATTGAATAATAAATGAGAAATTGTAAAGTTTCAACTTCGGTACGATTAAATACATTCGTGCTGGTATGTGTTGCGTTATCCGTTAGAAGGTATTGAACAATTCTGATTCAAAGGAAGGAAATAAACTACTGTATAGTACTGGAGTTAATTTAATAGAGTTTAATTGTATAGGCAGTACTGAGGCTATATGAGACAAAGTCCATTGCTGAAAGTGAAATATAGGTTACTATTAGGGTTTTAGGGTGATATACCCACTGATCATTGATCCTGGAATACACGTATGAAAACATTAGCACTAGCAAATTAGCTATGAAGAGGTACACTATACCATAATTCTAAGTCAAAAATGAAAGGAAAAAATAAGCGGAAACGACAGACTGTACGAGAGTAATACTTTCACTATTTTAATTTCACACTATTTATTTCGAGACTTTCGAGACTTTCGAGACGAGACCGAGACTTGGTACTCGAGACCGAGACCGAGATCGAGACAAGCATCTGTTGACCGAGACGAGACCGAGACCGAGACGGTGATTTTTTAGTCGAGACGAGACCGAGACCGAGACCGTTATTCATCAACCGAGACGAGACCGAGACTGTACAAAGTCTCGTCTCGTCTCGTCTCGATACCATCCCTAAAGGCATATTATATAAAGCTAACCAAGAAAGTTGCGAATGCGAATGGAAATAAGACGAAGATCAGTTGTTGGTATGAGTATATCCAACATACTGCCTGGTTCTGGCAGTTCAGTTACACCGTGAACTTGCGTAAAGACAGAGTGAACATGGGATTTTCACAGAGCGTCATAAGGACGTGTATGTTTTACGAGTTCAAACTGGGGTCAAACGCCGCTGCAGCGAGGCGGAAGATATGCCAGGTCTTTGGTGAGGGTGTGGTGACTACGCGGACAGTGCAGTCGTGGTTTAACAAGTTTAAGAATGGTGAAGATATGCCAGGACTTTGGTGAGGGTGTGGTGACTACGCGGACAGTGCAGCGGTGGTTTAACAATTTTAAGGACGGTGACGAAACTAGAAGATGCACCACGTGCCGGAAGACACATGTACAAAATGAAGATCTTCAGGCAGTAATTGAGGGGAACAGTCGCCAGACATGTGAGGAACTGGGTCTACAATTCAGGGTGAGTGGAGAAACCATTCGGCAGCACCTCCATCAACTTAGAAAGCATTACAAGTTGGATCGATGGGTCTCACATGATTTGACTTCGGGCCAGAAGGCAACACGAGCAGACACCTGTGTTTCTCGGCTGTCTTGCCTGAGGAAGTAGCCATTTCTGGACAGGGTGTTGACATTTGATGAGAAGTGGGTCCTGTACGAAGCTTCACGGCGCCGTCATCATTGGTTAGCATTCCATGAACCGGTTCCAAAACAGCCGAAACCAGAGCTGCACCAGAAGAAGGTCCTGCTGGTGTTTGGTGGACTCCTCGCGGCATCGTGCATCGAGAACTGCTACCAGCTGGTCAGAGCATCAATGCAACTATCTACTTTCAGCAGTTGAGCCGGTTTCAAGAAAAACTCAAGGCCCGGGACACCATTCTACGTCTTGAATCGGAAATATTATTGCATGCGACATGCTCCTCGGACATTGCACCGTCCGATTATCACCTGTTCCATTCCTTGAACAATCACCTTAGACGACGCCAGTTCAAATCCCTAGTAGAGGTGCAAAATACATTTGATATTCTTCTTCGCTTCAGGGCCACAAAATTCTACCGCGATGGAAACCATGGGCTTCCAGAACGTTGACAGAAGGTCGTCGATTCTGATGGGCACTATTTTTGATCTTTCAAATACGTCTTGGGTGATATATCGATGTTCGAGGGTGATCGGTGAAAAAATGACAGAACTTTCTTGGGTACCTATATCTATCTGTTTATATAGATAGATAGATAGATAGATTACCCGAATCAAGTAAGAAAACTGTTGTGGAAATAACCAACTCTGAGAATGCGAATATT
The DNA here is from genome assembly GCF_964235325.1 of Thermobia domestica. NCBI lineage: Eukaryota > Metazoa > Arthropoda > Insecta > Zygentoma > Lepismatidae > Thermobia > Thermobia domestica. The sequence goes on from NC_137455.1 coordinate 93,844,259, forward strand.
AATCTACATAACCTGAATTAAGCGATTGTAAGAAAAAGTTAATGTGTAACAAAACCCAATTTTGTATGTATTTATATGCCACATATCGTATGTGCAAGGTTCGACATCCATCGGGAAAGGAAGTCCATCTAATGCATTTGAAAGACTGACTGTTCTAACCATTCGGTTATTCGAAGTTTTTTTTTTTTCAACATACTTAATCTCAGTACCGGTATCTTATCCGTCTTTTGATGGTATGACAAAAGAGCCGTTGAAAACTAGATCATTATTAAGTTGTATGTATATTCAGTTAAATTATGAGATCTAAAAATCTCTTCAGCTTTCTGTACCATGTTCTATCTATTGCGACTAATAGCAACCATCTTTTTATATATTTTTTCCTTCCTTTCTTTACTCGTTTATTGTGGTTTCCTTTTTCTCGTTGCTATTAAAGAATTTTCACTTGACCTCTAGAACGTTGGCAACAACTACCGCGGTTCCACTAAATGCCCGTGCAGACAATTTACCCAGCGGGTAAATATACTAATATTATGACAGTGCATGAATGAAGAATCAGGCAAAAAAAGATAAATAAATAAAATTGTACGTTATTACAAGAGAACAGGTGCGGTCTCTTAAGTGGAAATTAAAGTGAAGAAAATCAATTTTTAAAGGTGTCATAAAAAGTTGATTTATTTTCTCCTAGTCCTTAATTATTGCAGTTCAAATTTCCTCTAATTATTACGTACATCACTAGAAGTCACAAATAAGCGAAAACAAAAAAGTATTTTTTGAAATTGGAATATCAATCTCAACATATTACCTGTGTTGCAGTCATACTATTCAAATTATATGCCTAAACATATGAATACAACACAGTTTGGTTTTACACAATTCATTATGCTTTCACAATTTAGCAATTTATTCTTTTATGTCTAATGCATGTAAGTGCATTTCTTTTTTCTAATTACTTATTGTAAGTGCTAAACTCTATACAGTATTTTCTGATTCAGCTGTCAATAACAGTTATTAATAGCAACGGTCATAGTTAGCGTGTCTTCAATATCCTGCTATGTTATTGATCGATCATAATGATTAGGTATTAGGCTATTATGATTATGGTTTATAAGAAAGGGTAGAATAAATATTTTTTCCCCGTTTATCACTTGTACTTATCTTCGTTTCTATTTTCATCGACGAAAATTTCCTTAAGTAATAGTAATATATAGAGAAACAATACTTGCTTGAATTATAAACAATATTATAAAATAAAGCATCCAAATGATAATTGTAAAAAATGAAATGAACTCTTTTAGTTTTACGTCCCACGATTATGCTGTTTAGGCTACAGGAGATGGTGATGTTGATGTTCAGAAATGAAGGTAATGGTGGAATGAATAATGTGGAAGGAACCGGGAGAACCCTCAAAACCCCACTCACACTGTGTTTCTCCACCACAAAGTACACTTGGCGCGAGCTGGGTTCGAAGCAGGGACCCCATGCACTAGAGGTGAAAGATAGCCTAAATGAGTAGTTTCTGATTGACAGATCGATCCCTAGATAAAACTGTTTAAGCTAGAAATTTGAAATCCGGACGATACATAGGATTTGTGACGTAAGGTACCACTAAGGAAGGATTTTTGAAAATTCGAGTTGAAAATGGGGATAAATGGGGGTTGCAATTATTATAATAGTAGCAGAAGTCTCATGGACAGACGCACAGACTGGATAGTATGGAATTTGCAATACAGTACAGTGGTGTGGGTTGCCTAAGAGTTTGTGAGATACACTATACCTTTTGAACCCCCAAACCCCCCGCCCCCTCGAGTAGAAAATTGATAAAACGGCTTCATATGCGATTAGATCTGGTGAAGATTTATCTGTGAATAAAGTTTTGTAGCTTTAGGTCATTTCTTTTTATATGCAGATCTCATGACCGACACAGATACACATACACGTTATTTTTTACATTATTATTATTAGTACAGAAAGTATACATATCTCGGAATCCCTTATAGTTTGAGACATGAACGTTTGTAATTGGACTTTTCATTTAAAGTAATTAAACATGTGTTTCTTCTTCTTCTTCTTTTTTATGTTTAACCTAGATTGGGAGAAAAAGCGGTGGAGTAGTTCACTAAAATGTTGCCTGCAGTAACACGTGGAGGTATTTGCTAGTAACGAATTATTAGCAACAGACCCAACACGAAAGTAATTTAAATAACATAACATAAAATTATGAAATTAATGACAAATCATCATAATATTGTATTTCAAATTTGTTAACTAGCGAAACTAAAAGGTAATGATTTGACACAGACTTAAAACTTCTCATACCTTCCCTTATATTTACAATAGATATCTAGTTCATTTGGTACTATAAATCCACGTGTTTGCAGGTTTCAAACTCAGCTGAGAGTGGGTTAGATACAAATTCCGAATACCAATCTAGATTTCACTTCCCCATCAGAATATTGGGCGACAAATAGACTAAAGCGGCATAACCAATCACATAATAAGTGAGACATGAAATTAGCGCGATATATAGTTTAATGGCAACTTGAGATTCAGCAAGAAGCTGCCAATCATCCGAGGTCAATCGAAGGCTACTGGGAGAAAGCCGGTTAATGAAATGCAATGTTCATTGCGCAACAACGATGGTAGCCAATGATATCCATCATGCACTATATAATATGCTATTGTTTTGGTTTCGTCGTAGGCCCAGTATTTATATTTATAGTAAGTGTGTCTTGGTGTTCTACCATTTTGTTTTTAGTTTGTAGAAACCTGCTCTCTCGTTTTCTCCTTGTCCAAATGCTGCAGCTCAGAGATAACTCAGTTTGTCAAACTGATAGTTTCTCTTTATCTCTTGGATGTATTTGATTCGATTTTACGGGTGGACTGAAACGTCCATTTAAAGCATCAATAATTTTAAACAGCTATTTCCGACTTATCTGCTTGCGATATTTCTTCTTGCCATCTCTGTTCTTAAAGTAAAACAGATCAATTTGCATACTAAAACAGCTCTCGCAATGAAACGTACGTTACGTGCTCAAGTAATATTGAAAGCTTAAAAGATTTATGGGTAATTTTACTAGGTAAATTGCAAGAAAACATTGTAACGTTATAGTCCCATACGAAAATGGTCTAATCAAAATGGTTACTGAGAACACAAATATAAACAAATTTCATCTTTATATTTTTTTTTCCTTCATCATTCCACATAATGAATTCCTCAAACAGAAGAAGGAAAGGAAATAGAAAGATGTCTTATAGTAAGATAAATGTGATAGGCTATGCTAAGCTTTGAATGTTTAACAAAGATTCAGCAAAAGTAGTACATGACATAGCTTCATCTAAATTTCGGAACGCATAAAATTTGCAATTACAAAACAGAAATTGTTTTTTATGCTTGGAATGGAGATGAGAATGGGTACCCAATGTTGATACATCATAGCATGAAGACCTTGGCCTTCGGAATTCTCTCCACAATGATGGCCATAGTTCACTTTACTTTCTCGGATTACTTCCTTTCCTTTCCTTCCCAAACCACCAATCAGCCCATTTTAAGTTCTCAACATTAAACTTATAAATGTGTTCTTGAACTCATATTCGTAATCCATTGCTTTGAGACTTAGAAAAGAGAAATATATTTATAGACTGGCCATCATCAAATGTAAGTTTGTCTCATTTTCTTACTCCATTCCAGCGGCGCAAATCTGTCTTCAACATTGGAGGGAACGGGTAAGACTGTCCCATAATCTTTTTCTCTTTCTTTAAGCAGTTATGAAGTTGAAAAACAATGTTGTGGAGGATCAGAGAAGCAGAGTTGTCTTCAACATTGGAAGGCGGGCAGATTTGAGGCTTATTCTAGGTGGACATCAATTTCATCTCACTTTCCTTTGTGGCAATCGGACACAAATATCACATATCTCCCACAAACACAGATTTCAAATCGGATTATTGAGGAGGATATTCCCTCCCGTTTCCAAGACTGGAAGGGACATGTCCCCCTCATCCCCACAGGATTTGCACCAGTGCTCTATTCCCTCAGAGAACTCTGAGTTCCCAAAACTGAAATTTAGGATACGACAGTAACATGTCTGAAATGCCTTTGGAAGTGGGGTTTCCGTCAAAATGATGCTACCATTTAATGCTACTATGCCATTGTATGAAATAATAATATATTTGAATACAAGTAACGATGCCACATTTAATTTGGGGGAGGGGGAAACAAATGGAGGAGTTAATATTTTGGGGAGCAATTATTATTATTTTGTATTATTTCAAATATTATGAGACAATTATAACTTTGACATGCTACCTCAAATGATATACCTTCTGGCAATGTAAATACTGACGTACAAAACCTATAATAAATATTCACAAATGAGTTCCAGAGTTTAAATCCGAAGGCTTAGGAGGCCAGCAAAGTTGGCAGTGAGATATACGCTCGCGTACATGTGTAAGCCGGCATATAACTAAAATTCTTAGGAAAATTACAACTAACGATTTGCAAATGGTCTGCCAGTACATTACCGTGAAGTTACAAACCAGCTTAACTATCAAATGATTAATCACTCCTCAGTGCACATAATACATATGTTGGATTGCGAATTAACAAGGATGCAATGCCGGTAAGCGTAATTTTGCTTTAAAAAAAATAGGATAGCATTAAACAATTGGAAAACATAGTAATAACAGTCAAAGATATCAATCACTTCAATAACTTCCAGATTTATGAGTTTTAATAAGAAGGACATTCTGTAAGCATAAAGTCTGCACCTACCTGTTTTAAATCTAACGTAATGGTGACCCACTCAAACTGCTTTCCATTTTGTAAAGTGGGACTCTGCCACCAACTGTTGGATCCATCAATGGCGTTTGTGATCGGATGCCTTTTGGCAGGATCGGGGCTATTCGCATTGCACTCCCCGCACTGCGGTTCGCGCATCAAATGATCGTGTTCGACTAATTTACAGTAAATCTCCGAGCGACTCTCACCACACGTTGCGTTCACTGTGATCTCCGCTTGGGTGGCCAAATTAAACACTGACGGGAAAAGACCTCCGTTGTTATCTGCAAATACAAAGAAGAAGTGATTGTTTCAATAAAACAAATAGGAATCATAGCAGTGTTATTCAACCTTTTTTTCTCGCGTACCCCCTAGACACAGTTCGCCATCCAAGTGTGTACCCCTGAAGCTGTTTAAAAGAAATTAAATCGAAATGAACTTCTTAAACTTAATACACATGTTCTCTTGATTAAAAAGGAGGGACAAAAAATGGAGATTCAATAAAAGAACAATCAATATGCCAATGAAATGACTATTTACAGGGGATAAACAGCACATCAAAAAAAAAAAAAAAAAAATAACATGAGAAATTTCAAAATTTTCTTTAACTAAGATCATTCAATAAATATTGGAAATATGCTTATTTTAGGATTACGTACCCCCAGAAATATCTTTGTGTATTCCAAGGGGTACGCGTACCCGCATTTGAATAGCACTGATTATAGTATGTATAGGGATTAATTTTTACAATGCGGACATCTAAAAAGAAATACATATATCTATTCTGTTAAACATTATTTACAGAGATACATTGCATAGTGCAATTAATTGGTTCCAAGGAAGGTTCGTGCTATGCAAAACCACGTTGTTTGAAGCTTGTTTACAATGAGCTTAATTGAATTTGTTCATCCCAAGGATACAAATGAATACATCGCACACCCGGTGGAAGAGTGTTACAATTCAAAAAATCGAAAGTTTGAGTTACCATTGCTCAAAAGAGAGTAGAGAGAGAGAAACGAGCTCTACCTGGTGGTATTTTCGTAGAAACGCAACTAAACAAATTAACCCCTAGGTGGCAGAAATACCAATATTTCAGAAAGCGATTTTGATAGAATAACAAACTTTAAAAGTCGTGTTCCTTCAAATGTTTATTTTTGACTTGTAACAGTCTTCCACCGGGTGTGCGATAAAGAAGTTGTAGAAAAGCAAAAAAAGTGTAATTCTAAATAAATAAACACTTTTTTTTCAAAATATATGAATAATGCACTAAAGGGCAAAATAATGAAAGCGCTAAAAAAATAATCATCAATAACAATAATAACAAAGTACTTAAAAAATTTTATTACTAGTATCTATAAAAACATTAAAGTTATGTCAAACCGAACAAATTAATGGCTAATATAAAATTATTTCGATGGCAATTTCAATTTTTCCATTTTTACGTTACACCAGCAATTTAATTCGATATCTAACCTAAAAGAAGGACACTAACTCCCTATAAAACGGCCCCCCCTACAAAACGTGTGCAAATATAATAATTTATTATTAAAATTTATATATATATACATTGTCTGTTGAAAGTGAGATTTTTCAGTTTTATAGTACTACTATATCCTTTAAGATAAAGGATATGGATGGTTACCCCGCAATATCTTAACTGACTGCATACACGTAACCAAGTTTTTAAGAATGTTACAAAGTACATAGACATTATAATGTATTATGAAAGTGTTCCGCAAATTGGCAGTACAACCCTTGTGCTGTTATACAATCGCAATCACGTTAGGAATGTATGGTTGCATTATGCATGTTACTTGTTTCATAGTCTAGCTTCAAAGACTACCATCAAATCCTAAACAAATTTGAGACCAACGCGAAGGTATACTTTTTTAAACAAAAACTAATTGATTAAAATCGGTACTCTTATGTCGAAGTTATGCGTAAACATACCCAGAACTACATACAAACGGGTTTAATTGAAATCCCGTGCCAATCATTATAAGTTAAAGAGAGGAAACAAGTGGTACTGGTAACAAGGTTACAGTGTATGTCAGGGTCACGTAAGTCACTTGAGTCACGAGTTTTGTTGAGATTACATGAATATGGGTATCGCTTCTCAGATTAAATTATCTGGAACCAATGGAAATTGTCAGTCTACACCGTGATTACAGAAGTGTACAGTAGACTAATGATGTTACAGCATGATTACAGAATTTTATAGTAGATTAATAATATTATAGCACAATTACAGAATGTTTACAGTAGATTAATGATGTAACAGCATGATTACAGAATTTTTGTAGTGGATTAATAATGTTACAGTATAACCACAGAATTGTATAGTATTAATGATGTTACAGCATGATTGCAGAATCTTATAGTCGATTAATGATGTCCAATACTCGAGATCAAATTCCGGTGTTCGATTCCCAATATGATTTTTCTCCCAATCAAGAAACAATGTTGGGAGCATCTCAAATATAATTTCATGTTTGTTCATCTTCCTATACTTACAAGAAGAAGAGTTTTGAACATACATATACAAGAAATGCTGAGCGGTGCCACTCATATTCTACATTACAAATGTTACACATACGCTCGCTTAGACAACTCTGGAAGAAAAAAAAAGGAACATGTATTGTTTATTTATTGTGATTTTCAAACACTTCTACTCTAATAGTTGATTCAGTTATCTTTCAGTGCAACATTTTTCAAGAAAGAAATAAAATGATAGATATAGTGTATAAAGAGAGAGAGAATCATGATAGTGTGATGTTAACAGATATGAGATTCTCCTTCTATATCACGAATTTCGTGGTCTCCGGGTCAGCGGGTCTAGTAGACCACGGGTCATGTTATTTTAATAAGTGTACAATCTATTTAAGTAATATTACATTTATATTTAATAATAACACTTTGACAGAGCAAGGAATATTTAAATAGATCTGAAGAAGAAAATTGTAAAATCACATTTTTCAAATCCTCGTTCATTTAATACAAAAGAGAAAAATGCTTACCCATATATATCAATGGCCTGAAAAGCAAATTGAGCGCAGGTGTTCAACATTGTAAGGAAAGTAAACTATGATTGTTACTTTAGTACATCGTATTATTAGTTTAACACAACCACCTTTTTTTTTTTCTTTTGTTACGAATGCTTGTAATTTAAGAACAGTGTCATGACAGAGTTTATTCGACAGCGATTCTTTGTAATTATACTTAAAATGTTGGTGGTGTAACTCGCTTTTGTAAGATATTGTGTAGGCGAATGGCTATGATTAGCAGTGTGATCACATCATTCTGGGTATCATTGATCCAATATTCTGATGTAACTAGAGGATAAACAAAGTAAAAATGTAGCAAAATCTGGTATAGGAATTCAATAACAATAGCTATGTGCTAACCACACATTATCCAAGTAAAATGTTATCTCAATAATCATAGTACTTCGTGTGATGTTTGGCCAGTACCCATGAGACGAGACGAGACGGAATTTTCGTTTTATATATATATATATATATATATATATATATATATATATATATATATATATATATATATATATATATATATATACATTAATTTTACTTGACTGCATTGCACTGCGGTGTGATGCTTTCTCAATTAGAGAGTTCGTTCCTTATTGCTAGATAGTCATTACATTGCGTTTGCTTGAAATGAAAACAAGAAAGAAGAGACTTGCTAAGTGGGCTGTAAATGTGCACACAAAGTCGCCTTTTCGTTGGTGTAGCGTGACCGTGGGATTGACTGCAGAACTTCTTTCGGCAGGTCAAGATAACGAAAGCAGCTCTTCTTCGTCCCATGCTGTTTGTTTTCGCCTGTTCTATGTCAGTACTCTGGCAGTAGATTGAGCCAGACTCCTTGCAGATAAACCCAGCGTCCAAGTGGTTCCTCAAGTGACATTAACAGCCCTTTAAATTCACAAATTGCTACTGTTTTCTTCAACATCGCCATGTCACCACTTTCCACCGCAAGAGGGAGCTCCTGTTTATAAAATTAAATAACGCCATCGCGCGGAACTTTGAACTTTTTTTTTTTTTTTCATATTTTTCCTTCCAAACTCCTTGACTTGAGTTCTGTAAATAATCCCAAAATCTGCAGGTGTGGAGCTTTAATTTTTATTTCTTTCCTTTTATCTTTTGCGTTTATTTGAGCAGCTGCACCTTTTTAACTTTTTTTTCTTTTTTCATCCTCCCAGCAAACGAAATTACGAAACTGTGACTTCATCTTAATTTTTGCTACCAGAAATACTCCATACGTACATGGACCGTAAAATGCTGTTTCCTCAATTTTCCAGAGGCTTTTTTTTTTCTTTTTTTTTTTTTTCAAAGAAGTGATTTCAATCATCTTTATGCAGGATGCGTGTTCTTTTAGTAAAAAGTAGAAAAAATATATGAAGTCGCATAAATCTGACCAAAACAAGTTGTTAGTTCTTTAAAAGTTCAACACTCACTTGCATTAGTTGGAAGATGAATCACATGTCACGATGAATCACCATCAACACAGGTGTTAATTTGCCTTTTCTTTTTTCCTTTTCAAGTAAGGAGGAACTAATTATACATATTATATTTTAACACTATTCAACATAATGGAAAAATGACAAATTGTGTGTCATAATTATTATTTTACAGAGAGCTAATGTAATCAGAGTAGAAGAAAGTAGTAAATGCCCACGAGGTATATATAAATAGCGATGTCCAAAATTTTCTGGAATCTGGATTCCTGAAAATTTCTTTTCCCGAATCGGGAATTTTACATATATATACATATACATGAACATCCCATATCGTTCACGTGACCATCGGTGTTATCAGGGCGAATCATTTCGAAGCCATTGTGACCACCCGAGTCTCCCGATTTCACGTCAAAAGACTTTCTTATCACATGTCAAGTCAGCAGCTTTACATAACCCACTCGCATACTCTGGGAAATCTGGAAATCAATATTCAATGAATTGTGTATATCTCACTTGCAACGCTCCAGCGCGTGTTCAGGTAGAGGAAAGTCACCAAAGTTGGACCCCCGGACTGTATCTCTCTTGGCCTCTTTTTGGACTATATCTCTATTATGATGTTATTATTATTATTATTATATTATTTGCATTTCATTGGAATAATATCTTTGGTGAGTTGTCAAACATTAGACATTAGTTAGTTCAGTATTCAGGTCATAAGATTTTACTAAAGAATTATTTAATAAAAGTGACGAAAATGGTGTTTCCCACGTAATAACTGACATGAAAGTCACAAATAAAGTATCAAAATAGCACAAAACTTTATTTTACAAATGTGGTACACATCTCTGAACAATAGAAAAACATGACACACTAAGTGAAATGAAAAAAAAAACCATCAAACCTCATTAATCGTCTCTTTTACGACAAAAATCACAAATGTATATCTCAGGGTCATTCCCCGTGCACGCATCGTGTATCCACATACTACAAATCGCACATTGTATTCACAATTCATTTCTACAATCCATAGAAAACTTCTCCCCACAAAACAATCAATCAGCGTAATTGTCGTTTGGCACTCCTGCTTGTGGAATAACTAAGTCGCTGTCTTCGCTAGAAATGAACGAAACGTGACCACTCTCTGAACTGTCGTCTTCCTGATCACGAATTGTGCAAGTAAGATCTCTAGATCACTTGCTACATCCTTGTGCTTGTAGTTGTTGTTCTGTTGAGAAGTGTTGTTGTTCTGTTTGTTCACGGGCACCCTTCCTGTAGTGGGTGAAGATTTCTTTAACTTTCCGTTTGAGCTCGCCACAGATTGAAGTAGATTATATTTGTGTGCAGAGGATGTTATGACAAAAGATGACTTTGCCTTCTGAAACAATATCTACGATGGATTTAGTAACAGGCTGCAACCCTTCGTTGACAATAAGGGATGTCTTGTACAAAGATATCAGGGGTCCCTCTTCGGATATGACATGGGGTCCGACTTAGGCAACCTTGTTGTTTGCATTTCATTCGACATTTAACCAGTTTCAACTGTATGTGCTACCAAACAAACAGCACAGTTACAAAGAATAGTACTTCCTAAAGGTTAAACTGTACAAAATCTGTCCACTAACCTCCTCAAACTTTCCCAAATGACAGGTTTTTGCACGGACGTCAAAATTTCCCTCCACACCGAAACAAAGAATGCCTCAACTTTGCGGGTGTTAATTGCTGTTTGGTGTTCCATCCATCATAACGTAATGATTACGTCTTTGTCTTTTCGTTCCTATCCATTCCAACAGACAGAGCCACTTGTCTTGCGAAATAAACGAGGAGTCCGACTTAGGGGACGAGTCCAATTATGGTGACTTTCCTCTACATGATCGGAAAGATGCACATGTGAAGCAGTAAATGGTACCCATTTTCATCATCTCCATAGGTAGCGTGATTTTTAATCATCCTTATAATTCACGTCTACATAGTAGCTTAGGGAATGTGTGCCAGTTCTAACCTCTGATGCAAATTGTAGTGAATTTGATCCCTGATAATGTGAGTGTACCAGGAAGAGCATCTTGTCAATGTATTTTCCCGGGATATTCTCACTCTGGGATTAGTACGGAACTGATCTTACAGATTTTACCACATTTATTAATCCCCATGTAATATAAGATAAATTTCACTCATGAATATAATTGTTAAATAATAATGAACCCAACAGCTTCATTTTTCTCTAATGAATACAATGCAACAATACAAAAATAATGATTAGTATAGATTTACTTCTAATGATGCATATTAATTGGAATATTTCCGATATACTAGTCAACCTACATGGATACTGATGAGTCGAGTGCACCAGCATGTTTAGGTATGCTAGAAACATACAGAAATATACATGTATTTTTTTAAATGTCAGGTGTTTGCCTCTTCTTGTGTCTTAGGCCTATATATAATTCTTATTATTTTTTCAACGATAAAATTATTTAATTCATTTCATGACTTCAATCTTACTAATTAAATTTTACCACTTTTAACTTCGATCACATGTTAAAAAAAGAAAAGAAAAGAGAGGATAAACATTTCTTTTTTCTTGACAGCAATTTTACTGTTGATTTGCTGGTTTTTTTTTTTTTTTTTTTTTTTTTTTTAAGAATTTACATACGAAATCTAGATTCCACTCCCAATGAAAGGTGTTTTTTTTTTTTTTCAAAAGAGTAGAAGAAACAGAAGAAAAATTTGGTTGCTATTGGAACGAAACGTGTTTTCCGTAGCGAGTACATCATGCGTACTGAGCAGAGCAGAGAATTTTATTGTTAAATAACCGCATACATAGAAAAGAAGGTTGCCAGACTGGAATCTCCAGTTCAACTAAATATGGTCGTGGAGAATATGTCCGACCTTCAGAAAGCGCATGCGTGGGTGACGGGACACTAACCTCAAAAAAAGATTTTTCTCTCGTGTGCGTAAGTACGTACGTACGTAGCTGTTCTTTTTCTTCTTCTTTGCTTCTAGTACATTTGTGGTTACTCTTTCTTTCTTTCTTCTAATTGACCGTCAAGTTTAAAATGATTATATTATACATACACATATAAATGTGGAAGTGTATGAGATATTATTAAGAACTGAAACAAGCTTTATTGCTGTTTTCTTGTAATGTTCATTACTGCAGATACAAAAGCTTCCTAGTGGATCCTATATTGTGTCGATCCAATTATAAAATGAACTGAAATTTCTAGTTTAATGTCTCAGGCGTATGTTCCCTTTAAGCTAAAGAAAACAAAAAATTAACGGAAGTGAATTATTTTGTAATTTTAAAAGATTTTTTTAGAATATGTGGGGAAAATGGAAGAACCCAGAGAAAAGCCATGGTCATGATGTAGTCTATTACAAATTCTCGGGATCTAACAAAGAACTTCTCTCATTAGAGGTGAGCGCTCTACCACTGAGCCACTGCGCTGCCACCGCTCTTATCAGGAATGAGTCAGTGGCGTAGCGTGACGAAACTTTGGCAGGTGAATTTGTTTGAAGGGATCAATCATCACAATGTCGACCACAATACCGGAAGAAGGTGGGTTATCTTTCTGAAGAAGATTGACAAGCCACGTTCTCCTTCAACATCCCCCAATGTGCAGCCATATTTATTAATAACTTCCCTCTGATTCTGCTTTATGTATAATTTTGTACCACCTCCTAAAACCTTTCCAAAGACTTTCCGTGCCTCGTGTTGGGCTAATTTTAAATGTCTTGTAATTCTAGACATTAGCGAGTGAACTTTCATGTTTTATATTTTGTTACATTTTCACTCGTTTGTTCGTCTTTGTGTATACCTTTAAAAGCAGTAATGCGTCACTGTTAGGATTATCTGTAGTATCAATACGAGGGACATCGCAAAAGTAATGGAAATTATTATTTTTTTTTTTTTTAACGAAAATGGGAACGACGCCAGAATTTCTTAGATATACAAATGGAAAGTTTGTATTGCCCGTCAGAATAGGGGAAAGTGGGAAAAAACCGGGACCCAAAATGTTTTTATTTGTTCCTCAACATCTAGATTTATACGGATGGTATTGCTTGAATTAATTTTCAAATGCTAAATAGATTTGTTATTGACACAAAATATTTATTTTAGTAGAAAAAGCTCAAATTCCAGAGAAGAAAAATTCAAAGGGTATGCAAAAAAAAAAAATGGTTTTGTCCGACCAGGTCGGACAGAACCGGGTCCATAAAAGTATTTATAAAAAAGCTTTCTTTTACAAGAAAAATATGTAATTACTCCAAGAACTAGTACAATAAGCCTCAATACAACTGAAAAAATATGTGAGCTTAAAAAGTACGGAAAATATAGAGAGCTAGACTATATTAGACCAATAACACAGAAAAAATAACTTTAGGTTACGACTTTGTTAAATCTAAGAACAAAAATCACAAATAAAAGTTTTATCATATTCGTCCACATTGCTACAAGCTTCGTGTGCCCATCCATTACAGTTAAGACACTGTATCCAACCTGCTCAGATTTACACTGTATTACCCGGTTATGTCCGACTGTTGAGGTCCAGGTTTTATCCTACTACGCCATTATTTAGAACTACAGGCCTAGCAATTCTCAAACAACACAAAAATCCTGATTCAAGACATGAAATAACAGCAGAAAGAGTTATTATTATATGTTGTACACTTACATAAGTCAATCTACGAGTGGTTAGAAACAGTAGTATAATATGGATGGGAGACAAAACTTTTCTACACAAATTCTTCAACACATCGCCAACGACAAAGGAGCCACTTATTGAGCTTTCTCTTAAATTAAGAATGACATGACGGCTGTTTGCAACTAATTCCAAGCGTTGGCCGACAGATGGTGACACTAACATAGCCTGAAAACCCAGGTCCCGGTTTTATCCGACTTTTTCTTATATCAGGAAAAAAATGAATACAAAGAATTGTTCATTTTGTACCTGTTTTACCTGAAATTACAACGTTATAAACCACTACAAGTACAACTACAATTATGCATAGCGTCATAATGAACAGCTTGACGAACGCATACTTCAGTACCGGCTTCATCGTAATAGTGACATGGTTATCATCCAGCATTAATTTTGAGACTTATCAAAAAATAGTTTATTTTGATTATATCAAAAAATACGCACGAGGATATACACGACATAATTACGGACAAAATTAAATTCGATCACTTCCTAAAGTTAGCTAAACATGTTATACAAAATTTATGGAATAAAAGGAAAGAAGGAATAGATTGAATAAAATACAAAGAGAAAATAAAAGTATAGTGAAATTAGAAAGTACAATCGAGAGTGATAAACAGAAAAGCTCTGAACGAAATATCCAGAATTGAAACATATTCTCTATCTCTTTAGGCTGTGTGTTGTATGGTGGTGGTAGATCCAAGCACACGGAAATCAAGGGAAAATGAAGAAAAATTAACTTAACGGGAAAGAAGTCATATATGTAAAAGTATATATATTAGAAAAATTTATACATTAACAAATGAACTACAAAAATGTTGATAAGAAAGCACGTTTTAAAATGTTAAGGGACCATGTCAATAAAAAGATCACCTCATCTCTCATCGCCTTTTGGCAGCTACGTATAACACCCGATAACGCACACTGGCACAGTGTGCTCTACACCAGTGTTCCGCAACCGGTGTACCCTAACAAGGTGAAAGATATATCATGAACTTTTACCTACTGCAAGAAAACAATTGCCGAATTATTATTATTATTTTATCTTAGTTATTGTGTTTTATGTGCTTGTATGGTATTACTGTCTGTTATTTACTCTCTGTACAATATTTTTGTCAGGATAAGACTAAAAGTATAGGACATTCATGACTGCTACAGTACGTGTCCCGGAAAACGTACAGAGATAAAGTTATTTATAAAATAGTCGAACTTATCATAAAGGACAAGAAACCACATATGATAGCTGAAAGGTCGTTACTTTCTGTATGTAATAGTGAAAATAATCCAGGGTCCAGAAGCTGCAAGTTAAATTTTAAAATTTCCTCTCTCTGCTGGTCGCCGAATAGTCTTATTGTCAATTACATATTATGAGAACTAGACTACTTGAGGGAGTAACAGTTTGGTGTGCTGTGATGAGTAATGGATAACCTATACTTTGCCACGAGTAGAAAAAGATTGCGAAACACTGCTCTACACGATAGCGCATACAGCCATAATTATAAGACAGGTTAAAGCAAGACTCGTCCAAAACACGACCGTCTGCTGTTCAGCACGCCAACGAAGGTATTCAGACGCCCATTGAAACCTGATGCGTGTGTGGTTCTGGTTTAATGGAGGCCGACGCAGACTCATTCAGTACTCCGTCTTCAGGTGTTTGTCTGTATTGCAAAATCTGGTGTCGAGTGACGCTTGACTACACATTTCCAGTTTGTTTGTCTACGCTCCACTACCTTAGTACTGTTTTACGCAAATTGCCCATTCGCTTTACTACTCCGTGCAACGAACCGAGGATGCTGCTGAACCCATAGCAGGAGACATCCCGATGCAATTATAATTTCTCGTACGTTATACCTTGCCACTCAAATCTAGTGAATTAGGACACATTCCATTCATTCATTCTTAGCGTTGCAATTTTCACAAACAGCTGTGTAAAAGAAGCTTTCAGGATGTTGCACTTGTCTTCAGAATATACACATTTTTTCAGTTCTACCATTCCGTTTAGTTCAAAGATACAGTTGCCTAGCAGCTTTCTTTAATAAAGTGTTAGTTACATTAACAACAATTATAGCGTGTTGCTGACTGACAATTTATATTCTTCAGATTTTATCTTGAACCTTACTTGTGACAGCCATAAGTGACTGAAAAAACAAGATAAAAAAAAGTTCCAGGAACAAGCCGAGAGTTCACCTGTCACATCACAAAAGCTAAGATGCAGGATATAATATTAAGATCTCAGATCTACTTTAAAGAGGGTACCATAACGGACATTCCGATTCTGTAGATGATAATTTTATTTAGAAACGAACATGCATTAAATTATACACAAAAAAAAGTCTTCAAGTAAAGAATAGAGAAGCAGATGAAAGTAGAGAAAGTCACAGTTGAAGGTTAGTTGCAGGATCTTCCTGGAGAGCAAAGCAGATGAACCGTGTCTACTGAATAACAATAGCAATGACTTTTCATTGTCAACTCCACCCAAAAACTTGTCTTCCTTCTCTCGTCATCATGCATTCAAAGAACGGGCGTTGCAGCACACTCACTTATTCAACTACAGTCATTAATGGGAGGATAATTCTGAAGGATGCTCTCAGCAAATTAATAAATAATAATCATAATTGCGGAATCGCAACCAAACATGATTTTTTCTTAACTTTTATTTTTTTTTCGTTTCTCTTCTACTTTCTTTATTCCCATGGAAAGTTATAAAATGATATTGATTTAAGAATATCCGTTTTTCCCCAAACGTTAAGAATATATATACAATAGAACCTCTCTCGTCCGTTCTCGGCTGGTCCGCCACTCCGGTTGATCCGACCGTGCTCGAGCCGAACTTGTCCCGACTTGTCGGTGACTCACGAAGCATATTGTCGTTTACTGCCGTCGTGGCATTGTTGTTTACTTGCTGTTACCGCATATTCGCTTTAATGCTCCGTCATCTCTTGCATCGTTTCTTTCGTTGTGCATGTTTCCTGTACTGTACTGCGCAGTTTTTAGTGCTTACTGTTCGTTTATTTTTATTGTAGAGAACGATACAGTCATTTTTGAATTCAGCTTTTTTTTTTTTTTTTTTTTTTTTTTTTTACTGTAAATCCATATTTTTCTATATTTTCTGATAATCCGACCTTTTTTGGGTTCTAACTACTCCCAATCCCAAAGGTGACGGATTAGAGGGGTTCTACTATACGTTCTTCCCCAAACTGTTGTGAGCAGCTTTTATTTCTGAAGGCCACGAAAATTACTGGAAATAAGTAATTTTTACAAAGTAGTATTGATATGTCCATAAGGCCATAAGATGACTCACCCATGGTAGTTACCAGGATACATTGAGGACTTGTGTGATAGTAGTGATTAGACCTTGTAGCCTATGTTCAACAAGGAAGTACAGTAGGCAAGAATATAAAAGATTTTAGGATACTTTGAAATGAATTTGAAAAAGTTCTATTTGAGGTGAAGAATGGAAAGTCAACAATACAATGGAAGTAGTTAAAAGTATCGAGAAAAAGATCAAGACAGAATTGTTTCTATTCTGCAATGAAATACAGTGCTATCTTCGTATATGCCCGCTTTGGAATAAGTCCAACTTAGTATACGTACTGGTTTGGACACGAAAATTTTTGCTTAGAATACAATCTTTGTTTGAAATATGACTTGCATGCTAGAACTTGTGTAGTTCAAAAATTCTTGCCAAATGGATGGATACCAACAACTTTACAGAGAAGTATCATCCCAACCAAGTTCACAAAAGCTATATATAATACAATTGTCTGGAAAAACCAAATAACGTCACTGAGGAAGAGGCAGAAACCAAGTTCTTTGGACAGACTTTTAGTGAGAGTCAAACCTGGTGAGCCTCAACGAGTTTCAAGAGATAAAAAAAATGATGAAAAAATCAGATTCTGAAGTTCTATTGGAAGGGGACTATCTTTCTAAAACAATATATCCTTCCCGTCCCTTGTAAACTCCATTCTAGTAGGCATTTGACTCTTCTCAGAAAGATAAATGAAAATTTAATCTCACTATATTTCATCTAATTGCTTTTGTATTTATGTATTTTAGTATTAAGCAGTGTTTAAATGTATTTTATGCAACCTCATCAATGGATATGCTAATAACAACAGGATTATTTCATGGGAATGGTTTACTCATTTCCCTATATTTCTCATGGAAAAAATTCGTTGGGTATAAATCCAAGGATCTGGAACGGTTTAAGGATGTATACCAGAGTACCAATGTACATGAAACAGAGAACATCGACCAATATATATATTTTTTTTAACTCGACAATAAAGTCGTTGGCTAAGAAATTGAATGCAGGAAGATGCGAAGACTATAGAGAACTAATGAGTCTCATATCGCATGTAGCAAAAATATGCTTCGAATACTGAATAGAGGTCTGTATGGTGAACAAATAATCAAGAAATTGAAAAGGAACAGTTAAGCTTCTAGAGGGATGTAATCGATGTAAGGATTCATAGAAAAAGAAAGATGTTGTGTTGATTGAGCTAGAAAAGGATTTTCATCGGATGAACTGGGAGTTATTAATGGAATTCTTATGAAAAGTAGGTTTGAAGTGGCGGACCGAAAACTCATAAGAAACTTACATATAAACCACCCCCTTGATATAAATATATAACAGTAATGAAATTCTACGTATATTGGTGGAGAGTCTTACCTTCACCCCCTCTAGCACTAGAGAAACCTGAAATAACGCTACTAGAAAAAAATAACTGAGGAGAGTGCAGTGAGAAGGAGAGTTTAACCAACGTTATTTAACCCTTTCACAGAGGAAGTCGACTTTTGTCGACAGAAAGAAAAATTCCTTAAAATGCGAATGTCGACTATAGTCGATAGGTTAAAATTTGTTTGTCCGTATCTTGGCTTTGTCGAGAATAGTCGCCGAAGTTGTACCGTTCAATTTTTTGTGTTCTATTGTTTTCGATAAACAATAGAAATCACACAGAAAAACTTTGGCGACTATAGTTAACTAAAACAAAACCAAGATACAGACAAATTTTAACACGTCGACTATAATCGACATTCGCAGGTTAGGGAAATTTTCTTTCCGTCGCCTTCCACAGTGAAAGGGTTAATAACTCTTTGAAAGAACAGTAAAGAAGGAATAACGTAGCGAAGACGATATTTCAGTAGGAGGTAGGATTATCTATACATGATTTGATTACAGGGCGCTTCTCGTGGAATCTAAACAGAAAATTAATAAAATGTTACGAAACTTGAGGAAAAAATGCGGGAAATAGGAGATAGAAAACGAAATCAATGATAATTGGGACGAAACGGACTGGGATGAGGAGAGTAGAACAGGTGATTATCAGTATAAAATATTATTATTAATGAAGACATAAAGAGCAAATGTGAAATAAGAACAAGGATAGGAATGGCGAAAGAGGTATTTAGTAAGAAGACAATTTGAGTCATTGAATAAATAGTTAAGAAAAAGATTCATCAATTGTAGAGGGTGCAGTATTGTACTTTACGAAAGCGAAACATGTGCATTGCGCAAAAGCAACGAAAAACAATTGGAGACTCGAAATGTGAGTGTGGGGAACAATAGAAAATTAGCTGGTTCGAATGAAAACCCAATGGAAAAGTGATAATAGTAGTAGAAGAAAAAAGAACAATATTAGACGTAACTTAATGAAAGGATGAAACTTTGGCTGAAAAGGAGTGATGTGATAGAAAGTGCAGTGGGAAAAAAAAAAGAGGCTGCAAGAGTGCTCACAATTAATGAACGATGTTAAAATATACAGTGGCGTAAGCAGAAGTTCGGGAAAGGAAGGTTCAAGCTTACACGTTCATATAATTTCAGATTTTTGTATATATATATATATATATATATATATATATATATATATATATATATATATATATATATATATATATATATATATATATATATATTATATGATAAATGTTCATTTCCGCATATCATCTTGATCAGAGAAGGGTTTAAAAACACCAAAACACTCCTTGTGTACGACACTGAAAACAATTAATACGTCAAGACGAATAGGTTAGCTGAGAATCGTGGTGAATAGAAACTTCACAGTTTGTCTTTCTAGGAGATAACTTGTTAATAGTAGGAAACTTACTTATGAAAATCATAAATTTAAAATGGAAGTTTAGACTTTCATTTAAATGGTTGTCATCCCATCCAAATTATGGTTGTCATCCCATCCAAATTATTGAAGACTTGAGATTCATATCTCGATTTGTTCAGCACAAAACATGCTTTAAAATGATACTACAGAATAGCTACCTTTGTCTGTGACGTAAGCAACAAGAGCTAGAGGAAACTTTCACTGGAAATGATGTTCTTTTACGAATTTGGTAACCCTCTTTGACGTCCCTTAAAATAACATTAGAAAAGTTAGTATTGAAAAAACAAACTATGCTCTCGAAACGTATTTTGATTAATAAGTAGAAAATATCGGTAGACAAAAGTATTAAGATCGAAGAAAATATAATTTAAAAGAATAAAGTGCTTTGTCCTTTATGCTTTATGATTAACGGTCATGCTTTCGGTGCGTGTGAACCTTAGTTCAATTCCCGAGATTCACTTTAAAGAATAAACTCTGACTTACATAGTATCGATGCCGAAAAGGGACGTAAAAATGTAACCATTCAATCAATCAATCAATCAAAAGCTTATTTAAAACACATACGTATATGCAGGGGTGTAGCCAGCAGGTTTGTGTAGGGGGGGCCCGTGGTTTTTGAGGGGGGGCCAGCTACAATGTACAAAGCCAAAATAAAATGTTGCTGCTAGTGTTTTTGAGTCCTGAAAGAAAGGAAAATTTTGGTTTTCTTCTGGAAAACTAAAATCACTATTTTAGCTTATTATTATTATTATTATTATTATTATTATTATTATTATTATTATTATTATTATTATTATTATTATTATTATTATATTTTATTATTATTATTATTATTATTATTATTATTATTATTATTATTATTATTATTATTATTATTATTATTATTATCCATAAATTATATTCAAGATAGTTTTTATCATGCTTAATCAAGAACTACTGCCCGGGACCAAACGCTATACTTTTGTGCATAATTATAAAGGTAACCAAGAAAGTTCTGTCCCTTTTCGTGGAAGTCTGTGTTGAATTGGACCTCACACCGTGAGTTGGATGCGAGTGGAGATAAGGCGAACGTCAGTTGTTGGTGTGGATATATCCAACATACTACCTGGTTGTGGCAATTCAGACACACCGTGAACTTGCGTAAAGACAGAGGGAACATGGGACATCCACAGAGCGTCATAAGAGCATGTATGCTGAACGAGTTCAAATGGAGGTCAAACGCCGCTGTAGCGGGACAGAAGATATGCCAGGCCTTTGGTGAGGGTGTCGTGACGCCTCGGACATTGCAGCGATGGTTTAACAAGTTTAAGGACGATGACGAAACACCCGAAAACACCACGTGCCAGAAGACAACACATGTACAAAGAGGAACTGGGACTACAATTCAGTGTGTGGAGAAACCATTCGGCAGTTCATCCATCAACTTGTGAAGCACTACAAGTTGGGTCAATGGGTCTCACATATTTTGACTCCGGGCCAGAAGGCAACGCGGCAGTCGCCTGTGTTTATTTACTGTTTCGGAGCCATTTCTGGACAGGGCGTTAACATGTGATAAAAAGTGTGTCCTATACGAAGCTCCACGGCGCCGTCATCATTAGTTAGCATCCCATGAACCGATTTCAAAACAGCCGAAACCAGCACTGTACCAGAATAAGGTCCTTCTCTGTGTTTGGTGCATCGTGCATCGGGAACTGCTACCAGCTGGTCAGAGTATCAATGCAACTGTGTAGTGTCAGCAGTTGAGCTGTGCTCAACAAAAACTCAAAACCCTGGAGCCATCGCTTCTGAATTGCAAATGGGTCTTCGTTTACGGGACAACGCTAAGTCCCACGTGGCTAAGATGACTCAGGACACCATTTTCCGCCTTGGATGGGAAACAATATTGCAACCACTATATTCCCCGGGTATTGTACCGTCCGATTATCACCTGTTCCATTCTTTGAACAACCACCTTAGAGGACGCCAGTTCAAATCCCTATTAAAAGTCCAAAATGCACCTGATACTTTCTTCGTTTCACGGCCCACCAAGTTCTACCGCGATGGATTCCATGAGCTTCCAGAACGTTTTCAGAAGGTCGTCGATGCTGATGGGGACTATTTTTATCTTCCAGGTTAGGTGACATATCAATGTTCGAAGGTGGTGGGTGAAAAAGCAACAAAACTTTTCTTGGTTACCTTTATATTTAAATTTAAGAGCTTTTATACAGAACCTATCTACACAAGATTGATTTTCTTTGAAATTTCACTTAATTTCTTTACGGTTTCCTGACAAATATATATTTATTTATTATTTGTGACTAAAAAAAAAAAAATTATTTTATTACACTGAGTAGAAATAAAAGAGAGAGCGAATGAAATCCAAATTGAATAAAAGCATTGTTTCTCACCAAATTTTCCATCCTCTATGTATTTTAAAACACTTGTTAAAGCATATAAAAATATACTGTACTTACAAGTCAGTTTAGTACCTTTGTTTTATGGCTGTATTTGTAGCACCTTGTTAAAACGTGTCTTCAAACTGTCAAATATAAATCGCAGTAAATTGTGTAATCTGCTGTCACAAAAAAAGTATCATATTTTTCGATCGGTATAAGGAAGAGATACTATACCATTTTTCGATCGGTATGGAAAAAAACAATATTTCTCCTTACTATTTTACCATAAATTATTAATTGTCAATAAACTTTGTTACTTTTATATGAATGAAGTGAGATAATTTTACTATGATGTTTTAAAAGCTGGTCATTTGGGGGGGCCAGGAAACCATTTGGGGGGGCCGGGCCCCGATGGGCCCCCCCTTGGCTACACCCCTGCGTATATGCTTATTTTAATAAATGAAATTACAATAATAGCAACGTTGTGAGTAGCATGGGAGCACGTTGCAAAGCATGCATCGGTGTCAGTGGTGATTATATTGCTAAGAACCATTTCATCCTTTTTGTATTGTCAGGAGTGATCATCATGAGTCGAAGTATTTTCACAGTAAATTATTATTTATGTATAAAAGTGTAATTTTTGTTCTTGTAATCATGTGTTTCTTTCTGTTGTTTCTTGTATGATACTGAGCACTACTTTCTATGCTTCCCGGTGGGGAGCACTCGGTTGAAAAAGTGTAAAAAGCTTTTCAGGCCAGATATCCTGAATGAGGTTTTCCTGGGTGTAGCTAATTCATTCCTGGGTACCGCAAATAACGGGGTGGTACCTAAGTTGTAGATCCCAGGCCGCTTCCTTCCTTCCCTTTCCTGAATAGTGTGCTCACCGTGGGACGTCATCCATCAACATGTGATGGGCTAAATGGCCATGGATTCCGAAAGCCCAGAAATCTAAATCCTAAATCCTACTTTCTATGCATTGTTCAAGTTTCACTTAGAAAAAGACAGGAAATCAAATAAAAATGGAAAATGATTGTCAAGTCAGAACTTCATTTTTAGATTTCACGGATACTTAAAGCCGCTAGAGCCTGTAGATTATGCAGACCTCTTAAACATAGGCAAATAGGTTGCATATTGTCCAAGGATAACTTGTGCAGCAAAATTTTATTGACAACGTTAAAGAATTTTATACGAACACAACTACGCACGACTAATTGAGTGCCATGATAGCTCTATACCGCCAAAACAATACAAGCGCATATGCATATCAAACCTCCATGCATTTATTTTAAACTATGTGTGATGAGACACTTTACTCAACTTTCCAAGCTTTGTTATTTAGTAAAAATTACTTTATGAAGTGTTTGTTACTGACTTGTTTCTTATCATAGATTATATGATGTTATAATAGAAGACATATTTCTTGATAGTTTTGACATGTCTTGACATTGAGGACAGTTACTGTTTCTCTATTTTTTTTAAAGTTAGTACTAGCTAATCCATATTATTATATAAAATTGAAAGTGACTATGTTTGTGACTCTTAATCTCTTGAGCCGCCCGACCCATCTCCACCAAATTTTTGACGTAGATGCAGTTTTGGCCTGGGAATATTTTTATCTATCCACTTTGACGGTAGAGCTTAAGGGAGGGGGAGAGGGGAATTAGAAAACAAATAAATAAAACTTAATAACTCCTGAACCAAACGACCAATCTCGGTCAAATTTTCAACATAAATTGACGTTCGTGGCTGGGATGTTTATTATTATTATTATTATTATTATTTCACTTTGATGGTAGAACTTAAAGGACGGGGAGGAGAGAAGTGGAAATATATGAAAATTAATAAAACTTATTAACTCTTGAACCACCCGACCGATCTCGATCAAAATTTCAACATAGATAAAATTCGGACCTGAGATGTTTTCAACATTTTACTTAGACGGCACAATGTAGGCTAGGGGGAGGGGGTCATATGTGTAAAAAAAAATTAAAAAATTAAATCAAAGTGACTGTCTTTGTGCCTTCACCACGCTTAAACCACCCGACCGATCTTAGTCAAATTATCAACATAGATGAGGTTCGAGCTTGGAAGGCTATATATATATATATATATATATATATATATATATATTCACTTTGACGGTAAAAGCTAGGGTAGGGAAAGGAGAAGGGGAGATTAATATATAAAAATAAATAAAACTTAACTCTTGAACAATCAGACCGATCTCGGACGAAGTTCGATTCTGAGATAGTTTTTGTCATACCACTTTGACGGTGTAACTTAAGGGAGGGGGAGAGACATTTGAAAATAATCAAAAATGACCGATATTAGTGTCAAATCTATAGTTTTTGGGGTGGCTGAGATGAACACTGACACTTCTGATGCCGTTTAAAACCAAATTCAGCCCCGCAACTTGAGGGAGGGATATATTATAAATGAATGATCGAAATTAATAATCTATTATATAAAAGAGAACGCACAAATCCTTTGTTAGCTCATCACGCTAATACGGCTGAACCAATTTCTTTCATTTTTGGGGGGTTATTAGGATTTGGACCCTAGATGGTTTTTATCATATCACTTTAATTTTTAATTACCAGTGTCTTGAGATAATTGACCATTCAAGTGTCCATAACGTACAAATCCTTTCTTAGTTCATCATAGGTATAAAAATAAACGTATTTATATGCAACCCGCATGACCGTGTCACTCGGCGGGTTAACATAAATGACAGGCGATATAATGTTAACATTTACTGCAAGCATATTTCACGGGTATTAAACACATGAGATATGGAGTTGTGCATTTAAATTTTCATTTCAACCCAGCGAAGCGGGTAATATATGCTAGTATATATATATAAATGATCGAAATTACCAATATCATGTCGAATTCATAGTTTTCGGGGTCGCTGAGATGAACAATGATGCTTCCGGTGGCTGTGTGTAGAAATAAAATCTCCAGCATGGGTGCTCGCAGTAGAGGGGGTGGGGAGTGAAAGGGCAATTGCCTTCCACCTGGAATTTCGAAAGTGGTTCGGTTCTTCGAAATACACGTCGAAACAAATTTGCTAAATCACCCATTACCGTATTTAATATATTTACCGTAGTTAATAAAGTTATACAATGTGCATTAAAACATTTTTATGTTAAATATTATGTGCATTAATATGTGTATATTCGCGACTTCGCTTCTCTCCCTCCCTTGGAAAAAATCCTGCTTTTCTGGACTTACTTAACGCGACATTCAGGGAGATGATGTACTTGGCAGCATACTCCAGCCTCCTTTACTTCCTTAGGTTGGTCCACATATCCATTCTAAAGAGACTGAGTGAACTTAAAGAGTCGCACTGGAACAAAAAGTTTCCCGCCCTACCGGGGAACGAACCTGGAACGTGCAGTTCGCAGGTAGACACTTTTTACCAACTAAACTCTTATTGTAATTTAAGTAACGAATCTCGTTCAGTATAACATACTTTAATAGTAATAAAATATCAGTATTTGGAGTAGCATGCATGTGTGGTAATATTACGAGTATCAAAAATTCAATTATAAGAAATAATAATCCATGCATGTTGTTTACATTAAAATATTTTGTACATTTATTTCTCCTTATTTCTATTACAGTTAGTGCCACATCGAGGCAGATCAGTGTGTTAATTCTCCGAAACAGTGATATTAGTCGAGCAGGTGTTGGCACTTGGAAGCAGTAGGTGGTGACATGATACAGATCAAAACCTGATATGGCCTCCACCCATTTTCCTCGAATAACTGGTTTGTACACACAAGACACATGATATCGGTGATTATCATATCGCACCAGAAACGCCTAGAAATATGTCATTTTATGTTGTTAGTTGTTATTGATATCTTCTTTCTCATTAGAATTATCATTGTCGAATGCATTAAGACGCATTTGTGAGGTTTCATATCACTAAGTAGGTAGCGTTCCCGCCAAGTCCGGGCTAGGCAACTTGCCGCCCCCTTTCTCCAGAAAGAAAATCATATTAAATTAGATACAATTTTATTCAAAATTAGGAAATCTTGTGAGAAAAACTTTATGGAAATATAATAAAATTTCATCTCACAAAATTTATAGAAAACAGTATGTATGATTACATAATTATGTTCTTCCCTGATAGACGTATGTGTCTTTAATTTGGCCCTTCGTGCACAATGGTACTTGTTTTGTTCCCCTATTACGAAAAAAATAATCGTTCTTTATTGATTTTAGCAAATCTTTATTTTAAGTTCACATTGTAATTTGCTTAACTTTTAACAGGTTAACGTTGGTTAATTTGGAGTTCAGCATGTCTTTCAGCACTGAGGCTTTATAACAAATAGTCGTACAGCTTAATGTGGATCCGAATCAAATGAGCTTCCATCGAGAATCGAACCTATGTCGCCCAAGCGAAAGCCGCGTACGCTTACTATACAATCTGAAATTAACGTTTAACAGGTTTTCTCCACGTATTTCTTCCCCTTTTTTTCGCAAAATTTTGAAAAGCTTAAGTCCCAAAGAAGTCCTAGGGATGCAAAGAGCAATGAAGATTAGAGTGAAAGCTGAACTAACGGTTCAAATTGTTCCTTAGCCAATAACTCAGCAACTAGCTTAAGGTTTGCCTCCATGCCAAGTTTGGTACGATCAGGTAAGTTTTGTAGCTAAATGAACTGATTTTTGAAAGGGTAAGTCAAATGACGTTTTAAAAATATACCTTCTTTTGCAGTTCACTTGAACGTATTGCAAGCTCTTAAGTTTCTTCAACATCTTAGTCCCAATAAATCCAGTATATAATAAATAATAGGGTACATATGGAAGGTGAATATATCCTTTGTGAAGCCAGGTTCTAGATCATTCACTTTGCAGAGATAGAAGGACCCATTACGTCAGTAAAGTAATGGACGTAGAGAAAGTAAATGAATTCGAACATCTAGGAACAATCACGAAGAGAGAAGTTCATAAAAAAAAATTAATGAATAGAAAGGCGTGCAACTACACTGAACAAAATCTTTAGCCACAATGTTTAGTATTGAGAAAATAGAAACTGAAATTCTAGTTAATAAAATTTAATTCTACTTTTTTAATATATAAATATAAAAGTTAAGCGTCTTCAGGGATGAACGTCGGCAACGCATGTTCAAAAACAAAAAATTGAATAAATATTCAATCAAAATTGGAAAAACAAAAGGGAGAACGAAAAGAAACCACCACATGGACAGCACCAATTCATACATTTCCCCAATAATATACAGCAAACATGTGGTTTGCATGGGATGCAATTAAGGAATGAATTAATGTTGGTTAACAAACTGGTGGAAAAGGTTTTGAGGTAGGCCGAGAAGTATATATGACAATAATATAAACTGAAATCTGAGGGAGAAATGTAACCTAATAAAAATCCTGTCTGCATTGGATTAGCAAAAATGGAATCCAAGTGTGTGGGTTTGCTGTCGTTGTTGTTGTTTGTTTCTTTCTGTGGCGTTGAACCACGGAATTTCTGAAGCCTAGTGTTATTAAGTACATTTCGTATAATCAGGCATGTAGCTAGAATGTTCTAAAATGGAATTTAATAGTTAATAATTTGTGATTTGACTGAATAAAATAGCCATATACTCGTAGGCTAAAGTTCATTTCAAAACACGACGTTCTTAGTAGCACCAGGAAACAGTGATAGAACTCACATGCCGATATTTCCTTAACATTGAATAACTTATTGTTAGTTGAAGATCCACTAACATCTTAGTTATATCTCTAATGGGAACATAGCTTCATTCAGAAGAAGGTATGTAACAAGGACTCTATGTTTTGAAATATTCTATATATATTAGAGAGAACGAACAACGTAACTCCTCATACAAATAATTTATAAAACAGCACAACATTATCAACAATCGGGGTGAGATAGACTAAATGGTAAAAAAAAAAAAAAAAAAAAAATAGATATTTTAAATGTTGGAACCATTGATTCCTGATTTTTCGAAGGAAATTTTGCAATTGAATTTATAACAAAATAATAATTTTTATTTTTTTATTTTCTTCGAATAATTGCTGACAAATTTATATTATGTAAAAATTGAATCAATCAGCTCTTAATAATTATTAGGATCATGCATGTGGAACTTAAAAGACTGTAATAGTAATATGTCCGTTACTCCACACGAAAACTTTTGAACGAAAGCGAATTCGTTTACGGAGTCAGTACGTTAACACTCAGGGAAACGTTGACTTTAACACCGGAAACGAGACGACAGCCTACGCAAAAAGTACATTTTTTTAAATTCAGGAGAAGACGAGAAACATGACAATTCTCGTCTCTTTTCGAGACAAGTCGAGATGAGAAATTTATCCAGTCTCATGGGCAAAAAACAATGGTTCACCGAAATATTAGCTCTCAAACACTGTTTAATATTACACGATGCTTAGTATAAAAATTATAAATTGATCAAATGATTTTACGAACATAATAAAGAGCATTTATCAACGTTTAAAGATACGCAAGTCATTACACAATATTCTATCATAAAAATTGTTTAAATGTTATTATATCACATTCTTCGTGAACCTCTCATAGTGTGAGAGAACTCTGATAACTTCTAGACGACTTTAAAAAAAATAGCAGAGCACAAATTTTGTAAATAGTACACTTACAAAGTGAAACAAAAAAAAAAAGTCAGAACGAGACGATAAAAGCTTTTAGAGAATCGGGACGAGACAGTTCTTTGAGAATCGAGACAACACTTCTACAAAATTTACGAGACAAGGTTATCTTATTTATTGTCTCGTCTTGTCGGCAAGACTATGAATAACACTTTAAGAATAATGCGTTAAAGTAAGTATTATTCAAGAATAATGCGGAATATTAGGAATAATGCATAAAAAATTCAGAATATTGTAACGCAAAAAAAGTAACACCTTCCCTAACTGGAAAACCACGCTACGCCACTGGTAGTTATATTGACTTTTAGATGTCAATTAAGACTGTTCTTTTTTGTAAGTCGTGTTGTCAACGAGACGATAAATAAGGTTTTCTTGACTTGACTTATCTTTAAACGTTGATAAGTTTTCTTCATTATACCATACAATAATGGTTTCAATTTACAGTTTTTATATTATGGATCATGTAACATTAAAACAACCGAGCGAAGTAGCTCAAGTGGTAGAGCGTTGGGTTCGCATTCGGGAGGTCGTGGGTTCGATTCCCGCTGCCGACCATTTTGACTGGGGTTTTCCAGGGTTTCCCCTCAGTCCTATCATGCAAATGCCGGGATGGTACCTAACCTACTAAAACAGGCCCTGCCGATACCTTCTCGAATCTTTCCATTGGTATTGTTGTTGTTAGATATCCAGTATAAAATGACCTCTGAGCTGTATTTAGTGATTGTTAAATAAATAACAATATTTGAAATCTTAGACTTGGGTGAACTAGAGTTTCTCACTAGACTCGAGAAATTTCTCGTCTTGTTTTCAATTGACAAATGTACTTCTTGCCTCGTTTTCCGAGTCGAGACGAATAATTTCTCGCCTCGTGGGTAACACTATTTGTAAGACATTCCAATTTCTTACAGTAACAAGAAAACAAATCTTTAGTAGAGGATTTTAAGTATAAATATTTTTTATATACTTATTTTGAGGTGTCTATATTCATAATCGTTTTCGGTAGAAATTATTACATTAAATACAGGAGAAACTTTGATGCGATATCAAACTAACAATACACTACAATTGTAAACTTGTAATTATAAAAATAAAAAAAAAAATTCTGCTAAAGGCAGTAAAGAAAATGATGCGAAAGGGCTTGAATGTATAATAAAGATTAGGAATATCTTCGCCTAGATGTTTATGCAACCCGGATCTCCCAAATGTTTTGAGGGTTACATATTAGCGATATGTGAAACACATTTGTGAATAAATGGAATATACATAGATAGACACCGTTAAAGTCACCATTGCCCGTGAAAATGATAACGGATTGACTCTATTAACAAACTCTGCCGAAACAATCGCTCAGGCAGTCTTATTATAAAATCAGAATTCAAAAATTCGTTTTCGTCCAAGAGTTATCGTGTAGAGTTACGGACTACCTACAGCAACATTACAATCGTAAAGGCTACTAACATAATCCTAGAGGCCGTGATGGCTCAGTGGTAGAGCGTTCACATCTGGTGCATGGGGTCCTTGGTCCGATCCCAGCTCGCGCCAAGTGAACTTTGTGATGGACAAACACCGCGTGCATGGATTTTCTCGGAATTCTCCCGTTTCCTTCCACTTTCTTCATTCCACCAATTCTCATCAGCACCATCACCTTTAGCCTAGCCGGCATAGCTAACCGTAGGAGTAAAACTTAAAGGTTTCATATCATTTCATAACACAATCCTGATAATAACTGTAATTGATAGCCACGACATGAAAGACGATCGTTCAAACATCTACAACAAAAAGATCGGCTTAAAAGAGTGCTGAATGGAAGCTTCTCAATTTGTGATAAGTGATCGGCCGGTTTGGTGGCAGAATACCTCTGTAACAACAATGATGATACTGGTTAACACCGACAAGTTAAAACACGCGTAGTAAACGAATCCAGGACCACACAAACACACAATCAAAAATGACCGTAATTCGGATGCTACAGAGTATTACAAGAATTATAATGCTTAAAACAGTTAACGCTACAATCATCTTGAAAAACAAAAATGACACACAGTCCTAAAAATTATGCTTGAATTAGTGGGTTGATGTGATGTACACTATCCGATAAAAGAGGCCAGAATTGGAGATTCATAGATGCTAAACAGGACCCTTCTTGTTTCTTGCACCTTGATTAATGCACCACGGGTGAGCAGATGATTTACGAGCAATTAGTGTGTCGACGAGACCTAGAACACAACCGTGTGAATAAGGATACACCCTCTCTCTCCTCCCTGCCCTAGAGGCACATTTCACCAAACCATGGTTTAAAAAATTCCTCCAAAGATATTTCACCACGGAACAATTCTCAAATATTTATAGGCTTTAACGTAATAATGAAACGCTTATTTACAGTCTGTTTATTGCAGTTTCCCTCTTCTAACGCTATTCAAAATATTCATTCGGCCAAGAAAATAAGACTATAAATCGATTCAAACTTAAACAACTGCAGATTGCAGGTTATCTTTAACAACTGCAGATGTAAGATTAACTGCAAAAGTGTCTGTGTGTCCAGATGCCACGTATTCAACTAGGTGAGACAGACACAGCATCGACTCCCACGCCATTGCATAGTATGCCTTACTTTGTTGACTCGAAAGGACACTTATCCTCTATTCAATTAGCCATCATTTGGCCAAGA
The DNA here is from genome assembly GCF_964235325.1 of Thermobia domestica. Taxonomy (NCBI): domain Eukaryota; kingdom Metazoa; phylum Arthropoda; class Insecta; order Zygentoma; family Lepismatidae; genus Thermobia; species Thermobia domestica. Next base: position 93,876,023 of record NC_137455.1, read on the forward strand.
TATTTCAGCGTTGGGTGTTTTACCACTGACTACACATTTAAAACATGAGTTATCTGACCGGCAAGACTTCTTTAAGTAGGTACTGCAGCGCCAGTTTGTTTACAATCAAACCTAACATTGATCTTCCAGGTTCCACAAAACACTACCAACCTCATATAAATGTGCACTCCTGTCCGAAATGATTGTTGCATATCTATAACTGTCTTCTTGTTAGAATATAATTTGATAATGATTTTGCAGGGCACTATGTGTATAATCGGGAAATGTATATTTGTGGTAAATTTCATAGGAATAGAATTATAAATACGAAAATTAGGATGAGTAAAACAAAATGTTGCTAAATGGACAAGAAAGTTCCATTTTCGTTTTATTGTTCTTATTTACTGCTCTTTTGACATGAAATTTGCCACATACATGTCCTTGCCGATTATACACAAACTAACATTATAAGAAATACCGGGCGGATTGGTTATCAAATTATATTCCTACATCAACATGTTTATAGACATGCGACAATAATTTTAGGACATGAGTGTATTATACAACTTAGGAGTAACAAATCTTTCAGTTTTTTGTCCCATGATTATGGCGTGTAGGTTAAAGAAAACAATAATGATGGGAAATAGTTGTATGAAGAAAGTGAGGGAAAACGGGAGAACCCCGAGAAAACCCACACAAACGGTGTTTGTCTCACCCAAAGCTCACTTGGCGCGAACTGGGATCGAACCAGGGACCCCAAGTACCAGAGGTGAACGCTCTACCTCTGAGTCACCGCGGACCCTGCTTAGGAGTAATAATAACACATTACATCATTTAGTTAGTTCCAGATATCATCCCAAATCGAGCGCTTCGCCAACAAGGTTTTACTGAATTATTATTATTACTACTATTTAAAGCTAAACTTTTTAGGAATGCAGCTCATAAAGGGTACAAGAAACCATCCACACATCTTTTAGTCCAGCGTCGTGTAGTCAATATATCAGCATCATCCCAATTGTATCTAGCATTCTAGGCCGGAGTTCTTTAGATCTTATTTTTAAGTAGTAGCTCCCCAATTGTTTCACGACGCTGGGTCAACGCCGTTAGGAGATAAAACAGAACTGAAGGATATGAAGTTGATGGAAATGTGGAAAAGTGTTGGAAGAAAACACATTTCATATTAACTTATTTGGTTGTTCGCTTTATAAATAGTTTTCAATTTTGGAAGGGTTCATGATGGCATAAAGATAATGGTAAACCATAAATGCAGCTAATAATTACTTATTTTAAGAATTTGTGGTAGGACAAATATCTTCTGCAGGTTTATAGCAAGTAGAATAAAGAAAAGTCGATAGAGGGTACGAAAACGGTACTTGCTTGCAAAATAGAAGCAATGAAAGGTTATTTATAAGAAAATATGAACCAATTTTTTTGCGTAGTCTGGTTGAATTGAATGATTGATTGTGATCCGTTCTTAGTAGCTATAAACTACAGTTGCCTAATCTAGTTTGACCGAATACTCATTTGAAAAGAAAGTACTATTATATGGTTTATATTAAATCTAACCGCTAACAAATAAAATTCTGCGCCCTCAATGAGAATCAAACTCAAAACCACGTATGCTAATCAATAAACTACATAAGAACACACAATCATCATTATAGTAAATATACACGAAAAATCAAAGCCACTCGAAATCATAAGTTCTTAACTAATTTTTCTCGATCAACATATATATATATTTAGAGAGAGAGAGAGAGAGAGGAAAGTTGGGTATTGTGGAATACTGTTTGTATTTTCAATGATACAAAATACATTGATAAGTTTACAATAATAGTGCTATGCTAAAATGTGCTATAATGCATGCACTTTAAGAGAAAAAAAAAATAGTTCAAAAGTTAAACACGTTACATTCTCTAAGTTTAACAAGCATTTTCAACAAATTACATAATCGAAGGTCTTGTAAAAGTGTACGATACTGTGAAATACTATTCCATATTATCTTCCACTTGTTACAAGTAACTGTTGACATCACAATCTATATGTTTATAAATACTGAAATAGAAGATCGACAAAATACGTACGTGACGCCTACTGATATTTATTAAAGGTGACGAAGTCATCACTGCTGGAAATAATTTGAGTCCACCTCGAGTTGAGTTCGCTACAAGTGCTCCACTATACCTGCCCTCTGCCATATTGGTATTTACACGACGCACTTTCAACTGATTGTAAGAATCCACATCAAACATTAATCGTTTCTTGTGTCAAAAGTTTACTTACAACAATTATGACGTAGGTTATACTCCTGCACAAGAAGTTACATCACGGAAGTGAAATATAAATATCTTCAAAAGTTTACTATTCCTAACAAATTAGATTTCCTTCTCGCAATGTCACAATTATACAAGCAGCATCGAGATCAAACTTTCATGGCAGCCTACACTCTCATTGGTGCTATAGTACAGGAGACTTACGCTAAATGTGTCAATAGAGGTCCAGAATAGTTGATAGGAATTTTAGTTTTGGTATATATTGAGCGCACAAATTACGAAAGTGAATAGGATTTAAATAGGTTTGAACAGAAGTAGCGAGATAAACTATTTTCGGTTTTAACGTTGATGACTATATGTAACCGGAAGATGTTTTCTGCAATCAATCAAGCGTCGCAAGAATGTAACTGCATATTTCAATTTTATTTAAGAAAATATCCCGCCATACAAACAAAACTTCTCCACATACTGTAACATGACACTGCGCCTTGTTTGAAGAAAGTTCAATTTTACAACCTCTGACAAAGATCTGATTTTTAGCACTAGAAAAGGCCATTTAAATCCAAATTCAGCCCCGCAACTTGGGAAAGAAGGTGGTATATATAACAATTATTGAAAATGATCGATATTAGTACCGAATCCACAGTTTTCGAGATCGTTGAGATGAACAGTAACACTTCCGATGCCGTTTAAAGCCAAATTCAGTCTCGCAACTTGGGGAAGGAGCAGAGAGGGGGAAGATATATAAAAATGATCGAAATTGACCGATATCACAGAGTGCTTCAGTAATAGTAAAAAGTCACTGACTAACGGAACATGTTACTAATATTTTTATTATTATTATTTTAACGCAGCAAAACGTGTAATTGATGCTAGTATTCTATATTTAACCCCAGTTATCGATTTATCCTTTTTTATTTACCTGAATTCCAGATATCCACATATTCTTTTTAGAACCTGAAAAGTACTGGCAACCCTAATCCTGTTCCTTGACCATATTCGATAAATCGGTTAGAACTGCCTTCGGTCGGAAAAACTCAATTTTAAAACACTATAATTGGCAGAACATATTGTACGTTAGAAAAAAAAACACTTTATTTCTGCTAGCAACCCTTAAGAAAACTGGAACTAAAGAGAATCCAGTAAGAACAAAACCACGAGGTAACCTGAGTATGTCGAAGTTGTTAGCACATAGACTAGAACAATATAAACCGAGTCGAAAGCACGAACTCCAGCTTGAAATGCTTTTCTTTTTCTTTCTTTTTTAAATCACTCCCAGCATTTGGAACTGATCTTAGGTCAAAAGGGGAAACCAACAGGAAATAAGAAAATTAAACAATGAAATATCTGATGGCTAACACTACCTTTCTCAGCCTTTTTCGCAAGAGGTTACCTTTTCCCACACCACCAGTTTTGACTTCTTTTTAAAACCTTGGCACCACTTTGGCTAGAAAGGAAATCCTAGAATTTTTTTCTTTCTTGAGAGCATCTTTCACAATTCAGTTAAGTGGACGCGACCATAGCGACAATTTTTAATAATAATAAAACTCATTCTATGTCAAAACGAAAAACTTTATTTGATTGACTGAGTTCCTAGTGGTGGGCGTGCAGTCAGGGAATCTAAGAAGACAGTGTAGTTTCAATATTGAACCTGTACTGTCTGGAATTTACTTTACTTTCACAATTTCAAACGAACCTCAATGTTTTCAATTATTAGATAATATTACAGAGAAATTTCACTCGACTATTATAATAGTAAGGTAAACGAACATTTTTATAGGTTTTGGTAGAATTAATATGCCATTATATTACACCAGCAGAGCATGGTTTGGTGTTTGCATAGTTTTGCTGACGGATTGCACAGTTCGGGGGCACTATCGAGTACAATCAATGGTTTGTGTGAATTTATATAGCTTAAAAGCTAACAACACCTTAAAGACTGTTTCAGCTTAGAGAAGAAAGAGAAAAGAAAGAAAAGTATTGCCGGCCTACTCCTCGGCAAATAAGTCATTGTTTTTAACGAACATCGTTCCAGAGTTTACATAATTATAAGCGTCTGGTAGAACCCAAAAAATATGCGAAATAAATAATAATAAAAAAATTCTAAACCTAACCAGCAAGATCCCATAAAATTACAATTATCTTTTCTCGAAATGCTGAATCGATTTTAAGAAGCCGCTCACGCTATATGCTAGCCTGCTCCTCTGAGTTATATCAAACACTAACTACATAAAACTTTACCAAATGTAGTTCATTCTATCTGGAAAAATACTGATATATATACTGTTATATATATATATATATATATATATATATATATATATATATATATATATATATATGTGTGTGTGTGTGTGTGTGTGTGTGTGTGTGGATCCAGGATATGATAAAGGAAGGGGCTAAACCATAGTTTGCCGCTTTATCCAGTGTAAAGCAGGATTGAAGCCCATTTTATCCAGGAGGATATGGTCCCTATAGCCCCCTTCGATCCGCCACTGTATATAACTAAAACAGAGGGAGTCAAAACATACGAGTTTCAATTTAAGTTGATGATTATAGAAGAAAATCATATATGCATCATTAATCTTCTATTAAAGCATCTTGTAGTTCGAGTTCGACTTCATATGCAACCAGTCTTTGCATAAGAACTTACACATTTACGAACTTACACAAATAAAATTCATTCAGGGGCTTCTACGTCTTTAACGTTTCGAGGCTAAGGAAAGCTGTGATGAAGAGATGGATGATAATGGTGGAAAAAGACTGAAGTTAGAGAAAACTAGAGGACCCCGAAAAAACCCACACACGAGGACTCGAAAGCTCTCTTGACAGGAGCTGGGATCAAACCAAGGACCTCACGCGCCAAGACCTCACCACCTCACGCCTACCACTGAACCACTCCGGTCCCAGTTTGACCCCTTCAGAACTAATAATAATATTTTGAGTATGTGAAATTGTCTATTACTTGCGAAAAATGTAATTTATAAATGAAGCACTCTGAAACTTTCTGAAGTCAGGTACTAGAAAACGTTAAAATGAAGAATAAAATAATATATATTTTTTGTTTATCGCTTAGCCCTCAATTAACATCATATTTTCAAAAATAAATAAATAAATAAATAAATCAGGAAGCAATACTACCTTCCGTCTGCTGGCTTCAATACTACGATATAAACAATGTGTAATAAATTTCAGTTCATAATATCATCTCTATAAAGTATACGACACTTTTTAACGACATGGTCCATCTACAAATTTCAGTGCACTGCAAAATATGAACCGTATAGCCGAATGCGTTATTTTCAGAGTGTAATTTGCTTTGCCACACCAAGCGGAAAATATAACTTAAAAGTTTTAGGTACGTATATTTTGTATATGACAGTGAATATGTGAAACAAAATGTGAAGGATGAGGGAAAAAAATCTCTCTCTTAACACTTTGGCGTTGAGTGGAGATGCAAAACCTTTGAGAAAAGGTCTGCTCTGATTCTCCGGAAGAGTTGGGCAGAGCCTCTGCTGACAGGTACAGATGCGTTCCTTACAGTAACTTTTTTTTTTTTTTATCTAGCAGCCTCTCTCTCTTCCAGTACTCTCTTCCTAAGATTTTTATCTCTTTTAGTATCACCGCCACACCCGTCCGTCTGCTAAGTTTATAGGAAAAACTCCCATCTACTCTCCTCCAGTCGCCTTCGTTGGAGTGAAGAAGAAAGAAAAAAAATAATGAAGAAGTGATTCCGAACATTGCCTGAGTCTAAACACGCGTCCTGGGCAACTCAACAGCTGCTGTGTAGAGCAGTGGAAAAAGGGATTTGTAAGAGATTACGCAAGTTTAATGCTTTCTTTTCATGCCGCTACCTCATTTATCAATTTCTGCAGGTCACAAACTTACAAAACGGCACGTTTCGCTTTCCACCTTGCTCACTGTGTCAGTCAAGATTTCCTCACTTCATTTCCATACGAATCTCAGTACGTACTGTATGTTACTTAAAATTCACATTAATATTCATGTAATCGTTATGCATAATGTAAACAATATAATGCACAAAGTAAAAATAACATATAAGTGATACAAATAATATTTCAGAAGACTCTCTCTCATACGAAGAGTGGAAGAGGAATCTCGTGTAAGCCATGGATTTTTTAAGTACTGTAATTTGCAGAAACATATGTTTCTATAGTTATAAACACCTTTCATTTTTTTTTTCATTATTGTTTTACAGAGTAAATAGTCTGCCATATCTGGCAGGTCACTTGCCACAGATACATTTTCTGAGAAGAGAGACAACTTTTCCAATGGAAACAGATACATTTTCTGAGACGAGACAGAATCCTTCTTATAGAAACATACATTTTCTGAAACAAGACAGAATTTTGTAACCTAATACGATATGAGACAGAGCTCACCCAATAGGAACATACATTAATTCCGAAACTAGATATCACTTTTGCAACACCTTTCTGAGACGGGACAGTTTCAACTCTTGTCTCGTAGGCAACTCTAATAGTATGTAGAACTGTAAGATGACGTCATCTATTATTTGTGGTTTAATCGAGTTTAAGTTAAGAGAGCAGGGCGCACCAAAGAACACTGCGAGTCAATATGGCCCACGAACCATGCGTTGAAAATCCCTGCTCTTGTCTCTCAATACAAGGGTCATTCAGTAATAATAATAATAATAAAAAAAATCAGACATAACGATAAATGATGTGTACAAAATATCTTGTGGTACAGAAACTATAATCCCTTATCTTACTTATCAATATATTCGCCATACACATTCCAGCACTTACTTATCATAGCGTGATACCGTTTTTTTTTTTTTTTTTTTTTTTTTTTTAATGCCATCAACTCTGTTGCCACCAATAGATTCAACTTTATGACAGAGTATTTGAGTTCATCAGCAATGAGAAAGTGATTTCCGGAAAGAACTGCAGTGTACATAGCATAATCCATTTATGACCACACAGTTCAAGCCAACGGTGCATACATGAGCATGAACACTATCGAAGTGTGAGCTCCGAATACGTGCAACAAAATTGAGATTCCGCCAACTGTGAGGTGCAAAGTGTGATAGGATTTTTGACTACCACTTGTTCCGAAGTTGAAAAATTCTGTCTTGGAAGCACTTTCTTACTGTTGGTGAACTCAAAAACACTTTGAATGTACTGGAGGCAAAAGAATAATGATGGTATAGAAAAAACTGATATCACGCTATGATAAACGTTCGAATCCATGGTGAATATTTTGAAAAGTATAATACAGTAGTTCCTGTACCATAAATATTCTGCACACACCATTTCTAGTTTCTGTTCTACTCGAAAACATTCTCTTTTTTTCTGGATGACGCTCGTAGCACTAAAATAATATTTCAAAATATTGCTAATTTCGAAGATAATCTTACAATTTCTTTCAATGGTGAATCCATGGGTGTTTTGGGAAAGAATTTACACAATAAATTCAAAATTCCTCCCCAGATGATAGTCTTCTTATATTCTAAGGGGATATAATAGCTCAGTAGCAGAGTGTTTATCTCCAGTGTGAGGGATACCTGGTTTAATCCCAGGCCATAATTTTGTGATGGACACCATCGTATTTGTGGGTTATAAATAAGCAATTTCCATAAGCATTCACTTTCAATAATCCTCTGCTTCTTTATCCTAAAGGGGATAATCATGGGACGATAAACTACAAGGAGGAGTCATAAATCTGCTAATATTCTGGTACACAAGATGCCTGTATTTAACACAGCGCAATGAAAGCAGATTAACAATCAATTCAAAGTATATCCCTTCGTGTTGGACTGTATTTAGCCACCTCCTTGCCAGTTCCTCGATTGCACATCTTGTCCTTAGAGTAGAGACCTGCACGGGCCGTATTTTTCGGCCCGAGCAAGTTTTTTTTAAAATTCTTGACCCAAGCCCGGCCCGGGCCCGATAAATTTTAAAAGTTTCATTTTGTAACATTTTTCACGGACACACTTCTTCAACGTTTGCCTTTATTCTAATTATCGTTTAACGAAAGTCAATAATTATTGCAATTAATCGGCCCCAGCCCGGCCCGACCTGAATAGAAATCAGTGTCGGCTTGCCCAAGCTCGGCCCGGCCCAAAGAAATAACAGAGTCGGCCCGCCCAAGCCCGGCCCGCGTGCCGGGCCGGGTTTCGGGCCGAGCCCGGCCCGTGCAGGTCTCTACCTTAGAGGCAAAGAAGTCAACCACTGCTGTTTCTACCTGCTACCGGTTCGCAATTTCAAGAAGTGTGTCACGGAGTGAAACAGATAGTAAGCCGAAGGGGTAAGATCAAAATTATATGTTAGGTGCAGCATCACTTCGATGACATCAAGTTCCTGCATTGTTTGCTGAGTTTTTCGAGCCAAGTGTGATATTGTCTTCTCCAATTGCAGCAGGACGCGCTTTCAGTTCACCAATGCAGGATATTTCTGGCATAATGCAGCATAAATCCGCTTCAACTGTTCGGAATAAAGGCCGGTATTGATGGTAAGACCGTTGGGAATGAACTCAAAGTAAATTATCACCTCGTAGTTCTATCATACACAGATCAGGATTTTACGTTTTAAACGGGTTTGTTTGTCGACCAGTTTTGGAAGTTGGCCCTTGTGGACCACTGTTTTTGCAGAATCGGATTTTGGGAAAACACTTTATGTCGCATATGACAACCCGTTCCAGGAACCGCACATCACGCAGATTTTGCAGCAGTTATTAACACATATTCACTTTTCTCTGAGCCTGAGCTGGGTTAGCACAATGCGACAGAAGCTGATGGTTTTCCCGAGTTTGTATCTACAGTGAACTGGAACATGCCGCATTGGTTTCCCAATCGTCGTGTGCTAGTGGATGGATTTTCCTCAATGGCGTGTCGTATGACCTCAGAATATGTTATCCTGGGACGGCCGGACTTCGGCTGATCCTCGAAATGTTTACAATCTGCACGAAATATCTACAGCCAATGAGTTATTGTGTTGTGATTCACTGCACCTTCCTCTTTCGCATGACAAATATTTTGGGTTGCTGCCGCAGCGTTATACCCGAGTTCGAGCTCACATAGTAATAATTTACGTATCAGACGTGGTTGAGCACTTGCCACTTGACACTGACTGAACATACTGACGGAGTGGCGGCCTCCGTGTTAAAACGTCCGCATTCTATACTACCTCTTGGATCAGTTTGATCTTGTACTTATGTTCGATCACTACACATACACACACCTACTGTTTGAGTTGTGGAAATATTGAAAATCTTATGACTAACCCTTGTAAAAATTTTATTTCAATTCATTTCTTATATGGACGTAATTTTTGTGTGCATTACAACAAAGGAAGTTAAAACTTTCCATCTTTTGTGAGACTGTTTATAGGGAAGTTTATCTTTAGCTCATATACTGACAATTTGTAGTGATTGATACATAACGTCTTATATATTATCTCATCTGAAATACACTTTTTATGTCCGTTGTTTGTGAAGAAACAAAGCACCTCTCTAAGTGTCCCCATTTAGACACAAAGTAAGTCCCTTCTTTCGAATTCTTGTTTTGAGCGTTTTGTTTTAGGTAGTTTAGTTGTTAGAAGTTTACAGGGATGAAGGTTAAACGTCAATCGGAACGACTGGTCTTGAAACGGAACAGTTCTAAGAAATCAGTCACATACAAGGACACTGTAATCAAACGGAGATCTAATACAGCATCGTGCTGTATGGTAACTATTCTTTATTGATTGAAGCGGTATTACTTCGTTCCCTGTAAGTTTTACTTCAACGACATTATTGTAGGCCAGCGTTTCCCAACCTTTCTCAACTTGCGGCACAGTATGGGTGTAACTTGAATTCTCGCGGCACACTCATAGATACTACTTTAAATATAAAATACCGTGTATTTTTTTCTGTGATTACTGACCTTCCCACAGAGAAGAAAGCTCGATCATTGGTTTTTCTCCGTGGTAAATCATTATGTTTATTTTTCATTTTAATTTAAAAATAGAATACAATTGCAATGAAATATTGGACACAGATTTTTACAAATACGCTTTCTTTTTCGAAAACTGTTTCCAACCTTTCACCAAGAAGGAAGCACTAAATAACGAACGAACAAATAAAGGTCTTGTACTTTTAAAACACAAATGTAGGTAATTTGTATACAGGTTTGCTTTGTCGAAAGGATTGAATGATATCTTAAAATTTCAAGTTACGAAATAGTCTGCTACAATAAAGAAGCAATAATGGCCATAAGAATGATAAATACTTTTTTCAACATTAAAAATGTACAGAAAAGTAACACGGTATGAAACTTAAAATTGTAGATTCATAGTAATGTGAAATACGAATATATTTTTTCCTTCTGACTTGCAATTTGATAGCTATTCATAATTTTGTTTCGATTTCCTCGCGACACACCAGCGGCTCATTCACGGCACACCAGTGTGCCGCGGCACACCGGTTGGGAAACGCTGTTGTAGGCAGTGATTATTTCAGGAGGGGGGCTGGGGGAAGTTTCCCTCCGGCCATACTAAATTTCTCCTTTATGTATTGAAAGTCCCACCATGGAAATATTCTGAAATCATTACTGGTTGTAGGAAATGATGAAAACAATAGTCGTAATCACATTATTATTATTATTATTATTATTATTATTATTATTATTATTATTATTATTATTATTATTATTATTATTATTATTATTATTAAATAAAAATAAAGCTATATACATTATTTATCAACTAAATTAAGTGCATTTATTTTATAAAATAGTATATGCTAATAAAGTGCATCAAAATACGTAATTTAACTTCTGTCTCCATAGTTATTTTATATTTTCTTGCATTTTAGAATTAGATTTCAGTGTATTCGAGTCAATAGCCCCTAATAATCAGTATCGTGATTAGAAACATGATTTCCTTCTATTGGAGGGATATGCTCTTGTCATTTCATTTCGTTTAGTCATTAAATTACTTTACAGAAAAAAATCCTAGTAGCACCAACATAATCAATCACATTCTACAAGAAGAAAAGTTTAAAACTCTTCAACTCCACCGTTCCGTTAACGACCGACACAGGTAATCGAATTCGTCCCATCCCAACTCGGCTGGAAGCCTGGAATCCAAGCCTTCTATTTGACACGCTGACTTTACCTGAATTTCACAGCTCATTCTCCCGGCGCCGTGTGGACTGCAGATTCTATACGCGACTTATTCAAAGGAGGAACAACAACCTCACCTTCCTTTGCATTTTGTGAAGTTTTCCGCTGCTTTTGAAAGGCTTTGAAACCAGAAATCTCAAGCCAAGGAAAGCTCCCTACAATAAAGTTTTGGCAAAGGTACCACAATAGGAAGAGACAACACGGAACAATGTGAGGAGGACGCATTTTGTTCTCTGTTTCCACCCGTCACATATTTTAGATTATGGAACGTTGTACACCCACCACGCACCTTTACCTGTGGCGGGAAAAAAGCAGAAAAAAGGGCCATAATGAAAGCCAATGGGTTTGGGGCGTTTTTACAATTCGTGCCAAGAAAAGTAAGAAAGAAAATAGTGTTAGTTCATTCAACAGACCTTTCGAAAAACAGAAAAAGAAAATTTTCATGAATTCTGCAATAGTAAGTATCTAATCAAAGACGTCATATGAAATTTATACAGTGGAACCTGTCCATGTTTGTCACACAAAGGAGTAAAAATAGCACATAACTTTGACTACATAAATGGTTTCCACGTATATGAGAGGTATTACCAGCTTAACCAGTACTACTTTATATAGATATTATGTTACCTATCCCTTCACGTAAAATCATAAAGTGAAAGGGAATAATGACTTACAGAATACCAAGGTGACGAAAATACACGGTTATTTACAAAACCCATGGATGTAACATATAACATATTCTTCTTTTCTTTTTCTTTTATTATTGTATGAATCATCCACGCGGTAGATCCGAGTTCGATTCCCTTGTTCGAACTCATGTGGTTCAAATTCCATCCCTCATGTAGCCTCATTGCCGAAAGGGACGCTAAATTCAAATCCATCCATCTTTTTTAATTGTCATTTTGTAACAAAAGCAATTTCCTTTTCATTAAGAGGAACTTCTACCAATCACAATGTGTGAATATATAGTATGTTAGTATTGTCCTATAATAATTTTCTGTGCTTCACCTAAATTTTATATTTTCCTCACACGAGAATTCGTCTATTAGAACCTAACATAACCTGTCTCTTAAATTGACATACAATTGTGAAGAAAAGGTCCTGTAAATGTTTTAAAATTCTTAAGGAGCAATCAAATTGATAGTAGGTATACAGTAGATACCAAAGTTGAGTTTTGGAGAGTTAATTGAAAACAAGCCAATTTCGTTTCAACTATGAAACTACACCAGTCTTAGAAATCCTCGGTATCCAATATTAAAATCGAACAGATAGAACTACCATTTCCAATTTCAACAGAAAGATAAGAACGGTAGGTGAAGCATATTTTTGAAGTGCTGATTACCTATATACTGAAATGCTAGGTTTATATGTTTGTGGTCATGGAAAAGTTTATTTGTAGACGTTTATACGTTTGTGACCAATTTTTTTGACACTTGGAAACCACAAGCTCCAGAAAGATGCCGTTTTCACTGATCGATTGCAAATTTTGTGGAGAATATTCAGTTCTAATTGAATATTTAAAAAAGACCATTATTTCTTTATTACCTTTTTTTAAAGGGAAACACTGGAAGTATTGAAATTTTAAAAAGTAAAGCATCATATGCTGCGAGTTACACATTGCAACACCAACATTTGTATACAGGGTTAGTATATCTCTCCGGCTTTGTTTCATGGCCAAATGATAAACGAAGGATAACCATTTCTCCAGTCTAAGATGAATCTTCATTGCTTGGAGTGTTTTGCCCAATGTACACTATGTATCACTGACATTATAATTAATTGTGTGTGTAATGTATTTGTTTATTACATACTGCATGCAAGAAGAAAAAAAAACTCATTATACATGAATAAGAAACTCCAACCGGAAGTAGTCTCAAATCTTACAAATGGTGCGAGATATTGAAAAAATCTCCCTTTTATGATATCCCTTGCCGATTTTTATCAAGACATCCTTCACTTATGTCTATAAAGGGACATGTGCAGATGTTGTAAGAAATCGCAAGGAGATTCATGCTCATGTGAATGATGCGCTGTGTAGAGAGCGCAGGTTCAGCAAGTATATATATATAATTTAGTAACTAAACAACACAAACACAGTATATAAACTACAGACAGTTGTTACCGTTTGTCTTTAGGACAGTGCAATATTTAACAAGGTTTTTCCTCCAATTCACATGACGAATACTACCATTACCACATGACGGTCGTAACACAGAGATGTGTTAATATTTGTGTAACTCCAAGTTAGTTGGCGGGCAAAGTTTAAAAAAAAATGTTAAATGTAAACAATTAGAACTTCGAAAGTTTCGAGAAAATTGAAACTAGTTCAGTCTTGCTCTTCCGGTTTCAATAGCGAGACAAAAGCTAGGACGGAATCTAGTCTTGGAGCGCCGAATTCGTATCCAAAAAACAATTTCTCACTATCTCTTTTCGTTTTTCACAATTTCTCGCTATCTTTGTAGACAGAGACGGAGAGATAGACAAAAGTCTAAGCCTGCCATATTACTTTTATGAGAATACAGGACTCCTTCGATCTCCCCCTCCAAACTTTCCAACTCAATCCAATGAACTGTAGATCTGTCCGTCAACTGCAGCTACTATTCTTTCTTCATTTCCTTGCAATTAGTTGTACAGTATGGAGTGATGATATTTTTGCAATCCAACTACAAAAGGATCGCCTTAAAAACTTAAGATGACGTCTTATTAAAATGCTTCACTGGCAAACAATATCGAAATTATCTCGTTTTATTTAAATCAATGATACCATCTGCCTTCAATATTCTTCGCGCGGTTAGCAATATTTATTTACATTGCTATAAAATTACGTTTGTCAGTGTAATCTGATGCAAACTTAGCTGATTTTTCTCTTTGCGTCGTGTGCAATTGTCAGGGCCAGATTTACATATTTCTAAGCCCTAGGCCAAAAAATAATTCTGTGCCCCTCTCAAAAAGATCATTTATAATTATTGTTAACTTACCTAATGTCTTACTGGAGAAAATGTCACTCGTCTTTTCTGTGCTCTCAGATGTAGAAGCACTCGAAGCCATCTTATGTTTGTTTTTTGCTGTTGGAGAGTGTGCGAGTTTCCACCAGGTTCAATGGAAAAACTAGCATTGCAAATTTTGCAGCCAATTTCATATTCATAATTTAACTTCGATGCTTTCAGAAACGGGTACTTCTCCTTCAAATTGGAAGAAAATGTATTACTTCAGTTTAGGCATCCTTGTTAATACAAAATTCCACTGGCCTCTAAGTATTTTACATTTTAAGGAGGGTAGCAATTATCATACTTGGTCAGTAAGCTTTCAAACTGTTTGGAGCTCGATTTTGAAAAAAAAAAAAAAAAAAAAAAAAAAAGATACGCCGTCGACGATAGAATAAATCTACTTAATTTTGTGAAGGATTATAACTTAAATAACACTCACGTCAGTGACGCTAGTACTAGTTCTCGAACTCCCTGGTGGCTATTTGAAATGAAATGAAATTTCTAGGATTACAAGCTACAACCCATGATTAGGCTAAAAGCGGTAATTAATAAAAGTGAATGATAATGAAGAAATTGACGCAATGAGAATGTTGGAGGAAATGGGATAATCCCGAGAAAACCTACAGACGCAATGTTGTCTATTAAGAATTCACTTGATCTGGGATCGAACCAGGGGCTCCTAGCATCAGAAGTGTGCGTTCGTGTGTCTCGTGTTACACAATTAAGTAGGCTTACTATGAATATTATATATATAAAATTAAGTAATCTGCCTTTTGGTAGTTGTTTTTTTAAGGTTTGGGTCTGGAACTGTTTCTTCCATGTTTCTTGATCTTCAGCTTTCTCTTTTTTAACTCCCAATATTTTTTATTCTATTCTTCTATATATAAAGACTATAAATCCGAAAAAAAAAATGACTTTAGTACATTCAAAATGTTACGACCTATACAGCGTAGAGAATGATTTGCATCGACATACACAATTATAAGTTTCTCGGTTTGAACTTTGAAATAATGTTATTATTCTCTTATTGCTTCCGGCAAAGCACGAATCGATGTCCCTGAGCACACATTCAGTGGTCATCTTACTGTATTTTACTGCTACTACACGTTTCCAACTGTGCGTAAAGCACATCAAGAAATAGATGATATAGTGTTGAAAAATGAGATTTTTTAAACTCTTTATTTTGGTAACTTGTAGACTTGTAGCAATATCTGAGGATGGGCGTTGCTGGTAATTCTAGTCGACCACGAACTATTGAAGCCGATCCTGAGAAAGGATCTACATAGTGGAGGGTGTGATGAATGGACACGCCATGTGATCTTTGTTAGTCAACGGTTTCGGCTCCGAAGAAAGCAAATGAAAGCGAAGACGATGAAGAGGAAAACAGGCAATAGATGAAAGGAAAGGTATAACAGATGTTCATATATATATACATAAATGCCGCGTTATAGTTTGTAAGTGGCGTCAACGGTACACGTGCCTTATGTTATTCTTTCAGAAAGGAACAAATATGTAGTTCTCTTCTTGAATAAAAAGGACTTTCAAGGTTACCGACCTAGTTGAGGTAACTAACAACAACATATACAACATCAGGCTTTTCTTGTGTTCGGTAGATACCTTGCTTGCCTAGCGTAATTAAATAAAAATTAAGGGTATCGAATTTTATGTTCCTTCCAGGAAACTCTACATTGAAATCAATTAGCCAGAAATGACAAATTATTAATATCTGGTAGGATACTTCGTTACCGTGTTCCAAATTTACCGTGGGAAAATGTTTACATAAAAAGAGAATGTTTCAAACATTTGAAGGACAAATATGTATATAGCTACTTTGAAACAAAATGATCTAAAGGTATTAGCAGGGTCAGCATTACTAAATTTATCCATCACCCGCACCATATTAATAGTGGTCTACAAACGTTAACCGAACCATCGAAATCTGTCCAATGCTCTGCTATCGTCAATCGAACCCGAAACCACGTGTACCAAAGGTGTGCACGCTAGTTACTAGACCAGCAGCAAGAACTGACCTTTATTAGTATTTGAAATCTGTAAAAAAATAGACATACAAAGTCGAAGTTATCTTAGTGACCTCAAATACATAAAATTAAACAAAGTGCCTAGTAACGCTCAGGATTTTTTTCAAGAGAGAGGGGCAGAGAGAAAGCACAAACCAATACATAAGGTGAGTCGCGAATATACACACCTTGACGCACTTAATACTCTATGTAAAGCAATTAATATTAATACACATCACGTAACATTTACTAAATACAATAAATATATTAAATACTGTAATAAATGAGTAAGCAAATCTAAGTTTTTTGACTTGTATTTCAAAGATCCAAGGGAAGGCAATTGTCCTTCTTGTCCCCTGTTGCGGGCATCCATGCAACTGGCGGAACATCAGTGGCGGAAAGAAATTTTCTTAGAATCTACACAAAATAGTAGTAACTTAATAGATGGATCAAGATCGGCGTATACTTCCAGCATTATTTATCTCCAGTGGGTTCCAAAGAAATTACGGTGGTTCAATCTGCCTATAGAGCGTCCCACTCTTAGATTGCAGTACAGAGTAAATGGAGCGCGAATATACACACATATTCACATTTCTTCCGCCGAAATAACAGTCTAATAATTGTGTTAGAAGTTTTTTTTTTTTTTTTTTTTAATGATGGTTTATAAATCGTTGCAATGAAATTTTGATGGAAGCAATACGAAATCGAGAGAACATATGAAACGAATAGAAAACATATGATTGAAATAAATGGCAGGCTAAACAGTTCTAAACACAAATTTCCTGCACCGATTGTGCGGCAAACTAAGGAATAGCAATGGGTAAGATACTGCTACTGAAGTTGGATAAGAGTGAAAACTGAAGTAGGGTGATAGTGATAAGTGACGAGAAAATGTGACGTACGAGAACGCTCATTCGTCTGTGTACGCATAATATTCGCTAATCCAATTCCGTTTGTCAAACAAGTTACATCATAAAGTATATTGTGAAGGCTTCCCACTTCCGATGTTTAAGACTGTATCATGAAGGACGTGCTAGAGGATATGGTGGCAGGAAAAAGAGGGAGGGGACGAAAAGAGACTACAATTACTGGACGATATCAAAATAGAAAAATCATGCGTGAAGACGAAGTTAACCGAAGACTGTGGATCATGGAAGCTTCTGAGTCGCAGCAAGTGGTCTGCCAATAAAATATGATGATGATGATGATGACAAATGCAATGGTGAAATGGGAACTGAATCTCCCTAGTTTCTATACTCACTTCGGACACCTCAGACACACAATATCAGTCTGGAAACAGAAGACGAATGAAAATAAACCCCATTATATCCGTTCTAAACAAACGCGTAAGTTGTGACTTTAAATCACGTATAGTGACAGCCAACAAGATACAAATCATTGGGCGAGGAAACAAAACCAAACAGAATTATCAAACCCTGCTTCCTAAAGAAGCAAGGGGGGGGGGGGAATAAAGAGGCCTTTCATTCTGCTTTGTGAGCTCATAAAGTTATTTGTTATGAACGCTTTTGTCATTTTCATCTGTGTATTCAAAGTAAATAAGAGAAGTGGAATTGCAGATGAAACCAACTTTTATTGTCAAAATTGTCAGGATCTGAAACAGCATTAAGGACTACATGCAAACCATAAATGAATCAATTACAAAACTAATAACTTTTTATCACCAGGAATGAGGAGATTTATTATTAATAGATATTTGTCATATATATATATATATATATATATATATATATATATATATATATATATATATATATATATATATATATATATATATGTGTGTGTGTGTGTGTGTGTGTGAATGTGTGTGTATGTGTGTGTGTGTGTGTGTTGCGTGCAACTCAAGGAAAACAAGCGAAGTAAGTAGTGGAACGTAAGATTGAGTGGAGTTGACGCAATGTTTATCGTAGGTGAGGTCCAGGATTCGATTTTGCGAATATGCTTCCGTTAAGCAGTAGATTCGTGCTCGCATAGCATCAACAGTAAACACTCATCGGTATAGCACAATACTCTATATCAGTAACTTTAAAACAAACATTATAAGGAAAATAGCATCGGCAAGATTTATCACTGCTTTTCTTCTGGTCAGATGCGCGCGCTTTGGAAAGTTGATGCTTAACACTAAAAGTCATAAAATCTAAATGAAGAAAGATATTGACCTGCGAATTGTTTTAAAAATAATTTCAATCTTTTCTCAATATTTTTCTCGCTTTGCACCCCCATCTAACCTGAAAAATAAAAAAGTTTCTCACTAGTCAACTTTTTAGATATTGCATTGCAATAGTATATGCACTTTCTCTTACATTTTATTTTTTATTTTAAAATTCAAAAAGTTTTTTTGAATGCAAACTTTTCCAACATTGGCACCAAATATGGTGTTAATAGCTGTATAAGTTTCAACGTTTTCTCTCTTCGAGTTCCGAACTTATGACGTGATATATTTAACGCGACGTTAGAATTTGCCATTACCAAGATTTCACTATTTCAATTTATTTCAATATTTGAAAATTCTTCTCGATGTGAGAAAAACAGATTAGTTGATAGAGAATACAATGTTCTACAATACTTTATTCATACCTAGTAAAATAAACTATTTCTAAAATTCAGGCTAAGTTTGGCAACAATGGGCATAAGGAAAAGCATTGCCATTTACTCCTGTACTGCAATCTAAGGGTGGGACGCTCTATAGAATTGGCAACTCTTTAAAAAGAAAACTTCCGGCACCTGATCGTAATCCTCAAAATAGATTAAGAGTAATTGTATTTTAAACCTTGAAATATATGACAAAAATACCACTCATTCGCAACCCTAAATGTGCCACATACGGAACTTACAATATTTGTGTTTTGTGCTGATTTATAAACATGATAATGTAAAAGATAACTGTAATTTTTGTCTCTTTTCTAAATAAGAAACTTTAAATAATAGATTGACCAAATGTAAGGAGAATAAATATGAATAATTTACCGGTCAAGGATCTCTTTACCTATTGTGCAGTTAAGAGAAGCTGGTGTCTGATAGTTAGACAATAGTGGTAAATTGAAGGCACTGTTGCCAAAGGCTTTGCAACAAAAAACTCAGCAACTCTAGTGACCAACATAGAACGTTTAACAAGCCATAATTCTACTGTAATAATATGACGGGATGATTTGGAAATAAAGGAAACAATAGCGTTTGAAATATTTGATAGAAAAACCAACATTTAACTACTGGCAACAGTGCGGTCAGTAACCTTGGTTGCCTAGAAACAGCGTGAAAGAATACTACAGTGATTGGCGAAGAACTCTCTCTTCGTTTTGTCTGCAGCACGTACGTCATCTATCGTGTCAGACGATAGCTTTCGCTCACTACAGTCAATTTTCGGAATCGAAAATGTAACTTTTGGAACTTCGCACTAACTGACGAAATTACTTGACTCATCCATTCGCTTAGCTCATTTTTCTTTCTAAGTGTACTCATCATTGTAATTTCATGTGCTTATTAATGAAAATCTGCTGAGAAACCGTAACGTTGAAACCTAACACTTGGTTTGTTTGACTTTTTCGGCCACGCAGTTGAAAGGGGAGACAACGAGTAAAGTTCAAAGCCGTCAAACAAACTAACAAAACAAAACTAGTGAAACAAAGGAAGAAAATTGATTCATTACAAATTTTTCTGGAACGAAGAAGCAAAGAGAAATGATTGTGGTGTTAACCTGAACAAAAAGAGAATAAGTTCTAACAATAGAATTCTTTAAGGAAGACCAACATAAAACAAAGGAGAACAATGAATGCTCGCAGTAGCAGAAGAAGGTGGAGTCGCTTTTGTTTCTAGATGCCCCCAAGATAGTGCTGGAAGCAGTTGTTGATGAACGTGGTATTACAACATTACGTGAGTCCGCAGCTGTTTGATCATCACCGCTAACAGCTCACAAGCTGCGACACAAAAGCGCTCACTTGTAATTTGTTTCCACTACAAAACCAATATAACTAATTTTTCAAGCTTCATGTTCACTTTTCAGTACAGAGAGACTCATACATGACTGAGATCCTTAAATGCAAACAAGAGACTTGCCTTCTGACAAGTCAAAGGTCACGTAGCTCATCACATGGTTTAGTAGTATTATATTTCATAACTACAGAAAAATATGCTTATATTTTCACACAAGAAAACTGCTCAACTTGCGAAGAACATATTGTACGTAGTAGAACTTCAAAACTTGGCCACAAAAGTTGTTTATTTGTTTCATATACGAAGTTTAGCGCCCCATTTCAGCACCGAGGTTATACACGAACCTACCGTTTAAGCTAATATCAGAACAACCGTAACGCGTTCAAATTTTAAATGTTTTTTTTTTCAACAGGAAATGAACCCGGGACCACGCGTACCAAAGGCGCACGCGCTAGCTAGTAGACCAGTGGGGAGGACTCAAGATGTTGTATTGGTCATTGTTCTTTTATAGAATATGCCTAACAATATATAAGAATGACGAACTTATACAGTATCATCTACCTGTATATTAACGTAAATAGTTAAACATATAAAAATTGGTTAACATCAGGGGTAAAAGTGGATCTGAAAAGATAGGGGGACGGTAGGTAGTGGCATGGCGTCACATAGTCCCCCTGCCTACCTCTGCCCATTGTATTTTTTCGGAACAGCATTCCCCCTCACTTTTACCTCTGGATAACAGTATGCTTAAGTTGTTCGTACTCTATTTCATAAAAATCTATTTTATATAGACAGGTAGAGCACAGTGATAGTTATATAGTGTGTTGATATAAATCAAGAAAAATGAAGGCAAGTGAATGATGATGAAAGAATTGGTAGAGTGAGAATTTGGAAGGAAACGGAAGTATCCCAAGAAAACCCATGGACACGATGTTGTCCACCACAAACTTATTTGGAGGGGGATCGAACCAAGAACCTCGCGCACCAGAGATAAGAGCTCTATCACTGAGCCCCCTGCTTTTACATTTATTATTTATTTATTTATTTTCATATTTTTACATTCGAGCAACGAAAGGAGATAAGAAAGTAGGGAGGTCGAGATTTCAACGGGTTTATATGTTTACACGTAAAATCAATGGAGAGAGCAAGGAAGCTGTGAATGACAGTAGAAATCAAAAATGGAAAGACTACACACAGCGAGCTATGTGAAGTTTTCGATAGTTGGAAAGGGATACATTAAAAATTTTATGAACAAAAGAACATACGTCATCGTGTAGCTACTGAAAAAAGAATAAAAACAAGTAAATAAGTATGATGAAGAATTTCAATGTTAGGGATGAATTTGGAAAAGAACTTAGCGAATCTAAGAATGGAAAGACATCCACCATAGTAATTCAGGTATATCAATTGAGTTAATTAAAAAAGGAGGAAGGATAGAAAGAAATATTGCAATTTTATAATGAAAAATATGCCTCATTCAATATCTATTTGAATCGGTCACTTCAATGACCAATTCATATAGTAGAAATAACAAAGGACGGTATCGATTGAGAAAGATGGTATCTGTAGGAAAAGGAAGAAGAAAATGAAATCTTTGAGTTTTACGTCCCACGGTTATGCCGGTTAAGCTAAAGGAGACGGTGATGATGAGTAATGAATGAAATGGTGGAATGAAGAAAGTGGGAGGAAATGGGAGAACCCCGAGAAAACCCACGCACACGGTGTTTGTCCACCACAAGGTTCACTTGGCGGGGGCGGGGATCGAACCCGGGACCCCAAGCACCAGAGGTGAACGCTCTACCACTGAGCCACCGCGGCCCCTAAAAAAGGAAGAAGAATTGGTAAAAATACGAAAGCAATAGCAACCGAAAGATACTGTGACGACTATAAAAGATAAAAAGGAGAAAAAATAATGTGTGTATGACTGAGTAGTTTCCGGTGTATATCTTGCTGCGGATTGTATTGTAAGTTGCAATTTCTTTTATATCGCCTTATCAGCTTCCTTCCATAATAACTATTTTGTTAACTGATAGGCATCAGAGTTGGTTTCAATCTCATTGTGCAACCATCGAAGTACATCCGCATTCCACAGTACAGAGCAAATAAAGCAAAAGAAATTATCTAATCTAGAAACATAAAGTGAATTAATAAAAACTGTACTTATTAAATACTCTACGGTTATTACTTTGCAATCTAACACACTTTTTGTCGTCTTCTGACAGTTTGGTTACTATCTGAAACTGTTTTAAGTACTTCCTTTGTTACTGGCAGTTTTTAGGCAGGCCCCTCATATTGAGGTGTAGCTGGGAAGACAAAAGTACCGCGGTGCAAGTTGATTGATTTTAATGTTCGGAAAGTCAAAACTTCAGGGCAGACATGTTGCTGACATCAATTGTTTTGATTTGGAATGACAGAGGAAAGTATTTCAATATTAGATCATTATTTGATACGAGTCTTCGGTGCTGTTTTATATATCGTTATTATTTTACTTTAAACGAACACTTTAAGATTTTGTTCATTGCTGCAATCTACATGTTCCGATATTTTTGAATGTACTATGATAATCATACACAAAAGTTAATTGAAATGTGAAATTTAGTAAATAAGTCCGCAGTAAAGTGACACACACACACGCACACAGAAAAAAGGTTTGTTACTGGTTTCCCTTCTCACGGCACGTACGGTATCTCTATTCTTATAATTTCTTCTTATGATCTCTTACAAGAACAAATTGTGATTGCTACTGATAATTGGAAGTGCATCCACATTTTAATAAAAGAAACTTTTCAAATTTTCTGTACCGGTATTCATAATGTCCTACATGATATAAAAATCTTAATTTTGAATAGGACATTTGTATTCAATGCATCAAATATTCAAAATGACCTACTATATGCTTTAAATGATGATAGCTGTTAGGATTTGAATCTGTACAGAAACTCATACTTAAGCAGTGGCGTATTTAGAGGGGGCTCACCCGGCTTAACCCCCCCCCCCCGCCATTGATGCAAAGGTTTTCTCTAATGAACTTTCAGTGATAAGAGGAAAAACTCACAAAATTGTCACCTAACGTTTCTTGTCGAAAGCAGAAGAAAAGGCAGCACATCGGCAACAGAATGACCCATCTCTCTTCACCTTCACCCACCACCACACACACACCAACAAACACTTTTAACAAGAGAATATGGTATTGCAGCAGAACGCTTTAAAGCCCTACTCCTCCAATTCGGCTCTCTCTGTTCTCGGCACTTTTCTCCTGCGTAAGTTTGTTAATGTATAAATACAGTATAATATATATATATATATACAGGGCCGGATTTACGGGGGTTCAAAGGTGCACGTGCACCCCCCCCCCCTTCGTTGTAAATATACACTACCTAAAGTGAGAAGATAGCATTGAGTTTCGCAAAATTAATAGTTTAAGTCAATTTTCTGAAGGTTGAAGGAAAATAATTCATCGAGAGCAGACACTTAGCATTTCCAAAGGACTTCCTCATTCACATCACAATGCCTAAAGATATTTAAAAAAAAAAAAAAAAAAAAAAAAACTTAAATTTAATTCAAATGTACTGGTAGTTATTGGTGCACCCCCGCTCAGAGAATCCTGGATCCGGCCCTACATACATATTATATATATATATATATATATATATATATATATGTGGGGGGGGGGTAATAGCCATACTTGCTTATTTGGATTCATGTTCAACACAAAATAGGCCTATGTTGTATTCAGTTTTGCTCCAAAACTTTTAGCCCCCCATTGAAAATTTCTAGATATGCGCCTGTACTTAAGTTGAACTGTTGAAATATATACAAAAAGGTTTTATTTATTTACTTAGTCCACTCCATTGTCTTTAATATCGACATAAAAGAAGCGGTGCTCTTTGTTTCTGCATAGTTTCGTATTTCGGTGATTTTAAGAGGAATTTTGCATTTTTACATGACTCTACCAGAATAATACCGTTCAATACTACGTAGGCGTAGTGGCTTCTACTATCTCCCCCCCCCCCAAAGCTTGGACCACTCCCAACATAAATTTCTGGTGGAAACTAATTTAGGAACGCTAAGTTGAAATTAATGGATTTGACACAAAGTTTAAACAGAAGATGATGGTAGGTGGAAGTGATCCCAAGCTAGCGCCCGTGGGACATACCGAACATGTCACGTAGGGTATGCAAAAACAAGTACTAAACATTCATCTTAGTAGAGCCTTTCTATTTCAAGTGTGCCCTTGGAAAATATGTGAAACATACTTCAGCCTCACTCCTGCCGCCCTCTTACAGAGGAAAGTTTCCCTTTGCTTTGGGGAAAGAAGTGAATGACCTCGGCTGTGTTGCTAATTTGTCATTCAGTACTTTGGTCTCGAGAAGTGAAGATCGTAGACTACTAAGAATAGCTAACAAGGCACTGCACAGCGAAGTCCGTGAAATAAAATTCATTATGGCACCTAATTATTGAAATATCTCAGACACAACAACTTGTCCTTCCTCTTTCGTAGGAGTACGGGAAAACACACATTGACAGCAGCGCCAGCAGGGGCACACTTGAAAAAAAAAAGACTAGCACACGTAACCATACAAGCACATGTTCGAACAAGTAGCTGGTTGTGCAGATGCTTAATATCTGTTTGCTGTATAGATATGTCACGCTCGCTGTACATCTTAGCGCAAGTGGACACTGGTGGTTGCTGTAACCCGGTTGGTGGTTAGGCAGTGTCCTGCTATGTCCCATCCTGCTGGATGTGTGCAAGTCCGAAAGCCTAACAAGCCAGGAAGGAGGAGTGTACCACGTAGAGTATGATGGCTTATTCTGGCAGTATAAGAACGCGCGTTACCCTGCTGGAAGATAGTCCCACAAAGTGTCATGACAAGATTGGAGAATAAGATTGATGCCGTTACGACGCACTAGTCATATTTCATTGAATGAAGATTAGGGAGGAGGGATGCCCCATATCAGAATACCAGGTTTGGGTTCTGTGTGACGAATGTGAAGATACTATCCTTGTCTTAGTCTTATTAAAAAAAAAATGATTTAGATACCTATATTTTTGCCACCGTAGATATAAAATTCTAATATTTACGCTCTAAATAAACATCTTGATTGGACAAAGAAAACTCACATTTGTTTGATTTAATTCCAACTATAGACAACAGTACAGGTAGTGTTGTAAATAGAAAAAAAACGGTTCGTATTTTTTCAGAAATGTACGTTTTTTTTTAGAAAAAAAACATTGCCTCTCGTTTTTTTTCTAAATTTCGTTTTTTTTCAAATAGTCATTTGTAATGCATCTTACGTCTATTTAAGTATGAAATATTTTTATGTAGGTGTAATCACCGTATAATGCAACATAAATTAAACGCTAGATACTGATACGCTACAAATATTTTACAATTTACATGAATACCATACCTATTAACAATTCGGTTTTCAGCAGTTTTCATCAATATCAATTAAGAAATAAAAGTAGAAATGAAATTTTGTTTTTTCGTGAAAGCAGGCCTTTAATAAGTACGAAAATAATGTCACGAACAGTATAAAATTCCAACAACTTGTCTAAAGGTAAAAACTAATACTAATTTGCCTAATAGTATATTTCTAAATGTCATATATAAATAATTTGTCGACTAAACATATGAAGAGCCTTCTCTACCATATATGCAGTGGCGTATTTACGATTTTGTTTCGGGAGGGGGTTTGCTAACTTTCGGCTTTGCCTGAAAATGTGAAAATTCTGCAAGATATTTCATATACTTTACTATAGTAAGTAAGATTTCGGGGAAGGGGGGGTTAAGCCCGGAAGCCCTCCTAAATACGCCACTGTATATATGCAACACGTGTATTTGCGTGGAACGGCAAGCTTGGATGGTCCGGCAAAATCTGTCATAAGTATATTATTTAAATTAAATATTTCTTGTTGGAAACAGACTTCATGATGATGGTAGTTACATTTACTAAGCTGACCTTCTATTTGAATACTACATTCATAAATTATGTTTAGGTTGCATTAGTTTAAGGCCACATGAACAATGCTAAAGCAAATGGTCGAATAAATCCGAGCACAAATTGCTTGATTGTTGTCAAATGCAAGAATTCAATTCTCGAATAGTAGTGAATATCTGTTCCATTTAGTTAAAAAAAATGAAATGAAATCTTTGAGTTTTACGTCCCACGGTTATGCCGGTTAGGCTAAAGGAGACGGTGATGATGAGTAATGAATGAAATGGTGGAATGAAGAAAGTGGGAGGAAAGGGAGAACCCCGAAAAAACCCACGCACACGGTGTTTGTCCACCACAAAGTTCACTTGGCGGGGGGGGGATCGAACCCGTAACCCCAAGCACCAGAGGTGAACGCTCTACCACTGAGCCACCGCGGCCCCCCTTCCATTTAGTAAGTTATCACAGTTTTGATATGAAAGTAGTCTTGTTTTTGTCAGAAGCAAGTTCCATATCATTGAAGATAGAAACAAGTTTTTTTTAAAAAATGTTAGAAGATGTAGAAGAAAAATCAACAAATAAAGATAAAAGAGCTAGTTGCACTGGAATTGCAAACTGATACATTGAGATTGAATCTCGATAGTGAATTCTATAAAAAGAATTACCATCTTTCCTCTGCAGGTGTTTTTGCTTTATCTTTCACTATCATAATAGATTAACATTTAAAGAAAAAAAACAGACACAACGGAATTGCATTTTTAGTAAGTATTTAAGCCTTTCTGAGTGCGACTGCGCTTACCCTCACCTTTGTTGTTCATGCTGAAGTAGCATACTTACAATCATGATTTTTAAGATTTGTTCTTTCTGGAGAAAGGGGAAGGCGGCAAATTAGGCCTTTGCACGAGGCGACAAATTGACTAGGACCTGAATAAAGGATGACTCAATTTGAAGTAATGCAGGGTGTTTCAAAATTAATATTAGATCGTTACAATGGGTTAATTAGGGGACGCACGTAAAATTCGTATTTAGGTTCTAGCCCTTGATTTTTCTAGTTTTTCCTTACTTTTCTCTTTACCGTAATATAGTTTTGGTAATTAGAAGCTTTGTTCCTTAAATATCGCCATAATACTTGTAGGATATATTAGTGGTGTACCAATGTTTAATTTAAGATAGCTTGCGTCTGTCTGGTAACAGTGTTGCCAGCTACAGAATATTTTAATTCCAGATTTTAGGGGGAAATTTTGGAAAAATTATATGTTTTGTCTCTATTATTTCACTCTTTCACTCTTGGCTATATCGGAACAAACGTACCAGTATCTGTAAGTCTCGTCTTTGCTCTACACAACGCACTATAGAAAGTTTCAATAGGATAATTAGGGGAAGTACAGTTGAGGTTTACAGTAGACCTTGTTCTTTAATTGGAAAGATAACTGTGATTTTTTTTAAAAGGTAGAATGAGATATTTTTTATTGACATGCTTACTTTATTAGATATCGTCAAAAAAACACTTGTAGGATGTATTAAAGGAATACCAGAGCTTATTTTAAGATAGTTTCTGTGTGTCTGATAGTAGTGTTGCTAGCTACAAAAAATTTTTTATTCCAGATTTTAGGGGCAAATTTTGGGGAAAATTCCCTTTTTTATTTCTATTATTTCTTTCTTGTTGGCTACATTCGAACAAATGTACCAGTGTCTAACAGCCTCATCCTCAGCCTACACAGCGCACCATAAAAAGTTTCACTAGAATAATTAGGGGAAGTACAGTTGAGGTTTGTAATAAACCATGTTCTGGAAATGGTAAGAAATTGGTGAATTTCTGAGGTAGAATGAGATTTTTTTTTTAATTTCATGCTTACTTTGTTATACATCGCCATGATACTTGTAGGATATATTCTTTGAGTACTACGGTTTATTTTCAGATAGTTTTCGTCTGTCTGATGGCAGCGTTTCCAGCCAAAACAATTAATTCCCACTATTAGGTGAAAAATTCGGAAAATTTCCCTTTTCCCCTCTATTATTACCCTCTTACTGGCTACATTGAAACAAACGTACCACTACCCGAAAGCTTCCTCTTTTCCCTACAGAACGCACCATAAAAAGTTTCAATAGGATAATTAGAGAAGCTGTACCCCGGCATATTTGATTTTTGCCTCTGAGGCGTAAAAAGTGTCAAAATTTCATGTGTATGACAGAATTTTTTCTTTCCCTCTTTGAATGGAAGCCAGCGACTTCAGGATTTCCCTGTACCTTGTCAACACACCAAAGATTTGTTTAGGTGACTTGAACTCATATAGCAGCAGTGGTGCTAGATACAAAAAATTTTTGAAATTCGGTTAGGGAATTTTTGTAAATTTTCACCCCTACATTTCCCTCAATAATTTCCCACCCGTTGGTAACACTGCAATGCAACTTACACCAAAGAATAGCCACATCCATTTTCTTAAAAACAAGGCCTTAACCATATCAATCGAATGAATAGTTTTTGAGCAATAAGTCACTAACTGGAAATGTAGGAAAACGCCAAAAATGACCTGGGACCGAAAGGAATAATCACACAATTTTGCTCGTATAGGTTCAAAGAAACAAACGATTTGTAAGTTACGAGGGCTTCGACTCAAGTTCTGTTGATTATTTCAATAATCTGCAACATAAATCAATAAATAATAGTTGCCAGAAAAAAAACACACTTTTGAAAAAAAACATGAAAAAGAACGATGTTTTTTATTGAAAAAAAAACTTCACAGAAAAAAAACCGTTTTTTTTACAACACTAAGTACAGGACTTTTCAAAGAGAAGCGGGTGGCTAGGTTTTTTGAACAAGTTTGTAATAGCCATCACTGTGCCCGAGATAGAAACGATTTTCATCCCTAAATATTTTATATAACAGGAGTCATTAGATGATAATCGTGCGAGAGGAACACAACAGCTTAGACTAGTCTCCAACAATTGATTGTTTAGTATTCATGGCGGCCACGCTAACTCTGATTGCACTGGCGGTCGTCATCTTAATCATTCTATTCAGGCGATCACAATGGCACAGATTCATTTGTTGTGGGAATTTTTTGTTCCATATCATGAGCATCACCTATAAAGTAAGCCTGCCATATGTCCCGTAAAAAGCGGGACAGTCTCGATTTTGGGCCCGAGTGTCCCGCGTCCCCGTAAATTCAGTCGGGATAGGCAAACGTCCCGTATTTTAATCCTATCCCATTTCTGCTATCAATATCAGCTTATATGAAACGTGAAAAATCAAAAATTCTGACTGGTTGGGACACAAGAGGGCTTCCAGCGCTTCTACCTCTACAATCACAGGGAACACAAGTGACTTTTTCTCCAGCAAGACATTAGATAAGCTAGCCTTTCTCATTTAATTACGATAAAAGAAAACAAGGCCAGATAGTACGTAGGCTGCGAACCGGATACTCGTAAGTCTACTGTATAGTTACAGGGAACGAAGAGAGAAAATTAGCTGCAGCTTATAGTGCTGTCAAATTAGCAAAAAAGTATGGAACAAATTAGCAACAAGCTGAAAATTGGCACAGATGTTGGGAATGATGTTCTGAACAACGTACTAAAAGTCCCCTGAAATCCCACGTGACCTTCGCTTCCATATTGGAAAATGGTGTCTGGAAGTGTCAAATAAACAATACACAGATAAAAATAGCAATATCATCGTTATGGTTGATCATAAAGAGATAAAGTTAGTGTCGTTTTATACAACAGAGATAACACAATATCTTTTAAAAGAGAAAATTTTTCATAGAACGTATACTTTTACAAATATTTAGTTCTAAATTCTAAAATTCCGAAAACTACCGTCAAACTGATTTACAATTTTATTGAACTTAGGAAGTAAATATTAACAAGTTAAAATTTGACATAGAGGTTGATAAAGATTATTTAAATGACATACTAAAATCCCACAACTTCTTCGTTCGCCATATTGGAAAATGTCAAAATGTCCGAAGTAATTGAAATATATTTTGTTAAGTGAAATACAAAATCTGGACCGGGGTAAATATTCGAGGAACTGTAAATGCAGTCGATCCGAAGTCAATTGCGATCAATGGTGGTGCAAGGGGGGAAACGTTATGACGTGTTTAAGATTGTTCCCCGCCATCTTGGTGACCGCCATCTTGGAATCAACTTGTTTATTTTAAATGACAACATGGTCATGTGACATATTAAACAACATCCTCGTTTGAAAAGAAATTCAATGGTAGGATTATTTTTCCAAAACCTGCATCAGTTTTGAAGTTGTGAATAGATTTAGGATATGTTATATGTGAAATGCTGTGAAATGTGCTGTGCGAAGTTTCGAATTGAAAGATAAAGTAAAAAACAAGCTTTGTAACATCTCACATTACGTATTCTTTAATAACCTGGAAAAGAGACAGCTAATACACATGAGACAATTACAATCACATGACATGTTCAGCATGCCCACCGTTCTGTTCTATGCATATCCTTAATCGTGAGACCCAGTGCTTGTGCACTCTGCGAAGCATGGTTGGTGATATTTATTCACAGGCCGTAATGATTCTCCTTTTCAGGTAGCCAATATCAATAATTTTACACTTTTAGACAATAGCTTTAAAATGTCCCTAAAGATAGAAATCCAAAGGAGGTAGGTCGGGGAACCTTGCTGGCCACTCAACTGGTCCATGCCGACCTAACCAACAGCCGGGAAAGTATTCATTGAACCATCGATTACATTACCAGCATAATGCGGCGGTGCCCCATCTTGTTGCCAATATTGACGAAATCACCCTTCCTCTTCCAATAAAAGTGGCATAACAGTGTTTTCAAGCATATCTCCATATTGCGCAGTATCTCAGGTTCCATCAATGAAAACAGGTCCAATAAGTGTGTAAAATTATTGACATTGGCTACCTGAAAAGGAGAATCATTACGGCCTGTGAATAAATATCACCAACCATGCTTCGCAGAGTGCACAAGCACTGGGTCTCACGATTAAGGATATGCATAGAACAGAACGGTGGGCATGCTGAACATGTCATGTGATTGTAATTGTCTCATGTGTATTAGCTGTCTCTTTTCCAGGTTATTAAAGAATACGTAATGTGAGATGTTACAAAGCTTTTTTTTTTTTTTTTTTTTTTTTTTTTTTTTTTTTTTTTTTTTTTACTTTATCTTTCAATTCGAAACTTCGCACAGCACATTTCACAGCATTTCACATATAACATATCCTAAATCTATTAACAACTTCAAAACTGATGCAGGTTTTGGAAAAATGATCCTACCATTGAATTTCTCTTCGAACGAGGATGTTGTTTAAAATGTCACATAACCATGTTCTTATTTAAAATAAACAAATTGATTCCAAGATGGCGGTCACCAAGATGGCGGAGGACAACCTTAAACACGTCATAACGTTTCCCCCCTTGCACCACCATTGATCGCAATTGACTTCGGATCGACTGCATTTACAGTTTCTCGAATATTTACCCCGGTCCAGATTTTGTATTTCACTTAACAAAATATATTTCAATTACTTCGGACATTTTGACATTTTCCAATATGGCGAACGAAGAAGTTGTGGGATTTTAGTATGTCATTTAAATAATCTTTATCAACCTCTATGTCAAATTTTAACTTGTTAATATTTACTTCCTAAGTTCAATAAAATTGTAAATCAGTTTGACGGTAGTTTTCGGAATTTTAGAATTTAGAACTAAATATTTGTAAAAGTATACGTTCTATGAAAAATTGTTTCTCTTTAAAAAATTGTTTCTCTTTAAAAAAATATTGTGTTATCTCTGTTCTATAAAACAACACTAAGTTTATCTCTTTATGTTCAACCATAGCGAGGATATTGTTATTTTTTCTGTGTATTGTTCATTTGACACTTCCAGACACCATTTTCCAATATGGCGGCGAAGGTCACCTGGGATTTCAGGGGGCTTTTAGTATGTTGTTTAGAACATCATTCCCAACATCTGTACCAATTTTCAGCTTGTTACTAATTTGTTCCTTTCTTCATTAAAATTTTAGCTTCGTTTACTGCACTATTAGGGAACTTTTGCCTATTATACTGTTGTTCATAACTAGAGCTACAATTCACAGGATTGTTTTGGAAAGATTCGGGGGGGGGGGGAATCGAAGGTATCCCGTATTCTGATGAAAAAAAATATGGCAGGCATGCAGCCATTCTCGAAGTCAATAAATTGCACAATAGGCATTCGCTGGCGTCGTCTTGGCATTAGAAACACTGAATGTGATCCATACACAACCATAATCGTCGTGTTATCTAACGATCTTCAAACTACTAGCAACATGACCTGTACGGACAAACATTCTGTGGTGCGAATTTCGTTCGAATCGGAGAATGTACACTCATGTCCAAAATTATTGTCGCATGTCTATAAATATGTTGTTGTAGGAATATAATTTGATAACGAATTCGCCCGTTATTTCTTATAATGTTAGTGTGTGTATAATCGACAAAGACATGTGTGTGGCAAATTTCATGTTAAAAAAGCAGTAAATAACAGCAATAAAACGAAAACAAAATTTTCTTGTCCATTTAGAAACATTTTGTTTTACTCATTCTAATTTTCGTATTTATGGTTCGTTTCCTATGAAATTTGCCAGAAATATACATTTCCCTATTATACACATAGTATCAGTATTAAAAGTACCCTGCAAAATCATTATCAAATTATATTCTTACAAGAAGACAGTTATACATATGCGACAATCATTTAGGACATGAGTGTACATGAGATGTTCTTAAACGTGTTTCCACCAGCATATGCTAAGAGTCAGTTTTAAACTTAACAAAATTCGAGGTTCTTATCTAAATTATACAATAATATACTGTAATTATTTCAATATCAAACGTTATTGTTATTTGAACTCTTGTCCAAAGACTAAACGTTCTAAACAATTCTTCCTTCAAGGAAAAAATATTGGAAGTATGTAACCAAAATGTTAAGTGCTATCCCTTCTAAAAGGTTGCTAACCTGTGTCACATTTTAAGATAAATGCTTACCTAAATCTCATAAGTGTACATAAAATGATTCACGACGATTCCTTAAGAGTTCTGTACTCAAGCTCACAACCAAAAAGCCAAGGATAAGAATAGAAAACGTTTCTTCAGAACGACGTTTTACTACTGCACTTGCAGTAGTTATCTGGGACCACAGTATTGGAAGGCAAATGGATCTACTATATTAGGATTGGTCATTAAGCACGAGTATATACTGTGATGACGTCCTAAATGCATTGTATCCCAAAATATTGGGTGTTGCTTATAAGAGCACTTAAAGGAAATAGGTCAAGATAAGAAGAACATGGACTTGCTACAATCAAAAACTTTGGCAGATTTACAAACTTCTGTCACACACGATGAGTTCTTCAGATTTATAA
This sequence comes from Thermobia domestica, assembly GCF_964235325.1. NCBI lineage: Eukaryota > Metazoa > Arthropoda > Insecta > Zygentoma > Lepismatidae > Thermobia > Thermobia domestica. Next base: position 93,909,702 of record NC_137455.1, read on the forward strand.
CTGTTTTATCCACACAGTCAAGATTAGGGAAAAAAAAAAAAAAAAGCAAAGAGGAAAGAAACACTTTCAAGTGAAATTTTGTTTAAAATTATTTATTTATCTTTCGTATTACGCCTGTGCGAATCAAAACGGTCCGGGAATAAAAGATGTATATATTTGAACCAGTGATGGTTCTTAGAAGTTACACAGAACATAAAGTATATTTGACTGCAAATGGATCACATGATACTAAGGAGTTTGTTTAAAACGAACTCTACCCAACACCTTTCTTTCTTTCTTTCTGAAACTACTACTCTAAATTCCACGTCCAAACGGTCTTATTATTGATTACACATTAAAAGTTTCAATATACACACTATTATAATAATGTGATAGTTTTTTTAACACATTTTCTAGCAGTTATTACAACATAGCTAATTATCCTACTTCAGTATATGTTATATGTGGCTAGATAAGAAATCAATACATGTACTTACGATACAGGAGTTATCTGGCTGTGACCAGTGAACTGTGAAGCGTTTATCGTGTCTTTTTTTCAACAAACAATTAACGAAACTTGCATCTGCTTTCCTAGACATATACTATGATGAATGTAAACAATAACTGACCATCCACAGCAGCCCTTTTTTAAAAAGTGAAATGGGGCCATCTGGACATCAAACGAATGCCAGATGGTATCTTACCAATGACCACACAAGTATATATGGTAAATTGTGCATGTTGTAATATTTCAATCAAGGGATAAACCATAAACGAAATGCAATTATTTACGGATATCGTTCTGGATATAAATCAACTCCCTAATTAGTAGAATCTAGCCCCTAACAACAACGCAGATGATATATTAATGGATAACAAATATTAATTAGTAGATTGATGTGAATAAAATGTCCGCTTTGACATCTAGTGAGAAACTCACCTAAGCATCACAACAAAGAGATGGACTAACATAAGCTCACATTTCTAACGTCAGAAACTTTGTACCAACAGGCTGGAGTACCCAAACAGTCAGGAAATATGATGTTGCTGAACAGGATCGTATGAAGAAAACACAATTGCGAATGATTTTTCTTTACGAATGCAAACTGGAACATTCTTAACAGCGAACCACCAGAAATAATAACAGTGCACTTGAACCAAATTCTGTCCCCGTAACAGCAAAGCAAAATGAGCCCCGTGAGCACCGACCACCATCATGTTCGAATGAGCTCCTCAGAAATGCGGCTCCGATAAGGTGAAAAAGTTGGATTCATGAATACCACATGAGTTGATCAGTCAATAAGAATCGCAGTCTTGAGGTGTACATTTTTCTGAGTGTAAGGACTAACCAGGAGAGTTTCCTGATCAGATTTTCATTTCAGATGAAAAATTGATAGGCCTATACTATGACAATCATAAACCAGCAGAACAGAGGTTGGATCATGATCAAAGTCTACGTCGGTTTCCAAAAACCCGCAGAATGTTTTGTTTATATAGTGATATATGATGGGATTGATCCATTACGTCTCTTCATTGAGGTGAAACTATCACTGTAAATCATTATAGTGTTGACTGGATAAAATGCAGCGCAAACTTGTCCTCGAGCACCTCAGTACCCAACAATAGCTGAACATGTGTGGACACAGTTTAAGAAATGCAGGTATACCACGGTTAATTCTCCTGCTTCTTAATATTCTTAATATTCTGCTTCAGTTCATTAATTATGTGCGGATTGTTTTCATAAATTGCCTTTCAATTTTTCTTATACATAAAAGTCACACGTATACAAAACTGAAATGAAATCTTTAAGTTTAACGTCCCACGGTTATGCCGGTTAGGCTAAAGGAGACGGTGATAATGAGAAATGAGTGAAATGGTGGGATGAAGGAAGTGGGAGGAAACGGGAGAACCCGAGAAAACCCACGAGCATGATGTTTGTCCACTACAAAGTCCACACGGCGCTTGCTGGGGTTGAACCAGGGACCCCAAGCACCGGAGGTGAACGCTCTACCACTGAGTCACCGCGCCCGTAAATCTGTGACCGCGGCGACTATAAGCCTTTGCTCATCGTTCGCTTTGCAGTAAACAGTTCATGAACATGAGCAAATGATCTCTCAGATATGTGTGTGATAGGTCATCCCATCCTGCTGGAAAAAACAGTACTCACGTTCTCCTTCTGTCAGCTATTGAGCAAAATCATCCAAAAGGGTCAAATAGACATCTGGATTGACTGTGGTGTCGAATAAATATTGGAACAGTAACACAAGAGGCAAGAACACCACACGACACATTCATCTTCTGATCTGACACCCAATACTTGCTGTTCTGGGCGTTTGCATATCATTATAAATGAAACTATGCCTTGTCTGGCATGATAAACATAAATGGGTCCAATCAACTATCTGCGAACATATTCGACAACCAGTGACAAAAAGTCAGTTTTCCCTTGACCGGTTCCTTCAATTATTGCAGAATTGTAATGCGGTACGGTTTCAACTTCAAACTCTTCAAGGCACATCTGCAGATCGTTCTACTCATCCCTATTTGTTGCGATAGTTTCCTGGTAGACTTCCGAAAACTAAAAAGCATCACTTTGGAAACGCGTGCACAAAGTTCAGGAGTGCGAACAGATGGTACCATGTTCTTCGTTGCAATTACAAGATCCTGTTTAGCGACATTTCTTCACCAAATGCTAAATGCTGTGTTTAATTAGGACAGGACGATTAGGAAACTCCCTGTTTCCTTCAAAGAATGTTTCTTATGTGTGACTCTACGATGTTCACTCGCTATGGTACCGAATACCTCGCTAACGCACGCACAACATAACACACCTCACTTCTTGATCTCAGCAAACAACTCTGATCTGAGCAGGGAAGGGGAGACGGAGAGACAATTACGTGACTCATGGAAGCAGTGGTGCTAGTTCTTAAGTTTATAAAGTAGCGAGATTGTGCTCCAAAAATAGCGGATTTGAACTACTTGTAGCCTAAACATAAAAATGAATTTTTTGAAGCTACACACTTTTCTTAATCATAGGTATAGATTCTTATTGGGTTAGTAGAAACACCTGGAAGCGGAACTGGTAATACGTCAGATGTCTGTGTTGGCAATGGTCAGGCGGTGACTGTAGTTATGGACTGTTCGCAGTGGTCTGTTAGGGTCTTTTCATCCTTCCGTCTATGGTGGTAACTAGTATGTAATACTAGCCATTTTACCTTATAGTCCTTTCTAATATACCGGGTGTATCAAAAGTCCAGGGGCACAGGCCAACTCACAGCAAAGATACGAAAAAATGAAAAGAGACAAAAGTTGTTGGAGATAAGTGGTTTTCAATCTAAAAAGGTGGATTTTATTCAATCGTACCAGCCATTTAGCTCCATATTGGTAAAACATTCTATGTTAAATGGAAAGGCAACGTTTCCACTTCAAGAGGTTGTTATAAAAGAACGTAAGGACACTAAAAATGATACGAAAAACGTGCTCATTGTTGAGTGACGGAACCTGGAGCACCTTTAATTCGTTTCTCAACAATGCTCAATTGTTAGTATGGTGAGGGCCCAAGGGATCAGTCTGCTAAACAGGAAAAGTTCCTTTTCCATCCTTAGAACTCGGGACGTGAATGATGCCCAGTGCGTTGTTTAGCTTAGACCCCCCACTTCACTACAAATTCCTTTGCCGGAGAGCGCGCTGGTGGCGACTGGAACGTCGCCCGTCAGCCAGTCTCATTACTTTCTGAACAGACTCTGTTAATCTTGCATTGGTAAAGATTCTGATTTTATTAGCGGTCCTTTGCTGTGTTATTTGTAAGTTATAAGAAGAAACTATTTACCGTGAGAATATAAGGGTTACAATGAAGATAAATAGTATTCATATATATTCATCCATAGCATTGTATACCTCCAACACTATACGATACAATAGTTTTTTTTTTTTTTTATTCTTGTTAAAGTGTAAAATAAAATATTAGTATTACTTTTTTCGAAGTAAACCTATATATTTTGTGTAAGTAAATGTCGTACATCATGCTTCTTTCTCAGTATTGAGCCACAATACATTTCTTGTATCTACATTTTTCTTCCTATAACCCTTTTGGGAAAATAAAGAAAAGATACTTTTTTTATTATTATTTGGCCATTTGAAACGGTGAAGAAGAAAGATGGCGATGCATCGCTGCGTTGTAAATACTTTCGGCACAATAATCACACTGCTAGACAACAACAGAAAAGATAGAAAATAAAAGAAAAAAAGACGTAAGGCAAAATTAACACCTGAAAATTTATGATGTCCATGTACAGACAATTACTCAACGGTTGTAATACACCAAGTTCCAAAGTGACAGATGTTTGTTGTGAGAATATATGGAGAAGAAATAAATTGTTTAAAAAAGGCGCGGCTCAGCCGGAACGAGGGATTCAACGAAAGGAAAGGAAGAAGGTAACTCACGCTACTGAATTGTTTATTTAGAATGAGGATAAACTAGGACCAAAGAAAGATGAACCCTTGGTTGTATTTTTAGAAAACGACTCAGTTTCACCCCCTGGTTTATAAATCAAAGCAGTTTGTCAGTAATATGAAGTTACCTTGTAAAAAGAATGTCTGTTTTCATTATTGTGTTACTTCGTTTTATATCTTCATTCGTCCCACAGAAAATAATTTAAAAGAAAAAAGAAGAAAAAGCTATTACTCAATATTGCCCAATAAAATGTACACATTTCTCTCTCTCTCTCTCTCTCTCTCTCTCTCTTGAGAGAGTTATCGTGGGAGTAGAACGCTCACCTCTGTTGCGACGGTTCCTGGTTGGATCCCAGGTCATGTTAGTTTGTGATAGACAACATCACGTTCGTGGTTTTTCTCGGGGTTCTCCCTTTTTCTCCTACAGTCTCATTCCAGTCACCAATTTCTCATAATCATTCATTTTCATTATTCAACCCGTCTCTTTTATCTTAAAGGGCATAAAGTGGGCGTACAACTGAAAATTTCATTTCTTTCTTGAGTTTTTAAAAGCATTAATTGCTCATTTTCAACTTTGGTAGATGTATTCTTAGGATGGACTGGCCCAGCCTGCTACCCTATAAATGAGGATGGACCCACCGCGAACTTTAGGTCGCGATGGGCCTCATTAAACCTTAGAGAACAGACCAGGGTGAAAATTATTTCTAGCCAACTTATGTCCCATTGGCTTTTATCTACACAAAGAAATAAAGTTAAATTTACAAAAAGAACATTTTCTTCGTCATGTTTACCGACATTAAATGATTCTTATAGACATTCAGGTTGTCAAGCATTGTGGGGTTTTGCACCAGAGAGTAGCTGCTGGCAACGAGCCAGAAAACATTAAAAAAAAAAAAAAAAAAAAAAACATGCACTTCTCTTAATTTTTAAACTATCGCCCACTCTTGTTCTATTCAGAAGAAAGTGGTAATGTAATAAACATTTTTTTTCTAGTTATCGTTGTTGCGGAAAGATTTAGAAGAAATCCATGTCTCTTTTCCTGTTTATTATTATAATTGTTTCGCTAGTTTATGTTCTAAGTGATAAGCAAAAAGAAATGTAATATAGTCTATTTGAAATAAGATCTGATTTATAAGGAAAGGATCTTAACTATTACTCGAAGTGTTTTAATTATTTATTCTTGTTAAGCACAGGTTTTGCTTAGTGAAAATGTGTGCTAACGAGACTAATGTCTTGACTTTTTAAAATGTGAGAATCTTTTTTAAAATTCGTTACATAAATACATAAATAAAAGCACAAATTCCAGTGGTGTGTTGTTTACAATTAAAAATGATAATATTAATTATGAACCGTGTGCATTTGTATGCTTTTATATTGTAAGATTCCATCCCTGCACAGACGGTAGTCAAATGCTTCTACTACAAGCACATGGTTTTACACTCATAATTAAACAATAGTAAGTGTCGCAAAAAGAACAAGAAGTCACGAAGAAGGATTGGATGAAACACGAAGAAGGCCGATTGCCCCTACATGGACTCCCCTTCAAAAAGAGGCCTATACAAGAAGACCTCAAGAGGAGCAATTTATCAGCTAATTACTCACCTATCAACACTTTTCTCCGGAGGCCGCCATGGGCTATGGAGAATTCCTTTCAAACCATTTCCTGAGGCTGCTATAAGCAAAGGAAATATCCTTTAATGATCTTTCTCCCGGGGCTACTATGAACTACGGAGAACTCCTATAAATGTATTTTATAGCTTAGATGTTAAATTGATATTTGATAAAGCATATAAGAGATGTCAAATCCATTTTTAACATCATTAATACAGTAGACCCTTATTTTAGTCTAGCAGTCTATGATTTAGCAGCCTAGCAGTTTATTTTGCCAATCTATCCCTGGATATATTAATGTTGTTTTATATTTCTTATGAAACAATTTCAGAACATCTGACGTCATTTTACGCCAGTAAACACCTTGCTGGAAACTAAATGTGTGTTCTATTTACAAGTACAATGTAGTTTCACCTTTTTTATTCATGTATTTCTGGACAAAGAGATTGTCACTAACATACAAGCCCACGGGCCAGATTCGTCCCCTTGAAAAAATAATTCTATCCGTCCCGCAACACCGATTCGTATATCTGAAGAATTAAAAGAAAAATAATGGTAACTTCGAAGGAGCTGTATGCGAAATAGACTGACAGATGAGCATTTAACTTCATTTTTGGTAATCTGTGCATTGTAGTTCAAACCAGCTTATTGGAAACTTCAATCATTAATAAGACTTAGTATTTCAAGAATTTTATAAAATGTAACATTCTTGTTTTTCATAAATTATATTACCCCAACTTAAGTTGTTTTATTTTTTTCTTTGTCCCTTTTGTAAAACAATTTGTTTATTACTGGGATAAATGATCAATTGAAAATTTAAAATTACACAATATCATTAGCATTTAACAAAACAAAAGATGAAACTTATATGTACAAATTGATAGACCTGATTGAGGTAAACAAAATGATATGGATGAATGAAAATCCTCATGCACAGTTTTCGAGAAAATCTTTGTAACCTAAAAGATAATTGGGGGCCCACTTCCCGATAAGCAAGCCATCTATTAAGACGAAACTAATACTAAAGTATGCCTTCATTAAACTTTTCATTATGACACAAGGAACAGTGCTCGGTAATGAGATATAGTACAAAATGATGATTACCTCTTTATAACTATAATATTGGGATACGAGCTGCACAAACAACATGCTTGAGGGTGCTAAGAAATATATCATTCATTGCCCATAATAACAGCGTACATGTAATATTTATACGCTACTTGCATTTGATGATTATATTCAAGTCTTTCTTTTTGTATCTTTAAGTTTTCTATCGTATTTGTATCCGTAGAATACAAAGAAAAAAAAACACCCTATTATATGTTCCGACTTACTTCTAAACGGAGATAAACAAAATTATTGGTATCCTTTCGCTGTTCAGAACTATGATTGGCTAATGATGCATCACTCCTACTCTCGCATGGGGAGGAGCGAGTAATACACGAACATTTTGATTTTGTGTTGTCGTGTGGAGTATTTAAAGCACAAAAATATTCGCAAAGATGAGACTAAAAAAAAAATCTTTGAATTTCGTTAATAAGCAGAACCAGTGGTGCTATTCAGCCGAATTGGACCATTTTGCTAGAACCGGTTGTTATAGTCAAACATAAGAGTAAATTTTACTTATGAGGGAACCTATCCAAGTGTAACTCTGACTTCGAGTCGAGACTCGAGACTATGGCCGTTGGATACCTTGTCCCAAAAGAACATAACACGAAAAGGGATACATCCTCGATCGCAACCGTTGCGGAGGTATAAGTGTGAAAAGTTAGAAATTGAGCTCCATACTATACATTACGAAATCAGATTTCGGGTCAGATTTTTCGGAAACGGTCGAGTAAGGAAACTCAGCGAATACATATCAAATTAGTGTGGGGAGCACAGCACCTTTTGAATTAAAAAAAAAATTGTCCTCGAGGCACTCGCAGGGTCCCAGGCGGGGTCCAACTCAAAGTTTGCAAATGGAACCGGGGGTGAAGTAGCATATTGTATGAAAGCTATTGTTAAATAAAAGAAGATAGAATAAATCTCAACTCTCTACAATAACCCTGTGCAAATGGGCAACTGGTCAAAATGTCAATACAACCTACATCAGAAAATCTATGGCCATGCTTCTAAATCCGTTAAATCGCAACAATAACAAAACAGAAAAACACGTTTGAAAGTGCAAGGTATTGAGGTATATATATAAATTAGAATAACACCACTTAGCAGAACTTACTAAACACATTTAGTAAATGCTGCTTTTCACCACTACGTAAAGGTTTCGCACGTTGTGCTTTACCATAACACTCGCGGAAACAGGATTCGTCTCAGCTATCTTTCTAACATGAAAGCAGAACACAAATAATTGAATTGGCGCCATAATCACTGCACATGCTTAAATGTAATAATACTTCCATTAGCTCATTAAATATATTCGATTGCAGTATTATTAGATAAACTGTATTGTATATTTTTGTCGCTTATAATAATGCTGTAGTTGTAATGGTACTGTTTCATAATACTGTAAAAGTTGTCAGCTGATTTTGTGAAGGAATACAAGCACAGGTAAGTTAAATCCAAATCGGCGTGCTTTAGTTTCACACGTGGCTTTGTCTATCGCGGTTTATAGATAAAGCCGAACAGATTGTATTGACTTTTATTTCCGAGCTAACGACTATTCTTTACATTGCTGACGGACCAACCGCAGGAAATCTTCAAGATTACGCTTAACAAGCCCAAGAATTATAACAGTATTTTCTCAAACTGTTCTTTTCAAATATTCTGAAAATTCATCATCTACACAAGTGTTCGCTTCATATTGCCTCCAAGACAATAGTCAATAGTCCTCAATACTTTCAAAACAAAACCTCATTCATAGGAAGAAGTCATCCATAAGACTAGGATGACTCAAAAAAATGTGGAGAAAAGAGAAGTACAGTATAATTTCTATGTAGGCGTCGCAGGTGCAGCTATGTATGTATGTAATATGCAAAGGGCTTCGTTATTTTTTTTTTTTTTAAAGCATTACGAAATATACGCTCAAAATGGCAATGGCTCTGGATTTGACAAATGTACAGAGTGCCAAGAGTTTCTTTTTTTCTTTTTTTTCTGTGACTGCTGATTGATAATTTGATCTTCAGGTGAATGAACATGGAGGGCTTCCGGTCCACCTCATTCATCTTCGTCGTTGGTTGACATGCGGCATTTCTTGACAGATGCAAGTTTTTTTCTTTCACTTTTTTTTTTTTTTTTTTTTTTTTTGCTTGTCCCCTGTTTTGTGGTGGTAAGTTATTTTTTCTTTGTTCTCTTCCTCTAAAGTGACTCCATCCGTCAAACTTAACGTACGTATATTTGGCAGATATCCAAAAGTATGTAGTGTCACTGACAACATCCCATTATGATTTATCTTGACAAATACAAAATAAATTGTTTTATTTTTGTATTTGATTATAATACACAAATTGTGATGTACACAATATAGTAGATCCTACTACCCAAAAGTACTTATATATTTATTGATTATGTGTAATGTGATACAATATTCTGAATACAACATACTGACAAACTCCCTCGCAGTCTCATGACTGCTACTTTTGCGTTTTAAGTGGCGTTTACCTCTTATGGCTTTCCCTTAGTGTTCTCTATTCGTGGCTTTTCCTTAGAACCAAGAACCTATATGCTTGATTCAAAGCAATTTTTCGTCTTATGTCCAGAGTGTTTAACGTTGTAACAGAACACATTTTCTGCTCTTTGCGTTCGACGATATAGGGTGATGACTTTTCCCTTGAAATTTGTGCTTGAAAGAAAGCCATGTGATTTGGAATAGCGTAGAAATATTTGTTTTTGCTTCGCAAAAGTGAAAGGAAAAGAAAATTTATCAGTATTTTAGGTCCACAGTTCAAGCGCATATATTAAGAAATGAACATTATAGCATTTTCCCCCTTCCTCTCTCCCCAATGCCTCCTTACATCCAGAAAATTTAAAATGATTTAGTTGTGAGCCAAGCAAGGATAGTGAGTGCTCTTGTACTCCTATTTATATGAGTTTGTTCCATTTTTATTAGTGAATGGTAATTCAGTGTGTAATTTTACTATACTGTGTGGCATATTAGATCGATAAGAGTGTTATTGGCTTCAATTCTCCAATAGTATCTCATTTGTATTGTCAAATAGGATTGAGAAATATTTTTCCCTCGTAAACTATTCTAGATATCGCAACGACACTTAGCATACGTGTTATGTACAGGCCATAGTATTTTTAAGGTAGTGTGGTACAAGAAAGGCGACAAAACTGACTGTAATAATTATCGAGGCATTTCTCTTCTGTCAACATCCTATAAAATCCTTTCAAATATTCTGTTAGCAAGATTGACCCCATACGCAGATGAAATTATTGGAGATTATCAGTGCGGATTTAGACGAAATCGATCAACTATCGACCAAATATTTACCATTCGCCAAATACTCGAAAAGAAGTGGGAATACAATACCCCGGTACATCAACTATTTATTGATTTTAGAAAGGCTTACGACTCGGTTAGGAGAGAAACATTATACAACGTTCTTACAGAGCTTGGAATACCGAGAAAGCTAATTAGATTAATTAAGATATGTTTAATTGAATCCCAAAGTAAAGTCCGGGTAGGAAATTTTTTGTCCACGAGCTTCCACGTCGAAAATGGCCTGAAACAAGGAGATGCGTTGTCGCCATTATTATTTAACTTTGTGCTGGAATACGCCATAAGGAAAATCAAAGATAGCAACCAGGGCCTAGAGTTGAACGGCATTCACCAGGTTATGGCATACGCTGATGATGTAAATTTAATAGGGGATGATAGGAGAACAGTAGAAATAAATGCAGAGATATTATTAAACGCTTGCAGGGACATGGTTTTACAAGTAAATGCAGAGAAAACTAAATACATGGAAGTGCGTCGGGACCGTAATACGGCAAATTGTGGATGCGTTAAAATATTAAATAATACTTTTGATAAAGTGGATACTTTCAAATATTTAGGATCAATATTAACAGACGAAAATCATATTCACGAAGAAATTAAATGTCGACTAAAAGCAGGGAATTCGTGTTACTATTCGGTTCAAAATCTCTTGTCGTCGCGAATTCTGTCGAGGAATTTGAAGCTTAAAATATATAAAACGATAATCATGCCTGTTGTTCTGTATGGTTGCGAAACATGGTCGCTTACTCTGAGGGAAGAACATAGACTGAAAGTATTTGAGAACAGGATCCTGAGAAGAATATTCGGACCCAAGAGGAACGAGAATGGGGAATGGCGGAAGCTTCATAACGAGGAACTACATAGTTTATACGGTTTACCCAACATTGTTAGGGTCGTCAAGTCTAGGAGGCTTAGGTGGGCAGGTCATGTAGCTAGAATGGAAGAAAGTAGAAACGCTTTCAAAGTCTTGACTGGTAGACCCATAGGAAAACGACCATTAGGAAGACCTAGGCGCAGATGGGAGGATAATATTAAGATGGATCTCGCAGAGATAGGAATACAAAGTAGAAACTGGATCCAATTAGCTAAGGATAGAAGTCAGTGGAGAGCTTTTGTGAACGCGGCACTGAACCTCCGGGTTCCATAGGCCATAGAGTTAGTTAGTTAGTTAGTGGGTACTTGTATTCTGGACCGCTCCAATGGACGCCAAATTTTTAAAAAATGGAAAGAAATTTCCCTTTTTTCGTACAATATGAACACATGTGCACGTACCATTTGAAAGGCTGTTTTATTCTCAAAAGACTGACGTATTAACCATGATACTCTAATAAATAGTATAGTGTTTGGAAACTTTTTTTTTGTATACTTTTTCTTATTTATATCTATATATATAAAAGAGAACGTACAATTCTTTGTCCGCTCATCACGCTAATACGGCTGAACCAATTTCTTTCATTTTTGGGGGGTTATTAGGATTTGGACCCTAGATGGTTTTTATCATATCACTTTAATTTTTAATTACCAGTGTCTTGAGATAATTGACCATTCAAGTGTCCATAACGTACAAATCCTTTGTTATTAGTTCATCATAGGTAAAAATAAACGTATTTATATGCAACCCGCATGACCGTGTCACTCGGCGGGTTAACATAAATGACAGGCGATATACAGCGGAAAATAGCTTGAATCTTCTGTTTAAAATTTTTTAATTGATTTGCTTATTTTTACAGACACTTTTACAATATGCCAGCACCGGGATGACCGCAGCGAAGCGGGGCGGGTTAACATAAATGACAGGCGATATACAGCGGAAAATAGCTTGAATTTTCTGTTTAAAATTTTTTAATTGATTTGCTTATTTTTACAGACACTTTTACAATATGCCAGCACCGGGATGACCGCAGCGAAGCGGGGCGGGTTAACATAAATGACAGGCGATATAATGTTAAGATTTACTGCAATCTTCTATGGTTTTTATCATATCACTTGAAAGCGAAAAAGTAAAAATTATCTAAGTAACAAAGTTTATTGCGTTCCGGGGTGACCGCAGCGAAGCGGGGTGAACGCTGCTAGTTTTCTATATGAAATTTATTTAGTATGATCAAATGGGACTGAGAAATATTCTTCCCTCGTAACTATTCTAGATATTGCAATGAAACTTCGCACACGCATTACATATAGTTCGTAGCAGTGGCGTATTTACGATTTTGTTTCGGGGGTTACTAACTTTCGGGGGGGGCTTTACCTGAAAATGTGAAAATTCTGCAAGATATTTCATATATTTTACTATATTAAGTAAGATTTCAGGGAGGCTTAAGCCCGGAAGCCCCCCCTAAATACGCCATTGGCTCGTAGTATTTTTCAAGGTAGATTATGTTAGGGTGCCTGGTAGCTGAGGACGCTAAGAGGAACACAAAATTAAAAATAAATAAATAGATAAATAAAAAAAATTGAGAGAAATTTCTCTTTTTTACCCTAGATTTCATTTCTCATACATTATGCGCAAACAAGAATTATACCATTTAAAACCCTGTTTTATTCTGAAGAGAACAACATGTTGCCCATGTAACTCATCAGATGAATAGTACTGAAAGACCGGTCAACTGCAGAGTCGTTTTACGCTGATCACTAATGTTTAAAAAGATAAACTTTTTTTAAAATAATAAATAAATAAAGCCATAGAATTCGCTTTCTACATTTTGCCCTTCATTTGATTTTTTAGTATAAAAAAAATATCAAACGGACAATGTATATACGTGGTTGAATTCGAGTTTAGCGTTCCTTTTAGCAGCGAGACTACGCTATACGAGACGTGGATCTACAGCTTAATATTAGATCCGTACCACACGAGCTCCCACCAGGAATCTGACCCGGGTCTCCCATGCCAAAGACAATTATATTAACAATATATCCACATCGTATGCAATCCACAAAACTCACCAGATTTTGAGCTTATTTGGCATGAAAATAGATGTTAATTTGCTTAATACTGTACGCATGTGAAACAGTGACGACGGTAGAGGAGCCTCTTCACCCCGACACGTTGTATTGTAATATAGGTCAAATAATATAAAGCTATTGTTTTCCGCATAAAAAAACTGCCTCAAAAGTCTCTCTGCACTTCTTTTTTGCTCCTCCCCCAGAAAACTAGGCAATGTCGTCACTGATGTGAAACATTTTCATGTACATATTTTTTTATTCTCGAGTTATTAGCAATCAAAAGTGGGAATTGAACTTAGTAAAATTTTTCGCATTACACGTAACTAGTAAGAAAACTCATTACCTGCCATAAAGCATTTTAATACTTACAACTGACCCCGCGTAGCATAGTCACTAACACTCTCGCCTTTGGTGCGAGCGATCCCGGGTTCGATATCCGGGACTCTCAGTCGGAAAGGTGTAACAGCTTTTTCAAGCCAGCTATCCTGAGTTTTTCCTAGGTTTTCCTCATCACACTAGGCAAATGTCGAGATGGTACCTAACAACAGTCATAGATCCCTTCCTTTCTTTGCCCATTCCTTTTTTTCCTTTCCAATTCCCCGCACATGACAGAAGGGGGACGCCATCTCTCATATATATGACGGGCTCACATGGGGATAGATGCCGAAAGCCCAAAAATCTAATTCCTAATCCTAATATTTACAACTGCCATGTGAATACTTACAGCTTGTTTCTAAATGGAAGAGAGCATGGTGGCTCCATAGTAGAGCGCTTATCTCTGGTGCAAGAGGTCCTGAGTTCGATCTTAAGCCATGTGAGTTTGTGGTGGACGACACCGTGTTTGTAGGTTTTCTCTGAGTTCTCCCACATTGTAATTCCACCAGTTCTTTCATATTCACTTTTATTTATCATTCGTCCCCTTCAGCCTCAAGGGTATAATCGTGGGACACTAGAAACTTCATTTCTTTGTAAATGATTCTATAAGATCAAGTACCACACGAAAAGTATTTTTTTCCTGAGATCTCCTACTCTTGAACAGCTGTGTAGGTAATTCCACAGTTTGTAGTTACAAAACTCTGAACGTAGAAAATAGTCAATCTAACGAAAATGCATTTGGTACATTTTGAATTGCTCATACATTTTCGTGCACATTACAAGACGTTCCTACCCGTCTTTTCAAAGTGCATGATTGATGTGTAATTGATAATTGGAATATGTATTTCTTTTATTTTTGCTATCTGATATGCCAATTACAAGAATGAAATGTACAATCTAAAATTTGAATTACAAATAAAATCATGAGTGTGTCAGTTCACATTTTCTTGTAAACCCGCATCTTTCTACAATAGAGAATAAAAAAAGAGTTGGGATGACAGTGCGTAGCTAAATGCGAATAATACACAGTCTATATTGGAGACGGTTAATTTTCGTAGGTGGCCTTTGTGATGGTCCAAAACCAATGCCGAGTCACGCACTCATGTGGCAACGTAGCCGACACCATGCAGAGAAAAGTAGGAAGAATCTATTCGAAACACGAAATGCCCAACGGATTTGATGGAAAGGGATAATAAATAAATCTGACATTGTTCTCCCAAGTTGGTAGCAATCATTGTCTGTAACAATACACAGGTTCATATTGCTGAAATTGTCACATATTCTTCTACGGGTTGGCGTAAGTGTAAAGTAAAGCAGACACCTTAACAAACACAAAATCTAAGGATAAGTAAGCAAATTGTTCTTTTGCATACTGTATATACTTCGATGTGAAATACAGTGATACCTTGAAAATTAATCGTTTCAGAACGCACTTCGAGTTCCAATACATTTTCACCTTACAATAATAGAAACTGAATTAATTCATTTCTTGTGTCTCACAATCTTGAATTTTCAAAATGGTTTTAACGCTAAATACACTAGATTTTAAGGTAAAATATTAAATATAAAATTATTTACGCAGGTATTATATTTGATGTAAGGTAAGGGAGAACAAGCATAAAAATTAGCAGTGTAAATCACACGATATGCTCTTCTCACAGATCCCGATAACGATCGAATAACAAAGCGTATGGCTGACTCGAGACCAGAGGATACGTAAGCACAAACACACACAGCCGATGTGTTGGGGGGTTCGGATTTCAAAGTAGTACTCAAATTCCTCGTTTGGATTCCAAGTTATTCCATTTCTGGGGCATTCAAATTCCGGAGGCAATCAATAATGTACAAAATTTCCAGTTTTATACACATCTATGCCATGAAATTCAAAGTAACTCTACAAAAAATGGTTACGAGTTAGCGTGTGTGTCTTTGGCGCGGGTGGGACCTCATGTGATTCGGGTCCCACGTTAAGTTATTGATTCATGCCTCACGCAGCTTCGCCGCTAAAAGAGAGACATGACAAGTAGTTTGCCACGACTCGATTTTGCCACGGTATTTTCATTGCGGATTTACCAGATCTCATTATCGTGAAGATTGACTCTACCTCACGCAACCAATAAGGGTTACCAGACAACTCTAGTTTTGATTCTCTATGAATAAGTGGTAAATATTTCCGCCTTTGAGACGAGAGAGGTCTCATATGGTCTTGCTGCTGAAAAAAGAACATTAGACTGCAAAGAATGAACACAAAATTTCACGATAGCTTCATAAATTGACATAATTACATTTTCTCTTCTAACACAATTCTTAACATTGCCTCCTGTTATGTAATGTTCATTTATGCTATGCGTCTATCTATCTATCTATTAAAATGCTACAATAGCAATTAAGAGCGACTGAGTTCCAACCTATAACTTGAGCTTTGAAATCTTTGATCTACGTTTATAACAAAGACAAATATTTTTAAAAAGGTGTAAATAAATTACTTAAAGAGATCTTTTTCACAAGAGATCTGTTTACGTATAGTTTATCCTTTTAAATTATTGTTCAAAGCCTTTTCATTTTAATAAGCCTTCTCCGAAATAAATGCAAATGAATTGTGCTGCCATCTCTGGAGTTTTTTTAAACTACACGTTTGTGGACGTTTATATGTTTGTGACAAATCCTTTCGACAGTGAGACCTTGGAAACTACAGGCTCTAGAAAGATGACGTTTTCACTGATCGATTGCAAATTTTGCATAGATTGTCCAGTTCTAACTTAATATTAAAAAAAAAAAACATGGCCATTATTTATTTATTACATTTTTACGGGTACACTGGAAGTATTGAAATTAAAAAAAAAAAAAAAATTAAAGCATCATATCCTACCTATTATACGTTCCAACACCATATAATTGTATATAGGGGCTGCATATCTCTCACGTGTTTGTTTCATGGTCAAATTATAATAAAAAAAAAAAAAAAAAAAAAAAATGAAGGATAACAATTTCTCCAGTCTAAGTTGAATCTTTATTGTTTGGAGTGTTTTGCCCAATGAACACTATATATCACTGACATTATAATTGATTGTATGTGTAATGTATTAGCTTATTTTAAGATGTATAAAACGATAATCATGCCTGTTGTTCTGTATGGTTGCGAAATATGGTCTGTTACTCGGAACGAAAAACATAGATTGAAAGTCTTTGAGAACAAGATCCTGAGACGAATATTCGGACCTAAGAGAAACGGGAATAGGGAATGGCGGAATCTTCATAACAAGGAACTACATAATTTATACGGTTTATCCAACATTGTTAGGGTCATCAAATCTAGGAGGCTCAAGTGGGCAGGTCATGTAGCCAGGATGGAAGAAAGAACGAACGCTTTCAAAATCTTAACTGAAAGACGACCATTAGGAAGACGTAGGCGCAGATGGGAGGACAATATTAAGATGGATCTCGCAGAAATAGGAATACAAAGTAGATACTGGATCCAGTTGGCTGATAGAAGTAAGTGGAGAGCTTTTGTGAACGCGGCATTGAACCTCCGGGTTCCGTAGGCCATAGAGTTACTTAGTTTATGTATTTGCTTATTACATACTACATGCAAGAAGAAAGAAAACACAGATCATACATGAATTATAAACAGTAACCGGAAGTAGGCTCAAATCTTGCAAACGAAGATATTGAAAAAAAAAAAAAACTCCCTTTACGGTATCTCTTGCCGATTTTTACCAAGACTTCTTTCACTTGTGTCTGCAAAGGGACATGTACAGATGTGCAGAATAACAAGGAGATTCGTGCTCATATATGAATGATGCGCTGCGTAAAGAGCGCAAGTTCAGCTAGTATATATTAAAATGCTAGGTTTATGTGTTTATGGCCAATACTTTTGACTCTCTAATTCTACAATGAGATATCGAGAACCACAAATGATAGAAACGTGCCGTTTTCGCTGATCGATTCCAAATTTTGTGCAGATTGGCCAGTTCTCATTCAAATTTTCAAAACTTGTCTTTATTTTTCTATTGTGTATATTAGGCATCGTTTTGACCCTATTAGTTTAATATTGTCACTAGAGCGTTAAGATTGATATAATTGTGAAAGGCAACAAGTAGAGGAGCTACTATAGTGGTTTGATAGACATTTCAGGCGCTTTGCTTTAATCTGAATGACAAAACCTATTGTAAGCTGGCAACTTCGAAGCTTGTGAACCCACAATGAGGCGTAATAGATAAATAAAATAAAAATATGGAATTATAAGAAAAAAAATGCATTTGGTACCTTCTATCACTTATCCAAGTTTGCCACAAACTCACCCCAACATTCTACATTTTAAATTATTACATTTATAAGTTTGTCTATAGTAATTCACTCCCTTCGAGAGTCTTCCTGTCCTTTACTTGTGTTCGTGAAGGGATTTGCACAGATTAGGGATGGGCAAAACCGGTTCTTATAAAAACCAGAAACCGGTTTCTAGAAAACCGAAAAACCGACATTTCGGTTGTCTCCAAAACCGGTTCGGATTTCTCCAAAACCGGTTCCGTTTTCCCCGAAACCGGTTTCGGTTTTCTTCAAAACGGTTCAGTTTCACCGAAACTGGTTTCAGTGAAAACTTTTGGAAAACACAAAACTATTTCTTTCACCGAAACCGTTTTTTTTTAATTCAAAAACCAGTTTCGGTTTTTCTAAATACCGAAAAACCTGTTTTTGTGCCCACCACTAGCACAGATATAGTGAGAAGTGGGAAGGAGATTCACGCTCATATTAGAACTGTGCGCTGTGTAAATAATACAGGTTCGGCTAGTATACTTAAGAAACATATAGATAATTCTTCTGGCTATCGCAGGAACAAGGAAAATTACAAAATGCCAATTGTAACAACAGTACACATGTTAACTTATGAATGTCAAAACTGATCTGATGCAGCCCTTCTGTTAATTCTAACTTACTAATATATTCTAAAGCCTTTCTAACGCTTAGATACCTTTCTAATTGCGCTCTTCATACTAAATAGAGGACACTGAATCCAGTGTTGGGTAAGTTACTTGTAAAAATGTAACGCGTTACAAGTTACTTTACTTTCTCTTAAAATGTAACGCGTTAGTAACGCGTTACTTGCCCCAAAAAGTAACTGTTACTTTACTTCGAAAGTAACGCGTTAGTAAAGCGTTACTTTTAGGTCTTAAACTTTAAATATGTGAAAAAATTACTTCAATTTTCCGTACTACTATTACTACCGCTATTATTATTATTATTATTATTATTATTATTATTATTAATCTTAACAACTCTGTATATAATCATGGAAAATAGGCGATTTGTGTTTGAATACTAAAAAACTAGTTGATTGCCAACCTCGGTAATCTTGAAATCCTGGAGTCAAGGACATTGTTCACGAGATTCTGAATTTGGGTTGAGAGTCTAGATTGAGTATTCGAGCACGAGCAAAACACTGTTAAAAGTTATAGGGCACTGGCCAAATATCTTCAAAACTGCTCGGCCCGGGTTTAGAATTGTCGAGCAGCTTGGCTCACAGCTTATTCACTATCAACCCGAACCGAGAAGTGAGCCGAGCCAACAGCTCACCCAACCGACTCGGCTCAATTGAGCCGAACCGAGCAGATGACATCCTAACCAAGCCAGCTCGAGTCGATGGTTCACCCCAAGCCAGCCGGCTCGAGCCATCTTCTCAGTTCAGCCGAACGGAGCTGAGCTTGTTATAAAAAATCTCTTGTGGTTTCGCTATCGAGACGAGACGAGATGCGAGCAGTGTTCCCTCTCGTGAGCAACACTAAAAGTATTCCATATTACTGATTAGCTTACATTTCTTATGGCTTTTGCTTTCTAGTGTAATCAGGCCATGATTTGAAGACGAGTTAAAACGAACGAGCCATTTATCAAGCTCGACTGGACTCGAAACTCGATGCGAAAAACTGAATCGGCTCGGAACTCGGCTCGAGAATTTTACCTTTGACTTAACTCGAAACTCGACTTGAATTCGAGTCGAGTCGAGTTTTATCTTGACTCGTGCTCATCCTTATGCGTTAGAAAAAATGGTTGCTTATTATTATTCTGCTAAACTAATTATATAATAATAACAATGTTGTTACGTAAAATTAAAAATACAGAATATAGAGAAACAGTACACTACAACTAATAAAATGAGAACACATGAATTGGGGGTGAATCAAAACTTGTCTAAAATCGATACATGCTTTTTAAAGCTAGTTTCAAACTCTATAATAAACGGGACTCTAGGATAAGCAAACTGATCTGAAAGAACTCCAATATTACATACCATCAGCAAACTATTGTCTAGTAATAAAGTAGGCCTGCTCATCACAATAGTTTATTCATATTAACCCCTTACTGTGTATCGTTAATTATGGCACCCTAGTTGTTGATATTTTCCGCCGGGGCACTTCAGACACTTTACTTTTAAATTCTGTCCACCATCATCCTCAGCTCTTAAGAAAAAAAGTATTCTTTCAAATGTTCGAACGGTAAAATATTTTCGTTCTCCATCTTTATAAAAACAACACCAATCAAAGTAAAATAGACTAACATTGCACTCCTAGTTCATTCACTGAATATATTGATTTGGAGCTGTCAAAATCTACGACAAAATCTTCCAGGTGCTTGCAATCTGTACACGTGATTTTCCTGAGGCTGTCCTCATCTTCCAAAAACAGCAAGTGACACTACGAACTTATCTATTTATCTGTGTGTCGGTGACTGTCGGTCACTGACATACAGAGTTCATGCTGGATTGTTTCATTCTGAGAAATTCACTTGCAGGAAAGAAACATTTGTTTCCGAAAAAAAAAATATATATATTGTAGTTATATTGTAGTTGTATTATACATATATTGTAGTTACTCATCCGAAATGTAACGCGAAAAAAGTAACGCAAACTAAGTACGTTACTTAAAAATTTGTAACGCGTTACCGTTACAGTTACTTTGGAAAAAGTGTAACGCGTTACTAGGAAACGTTACTTAAACAGTAACGCGTTACTTGCGTTACGTTACTTCCCAAGACTGACTGAATCCAACGGAGCTGTTTTGAGATATATCCGTTTATGAGGTTACGAGAAGAATGACCTCAAAGTTGGGCTCTTTGAATTGCCGCTTAAGACAGTGGTAAAAATGGTTATGCTTGGATATATTTCTCATTGCGCTTTTTATACCAATTTGAGGACGATGAATCCAATGGGGTATTTTTTATTAAACATACTTGTCCCTGATATCAAGAGACCTCAAAGCTGAGCGTCTTGATCACGAAATGTTTCTGATTAAGGATAATTTACTAAACCCTTCCTCACCTTTTAAAACCAACAGTCAAAGTATATTTTAATGAAGATTTTGAGTTCAATGCAAAGTTCAGAAAACAGAAATTGTAACCTGAACCTATAAATTCCAATGAGGAGAAGAAGAAGAAATGAAGCCCCTTTATTTTCTGTTGACTTGATCAGATCCGGAAAATTAACTGCACACACTGACTGATACCTTTTCTTTTTTTTTTTTTTTTTTTTTTTTTTTTTTTTTTTTTTTTGACAAGATTGCCCCTGAGATCATTAGGATAGGTTGTAATTAGTTTCTTGATTGCATCACTGCTATCGCTAGATTAATCGCAATTTGTTAAAACCGTTGTGTCCATTTTCAAGATTAAATTTAACTCAACTAAACAATTCTTATATAGAGTATAAGCTTGTCTAATACAGAATAACCTTTTGAACCCATCACGTTTCACTTTAAGCAAATACGTATCATTCAATTTAATATTTAAATATTTTCAGTTGACTTACCATTACTACACAGTTACATTCTATAGTTATATTTCCTTTGAATAAGAAAGGAAAGGAATTAAGTTTTATAAGAAATGAAATTTAATGAATCAGCTTAATTCTGCGAAGAAAAATAGACGTCTGGCCTCTCTCATATTCGCGCATAATTCAGCAAATGACATGCTTTTCACGAAAAATGAGTCAGACAGAGCGTGAGGCTGTGAGCAAGCTCTCATTTCACCTGCAAGCGAGACGAGGAGACCAAAACAAAAGCTATTAAAGGTGAGGGCACTACGAGCGGGTTCAACATTCTTTTTCGCTTTCTACAGAGTTGCCAATCGCCAATCTCAAATTTTCTCCAGCAATAATAAAAAATGTGTATCAATAACTACGTAGGCTAAGTATTTCTCTCAATTAAACATTCTACACATTATGACCAGTAATATTGATTTCTACTGGTATATATCCGACTCGTCTGTTGCTCCCGTAATTTAAGTAAATTGCAAGGAACAACAAAGGAGCCAAGATGAGTTGGACTTTAAAGGTCAAAGTACAGTAGACGACCAGACGCAATTGAACAATAGATGATGGTTCTTTTACGTTGAAATATGTACTTAGAAAAAAAAGAGTCATTTAATATTAGCTCTTTTGGTTATCTAGTGTAGCCCTTCTTCCGAACAATATATCAAACAAAATACACTGCCTTGCTGGCACGCTGAAGTTCTACACTATTATCTAGGTAAGTGTGGGAATAGAAGTCCACCTATTTCAAAGAACTGAATACACTCCAACGAGTATCTTCAATATAATTGACTCTGTTTATTACAGTTTTTGTGTTATTATGCATTAATGGAAATAAATCAATAGAAAAATAATTCCTGGTACCCACTCCTAATACCTGTTTACTGCACATAAATTGATGTCACTAGCCCAAGAGAAGGCCTATCTATTGATGGGAATGAAATTGCAATTAAAAAAAATAATTAGGTTACTTCTCCTTTTGTTTGTTTGATAATTTTAAATATTTTCTATATACTTCCACAGCAACCAGAGTTCTGAAAATTTTGTACACATATGAACTGGGTGACAATTGCCCTAGCTTATAATTTTAATATAAAATTAAGTAAGTGCAAATATATTTACATTGCGCATATGCATACGCAATGTCAGTTGATTAAGCATTACTTCAATAGAAGGCAGTAAGCAGTTCATCCTGGCTCGGAATGTTTTATGTGGAATCTTTGAAGAAAAAAGCTAAGAATTATTGCTTTTTGAAATTGTATAGTATTTTCAAGTTAAGGAAGGCAGGAGTAAAGAAGTGAGTGCAGAATAGTGAGTAAAGACTCATGAAGTAAATAGTAACCGAAACAGTTAAAAACAATGATTTTTTTATAGAATGCATTAAAAAGAAGATTGGAGGGAGAAGGTAAATGAAGAAATGGGAAGAAGACTAAAAAGTATTGAGCCTATTGAATGTTTGAGTTACGTTCCTATTGTTGACCATCATCTCTAATATCCAGAAAAGCTTCAGCTTTCAACTTTAGGAAGAGATCATTCCTAATATTCATAAAAGCTTCAGCTTTCAACTTTAGGAAGAGATCATTCCTAATATCCATAAAAGCTTCAGCTTTCAACTTTAGGAAGAGATCATACCTAATATCAATAAAGGCTTCAGCTTTCAACTTCAGGAAGAGATCATACCTAATATCCATAAAAGCTTCAGCTTTCAACTTTAGGAAGAGGTCATTCCTAATATCCATAAAAGCTTCAGCTTTCAGCTTTAGGAAGAGATCATTCCTAAAGCTTCAGCTTTCAGCTTTAGGAAGATATCATACCTAATATCAATAAAGGCTTCAGGTTTCAACTTTAGGAAGAAATCATCCCTAATACCCATAAAGTTTCAGGTTTATCTTTAGGAAGAGCATGCAATGTCTTAGTCTCATTACTTAATTTTACCCCCATCAAAACAAGTATTTTCTTGTTTTAGTTGCTCACAAGATGAGAAATTCCTCGTTTCGTTTCGAAAATGAGACAAGAAATACTATTTAAAATTTGACACAAGACGAGAAAATTCTCGAGTCTCGTGAACAACACTAGTTCTTCCAAGTGTTAGATCTCAAACACTGTTTCAGTGTTATATGATTCACAATATTAATAAAAAAAACACTATAAATTGATAAAGTGGTTATGCAAACACAAGGAAAAGCATTTGTTAACGTTTAAAGACACACAGATCATTACACAAAATACTCCGATAACAAATAATGTTTAAATGTAGTTATATTACACTCTTCGTTGACCTAGATGAAATTAAGCAAACAATCAGGTCATAAATCCGGTGCATAATTTTTCGAGAATCGAGACGACACTTTCACAAAATTTACGATAACAAGACAAGAAAACCTTATTTATCATCTCGTGGGCAACATTGCTGTATTTTGCTAAATAAAGACATTGTTTCTAAAATTTATTAGTTTACTATTATCATTTATTAGCTAAAATATCTGATCTTTCTATCTGGAGAATAGTTTCATGGAATGTATTTGATAGATACGCATTTCTTTAAAAATGTAATGTACTCATAAGATAACGTAGTTTTGGCATAAATTGTTGAACTCTCCTACCCACTTATAACAAGCCCTTTCATCAAACTGACATTTTAACAAATCTATCTTTAGCTAGGTATCAACTATGCTTCAAAATTTATTTCAAACTGGTCAGCCGTTTCCCCATGACTCGATCAGTTTCATTTGTATATATTTTATTTTTCACTTCTTCTCATCCTTCAAGCTAATGGGGCCTGAAGTTGCATTTAAATCGCATCAGGAGCAGAAATGGCGTGGGTCAATGAAAACTTGACCCATGACTCACTCTCACCCACCACCCACGAAAACTCATCCTTAATTCTGATCCGTGATTCACGTCCTCTTCTCCATTGTCTAAATAGTACTCTACAATTATAATGAAACAAAGCTGGGAAATTACCATGAGTTTGAATTTCTACGGTAAATCGCTTAAGGACCGTTCTGTTAACAATACCGGGAGATATGACCTTTACGATATAAAATTATGAAGCGTTTATCAAGGGCCATATTACGATAAATTTCAATTAAATTATCATATAGGATTATTCCCTTGTTGAATTAAAGATACTTTTCAGTGGAAAATAGAATGAAATTTCAGTCTCAAATCAAGGTAAAGTAGACCAACGTAAATGGGAAAAAGGAAGTATAAAATTCGACTGTCTCAAAAGGCTCCTATTGCTATTATTACAACTACAAAATATCAATAACCAAAAGTACCTGAAATTCTTTTTTCACTTAGATATACTCATCTCAGATAAGTTAATAGAAACAAATGAAAAAGGAAGAAAAATGAAGGCCTTGAAAGTAAACACAGACAAATTCAAGAGTATTCAGAAGGTGCTCCTTAACAATGAACTGAGTAAGGAGGGTCGGTGGGTCGTAGTGGGTTATGGTGAGTCAGAGTGGGTCACGATGGGTCGCAGAGTCATGTCATGTTGACCCATGACTCACTGACCCACTTATAAATCTTGACCCAGTTGAGCCACGACCCACTGACTCATTTCATCTCTGATAAGGAGCGTCACTATTCATCTCAGCGACCCGGGAAAGTATGTATTCAATACTTATATCGGTCGTTTTCGATCATTTTACGTCATTCCTTTTCACTTCCACCGAGAGGTGCTAAGGGTGTCTAGCACCACACCATTTTTCAGAATGAACGTCATGTGTGTACAAACTTTCGATGAAATTGCTTCAGGCACTCCAGAGTTATGCTATAAATATACCACATTGGCTTGACACCTAGTCTTCCGTTCCAAGCGCTGCTATCGGCTGAAAGAATCCCACTCCCATTCGTCATCTGCTCTCTCGCTTAGCAACTCGCTTATTGGCTCAACGTGTGGGTGTGAGCTTTAGTTCGCACTTTTGGCACGGATCAAGACATTTTGGTAGCACTATAGTGTGTATGGATGTACATAAATATACACTCACAGGAAAGTTTAAATTTTACCGTCCCTTTCAGCAACATGGCTATACGAGGCATGGACATACAGCTCAACGTGAACTTCCATCGGGAATCAAACTCGGCTTTACCGCGCCAAAAGCGCGTGCCCTAATCATATAGCAATGAGTGAGCTCACATAAAGATAATGTAAGATTGTAATATATATTAAATTGTCATTGTCACTATTATTATTATTATTATTATTATTATTATTATTATTATTATTATTATTATTATTATTATTATTATTATTATTATTAAGTAGGGGTCTATTATGCCTGTCGGTAGATTCTACAATTAATGAATTAATTTCTTTCTTAGGTTTGGTTTGGAATGTTTCTAACACGTTTCTTGATCTTTGGGTGTCCTCTTTAACTCCCAACAGTTTTCAGGCCATCGATCAGTTATGTTCTTCCCAGGGCCGGATCTAGGATTTTCTGAAGGGGGTGCATCAAATAACTGCCAGTATATTTGAATTAAATTTGAGGTTTTTAAATGCCTTTAAGCACCTGTGGTGTGAATGAGGAATTGCCCTGGAAATGCTAAGTGTCTGCTCTGAGTGCTCTCGATGAATCCTTTTCGTTCAACCTTCAGAAAATTGACTGAAACTATTGATTTTGCAAAACTCACTGCTAGCTTCTCACTTTAGTACTGTATATTTACAACGAAGGGGGGGCACGTGCACCGTTGCACCCCCCTAAATCCGACCTGGTTCTCCCTATTTTTCTATCTACTTGTTGCTTTCCTTCCATCTTTCTCTCTACGGTGGTACGAAGAAGACAATTTCTTAGCAAGAGATATCCAATCCAATTGGCCTACGAAGGATTCTGACTAAAAGCGACTTCTCCTCTCCTACCCGTGTTCAACATTTTCGTTTGCTACTTTCTCCGTACATTTTATATTCTCCATCTTCCTTCAACACCACATTTTGAAGCTCTCTACATATTCCTTCTCTAACTTCCTTAATGTCCAAGTCCCTGAACCATAGAATCCAATGCTCCATATACAGCTTGACCAACTTCTTCTTCCCTAGACCAATATTAAACCTGCAAGTTAACAGTGATCTTTTCTTGTTAAATGCTTCTTTGGCTATACAATTCTTGACCTGATACAGTAAGCGTCTCTCGTCAAAAATTTTCCCAAACATTTATACTGATATTCTCGCTCTTAGTTCTACTCTAACAAGGGAACTTTTTCTGGTGTCACACGAAATGTGGAGCGAGACTATGGTCAATTGATTTGTGTTAGTGAACTCGAAAATCCATAGGCGGGAAGAACTCTCGGTCGCAACCGTTTCGTACTTATGGGGGGAAGAGTAATGGCGCTGAAAACACAACACGTTGTAGATAATGGGACGAAATATGGAGCGAGTTGGATGAAAATGTGCAAAGAAGCGCAGTTAAACATATACTACAATGTAACATTACGTTCGACAATACTCTGACAAGTGAGGACAGAGGCGTAGCACGTAATGACAGAGGAGGAGGGCGCGTAGCGTGGAGTATAGCGTAGGGAAAAGTTCCATAGAAGGTGTAAACACATACGAGCCGAAGTTGAGGGGAATAGCACAGTAATACATATATCATGGACATGGTCAAGTACATGTGTGGAGAGTAGGAAGGCAAGGAGAAACGACCCCACCTTCCTGAACTGACCTTTCAATGTATCGTGGTGTCTTGGACTTCGCAGTGCATTCACACAGGGGCGTGTATTGTTGTTTTACTTTTATATCAACATCATCATCATCAACAACAACATATGAAAATGAATGCCTACATGTATACAACAGTCTATACACATCGGACGTTACGAGGGGAGAGGGTCCGGACTCTACAGACAATCCCCTTCATAGCTCTCTTTCTTCCATTTCTTTTTCATGATGTCTACAGGCTGTATATAGTTTGTGATTGATTACTTGTCCATGTATTAATACTGTACCATTCCTCTGACGTCTTGCTTCTCCGTTTTCCTCAATTATATGACCATTTTTACTTGTGCTTACCCGGCCCCTCCTCTGTCGTTATGTGTTACACCTCTGCCCTCACTTGTCAGAGTATTGTCGAATATAATGTCACATTGTAGTATATGTTATGCTTCTACGCATATTTTCATCGAACTCGCTCCATATTTCGTCTCATTATCCACAACGTCTTGTGTTGCCAGTGCCCCTACTCCCGTAAGTACGGAACGGTTCGACCGAGGGTTTTTCCCGCTTTTGCATTTTTTTTTTCACTAACACAAATCGATTGACCATAGTCTCGTTCCACATTTCGTGTGACACCAGGAAAAGTTTCCTTGTAAGCTCTGTTCTACTCTGATCCCCTTACAAATTGCTTGTTATAAATATGCAACCACAACCTCCTCAATGAAAAATTGGTTGCATACCTCCCAGGCTTAAAATTTGGTGTAATATGAAGCCAAGATTTATTGGAAGTGTTCTAAATTTGCAACAGCTTGGGTATCTCACTCTCCTTCCCCCAACACGTGTATCTACAGTCTTGACAAAGATACAACTGAACTTAGTTCAGTATGTAGAATATATATTCATACACCGTATATACGGAGTACGTATATTTTAAACGTCGTGTAAGTTTGAATAATGCTTTATATAATTTTCTTACAAGAATGAAAGAGGGAACAATTTCTGAACTGTTGAAAGCTGAATGCAAAATCCTGGGAAAGTGGGAGGGAATTCTCTCCATTTAATATTTTTGGAAGAAAATTCCACCTCATTAAAGACTAACTGCGCAATGAATAAAATTATACCATTGAGAGAAGCTTGAAAATTAAGTAAAATCTTTCATTTAGTTTAACTTCCTATGCTTTTACCTGTTAAGCTAAGGGAGACGGACGATTAAGGCGAGTGATTGATTATGGAAGAATTGGTGGAATGAAGATATGGAAGGAAACGGTTGTACCCGAGGAAACTCACGAACACGGTGTTGTCCACTACAAACTCACTTAGCCGGGGATCGAACTAGGGACCCCTCGTACCAGAGGTACGAGCTCTACCACTGAGCCAACGTAACCCCCAAATTAAAAAAAATATATCATACATAGGCCTAATAAACGGGCAAAGTAGTGGTTAAAGGTATGCGAAATCCTGCATAATTAATAGTTATGGTTCAAATATATGAAGTTTCCATGTCGAAAATTCCTGTGCGAAAAGCTTTTATTTACACTTCTATCTCCCCTCATTTTGACCTCAATTCTTGGGATTTCGCACCCCGGTCGAAAGGTCGAATAATAATAATAATAATAATAATAATAATAATAATAATAATAATAATAATAATAATAATAATAATAAGGTTTATTTACTTTCCATTGAAGATAATGCAAGGATAACATAAGATAACGTCCCTTGGATCTAAAATGGACGCCTGTGTGTTGTATGAAATAAAAGTAGAATATGAAGTATACTTCCAATGCTTAAACTATGTCTGCTTTGAGACGTGGGGAATTAAATTCTCTCGCACAAGGTATGTATAGGTATAAATATTAGGTAGACTGTATATACCTTGTACGAGAGAACTTAAATCCTTACGTCTCAAAGCAGACATAGTTTGAGCATTGTAAAGCATATTTCATATTTTTATATACAGTATGTCATCCAGAGCTCCAATGAAAGTAACGAAAAATCCACACTTATTAAGAACTTCAATTTGGTTTGTTTATTATGTTATTAGTTGGCAGCACTGACAGTAGATCTGAGTGCTGCAAGGGGTAGTGCCGATTGGTGAAGATATTTTAATTTGCCTTCCGCCGATCCACCCACCGGCCTCCTCCAATATTACGCAAGGAACTGTTACTCATTATCATACACATTGAGTCGGCTCTTTTCTTCGTGACTTTTTCTTATTATTTCGTTTCCTCACGACCGACGGAGTTTCTTGGCTGCAAAATACTGTGACGTTAGCCACATAAAAGTGGTGGAAACTAAAGAAAAACATTTGAATTTTAAAATCGACTGAATGTGAAAAGAAATGGGAAACAAAAGTGGAATTCGCAGAAACGACAGGCGTTTGTTCTCTTTTATTTTAGTTGTTACGTTCCGTTCTTGGCTTGCCACCAACAAGCCCAGCAGAAAGAAACACCCAAAAGAAAATTGCACGAGCAATATCTAAGATAAAATCATAAAGAGGGCTATCGACAAACATAAATCGAAGCTGTTAACAAGGATATTTGTCTTTAAGAAATGTAATTTAAATGTAGGCAATCTTAGCGTAAATTTTGCTGCTAACTGCAGGTCTTCGCATAATCATGGAGTATTAATACAGATACAGTATGCACGATATTGGAATATATCTTGGTGTGAAATGATGTAGGGCGATACTGAACGCAAATCTACTCTCCAAACTTAAAAGAGCTTACACTAAACAAACTAAGATTCTTATATTTTAACTCTTTCATATTTCCACACTCACATATCTCTCTCGTAATGCCTACTTAAATCATTCTGAAGTAAGGTTGCCAGCTGGCCGGTTTTTGACCGGCCTGGCCGGAAATATTGCTGTTATTTTGATTAAACCCGGTGACCGGACAAACTTCTTACCACTCTCTTTATAACATTTTTTTTTTTTTAAGTTTGTATCTAGTTCGAAGCAATTTCGTCTAGTTCGAAGTATAGATTTAAGAAGTAACTTTTATTCTGTAAATCTAAACCGTCATCTTTCACCATCATTTCTTTAGATAATTTTAAAGAGATGACAGGGACTGTATCAGAGAAAATTTGAAATTTATTTCTAAGAAAATTTATTTCTAAGGAAATTTACACATTTATTGAGAGCGAAAAGGGACTCTTAAAGCAATTTCATGTAGTTAAAGTACAAGTTTAAAGGATAAATTTCATTTTTTCCAAATCCAAATTGTCACGTAAAAATTAATATACTTTTGTTCATCTGTTTCGATAATTTTAAAGAACTGGTTAAAGAACTGTTGCTGGTAAATACAATAAAATGATCAATGCCTATTTCAGTTTCTTATTTATAGCGCAATGTATATATTAAGTTTATTAGTGAATGTACTAAGGATATGCAGAATACAGTTGCTAATACTTTTGTTCATGATAGTACATTTCCTTTCCTTGGATGGGTCCGAACAGAAATACTTCGCACTTAGACCTATATCACAGGGAATTTTGAGGGGGTGCCGGTTTTTTTTTTTTTTTCAGAGTTTGCAACCCTATTTCGAAGATTTAAAGTTATCATTTTACTTCTGAGATGTGTGTGGACCTCCGCCCCCGGAGGCGGGTATTACCTCAATTCATTTAGATGCTCAATTTTATGATAAAGTGTCTCATTTTCAGGGTCATAGCTCATAGTAGCTCAGTTTTTCCAAGTTTCTTCAGTTTCATCCCACATTTTCAAACCATTCTTCTCCTTTAGCCTACAGAGTATATCCTTGAAACATCAATCTAAAATACAGTAAATTCATTTTAAGACAACTCAATTTTAACCTCTGGGGGCCCACGGTGATTCAGTGGTAGAGCTTTCACCTCTGGTACATCGGATCCTTGGCTCGATACTAGCTCCCGACAAGTGAACTTTATGGTAGACAAACACCTTGTGCGTGTTTTTTCTGGGTTCTTCCGTTTCCTCTCACTTTCTTCATTCCAACACTTCCTTCATTTCTCATCTTCACCGCCTCCTTTAGCCTAGCCGGCATAATTGTGGACCGTAAAACTTAAAAATTTCATTTCATTTTCATTTCAATTTTAATCTGTAGCTGTGATCAGACGAAACAAATGGCGAATGTTCTTACTTGATATAAATTAATTCACATATATATCAATGATGTAGCCAGCAGAAGTTGCGGGGTAGTCTTTCTGCCTATGCCCCGAAATTTAACACTCATATTAACTCAAGAAAATATTTTAAATATACAGCATTGATTCTACTATTTACGTCGATAACGAAAGCAAAATAAAATAAAATAGAACCACAGATGATGCAAGAAAAATTTCTATTTCATTGCTTTTTAGTTACATTCCTTTCTATTTCTTCGAATAGTTGATTCTTTTCCATTTATGCTCTTTTTCAGCAGTAAAGGCACTGTATGGGACAAAACTTATAATTTAAATTAGCATCTGAACTACTGTAATGAATTTGATACTCTCTCACCGGGAACCGAACCTGGAGTATCGTCAGGGACGGCACTAAGGGTGGGCGGGGGTGGGCAACCGCCCACCCAATGAATGGCCTTGCCCACCCATTCGCCCACCCCAACAGAAGTAGACTGATGAAGGTGACATCCTGTACTTCAAAAGCAATAGGTATTACTATTGATTGTAATGTAATAGGTTCTAGGATCCTGTTTAACTCTGCAATGAACAACGATTTTATTTACAAACATAATTCCAGATACAGC
Source organism: Thermobia domestica (assembly GCF_964235325.1). Classification (NCBI taxonomy): domain Eukaryota; kingdom Metazoa; phylum Arthropoda; class Insecta; order Zygentoma; family Lepismatidae; genus Thermobia; species Thermobia domestica. The sequence continues at coordinate 93,941,672 of NC_137455.1, forward strand.
TGAACGCCAATTTACACTGAAATAAGCAGTCTTCGCTCTAAAAGGAAACATTTCCTCTCATTTGAGAAAATTGAACCACTTGCACGCGTCATTATGGATGTGATGTCGATATTGTAGAGGTGGAAATGAAACTTCTCCCGAAAGTTTAGAAAGGTTATGAGAAGGAAAAGCAATGCAAAATTACCTCCGTTTCTCAGTTTACTGAAGTGATGGATCGTTTCAAAATTGCTTTTCATGAAATTCACAAATTAGCCGTAATTGCTGTCACCATTCCTGTATCTAGTTCTAGTGAATATTCTTTCTCGTGTCTTAGACGGGTTAAAACATATCTACACTCTGTAAAGAAAAAATAGCGACACCTCAATTCTCAAAGTAACTGATACAGAAAACCATAGTTGCAACCCGCTAGAAAAGAAATAGAAGGAAACGAACAGTGGGATAGTTCATTTGCGTTATATGTGATACTTGTGGTGCACAACGGCGCTTGCTAATTTTTTATGTAGCAGTAATATTCTCTTCAGATTCCAGTGAGAGCACCTCGCAAGTTATTGTAGGAAGAATTCTGATTTGAATTTGAGATGCGTAGGTCGAGGTAAATAGTATTTTGTGATTGTTCTTTGGTTTCTCAATGTTTGGACAGTGTCAAGTGGCAGTATTCTTGTCGTGCAGCGTTGTTCTTGTTTGATATCGTTGATATATATATGGACTGTAAACAAATAAGGTGGGTAACAAATGTGATTTGTCGCCATGTGAACAAGGCATAATTCTTAGTTTGCTCAGCTACGGTAAATCTCGAAGGGAGATGGGTGGAATACTCAAAATCCACCACTTGACGACAGGAAGAGTAATTCACAAGCAAAGACAGCATAACAATCGTCCCTTCGTCAACAATGTGATACAGAAAAGAAAGCATCAACCACAGTAGATGGCCAAATAAAATCAATAGCATTGCACAATGAAGGAATAAGTTCCCAACTCGCTTCTCTAATTCGAGATGACCTGGGAACTGTAGTTACTCGTACAGCTGTATTGTCTTTACTGTATGGAGAGGATATTACGAAGAAGAAACTTCGTAAGAACCTGAAACTGACAAAATCACAGAAGGCATCAACACGTACGTGTGGAAGCCGATATGCAACTTGGACTTAAGGCAACTGGAAACACCAATTTCTCCGCCAAAAAGAAATTTAGAATAGTGGCAAACGATTATAGTGTGAAGTTGTGGATACGCACGAGCGTGGAACTTGACAAGGATTGCATTTAAGAGGTGCAAATATTCACTCACTGAGTGATGGTGTGGCTTTGCTTCACTGCTAAAGGTGTCAAAACGATTGATATATGTGAAGGATCAGTTGATGTACGAAAATATCTTCAAATTCTGATACGTAAAGTTTTTACAACAGTTAAAGATTACTTTTGTGAAGCAAATATGGACTATTTCGTTTTCCAGGACGATAATGCTTCATGTCACCGAGCGAAAATCGTTAGTTAATACGTAGTTCAATAATATGAGTATTCAGAGACTCATGTGGCCTCCAAACTCACTTGACATGAATCCAATCGAAAATGTGTGAGTCAATATGTGCAGAAGATTGAATAAACAATTATCTCGAATAGAATGGAAATCACGAAACAGGTATTCCGGGTGTGATTCCACGAAATCGACGCTGGATTTTGCAATAACCTTGTTACCAACATGCCTGGATGATTCGCTACACTGCAGAAAGCCCCTGTTGGACATACAAAATACTAGTGTGCTGTATTGTACTTCCTGATGTTTGTACTCAATATATCTTACCCTTAAGATATTATTATTATTATTATTATTATTATTATTATTATTATTGTTTGTTTGTTTTGTCTGCTCTTGTTGACCTTTCTTATTTTTATGTGTAACTCTTTCTACAAACGATCTGGTATAAAACACACATAGCTATTTACACATGCATATAAATTAATTATACTATTAATCTCAATAAGCTAAATAGTGGCCCGCGTAGCGTAGTCGCTAACGCTCTCGCCTTCGGTGCGAACAGTCCCGGGTTCGATTCCCGGTGGGGGTTCTCGGTCGAAAAATTGTAAAAAAAACGCTTTTTCAGGCCAGCCACCCTGAATGAGGTTTTCCACCACCTCATTCACACCAGACAAACTTATAGGTCCCAGGCCGCTTCCTTCCTTCCCTCTCCCCGGATAGTGTTATCCCCTAGGGATCATCCCTCAAACGTGACGGGCTAAATGGCCTTAGATCCGAAATCCCAGAAATCTAAATCCCCCTTCAATAACCCAAATCTCTGGCGCAAGTATTAAGGATGAACTGCTCATTGGGAATATGCATTGTAATGTCATCAGGAATTCATGTTAAAAATAGTTTGGTTAATGTATTTTGTGAAAGCCATATCCGAGCAAGTGTCTTTACAGAGTGTAAAAAATCATATGGCAAACTGTCGCTAAGCGATCTTTGTTTCTTTCCAGTAGAAAGAAAACTTGTAATGAATATTGTAGTAGAGAATGTGGTAAAATTATTCGATGTTGGACATAACAATCAACGCAATGTACTCAATTAAAGTGTAGGTATAAAAGTTTATTGTAAGCTTGTTCGTACCATGTGATCAGCCCTTCACAGGCCCGTAGCCAGCCCGGTGAAAGTTAGGGGGCCCCATCCAAAAATATTATAGTTCATCACCACATTATAGTTCATTTGCAAGCCTGTGAAAATTTTAGAGGGGACCAGTAAAAATTTAGGGTAGGTGGCCCCCCTCGACCCTCCTGGATACGGGCCTGGCCCTTCATAGTTTAAAATACATTGTTGTTTCTGTGAATCATGATGAAGTTTTGTTAATTCCTATTTACTTCTTTATCCAATTTATAATTGTTTTAGAGTTTCAATTTCAAAGATTTTTGTGTAAGGTATGATCAAACAATTATGCTGACGAATTCCCCCATTCTTTTAGTAACATAATCTTAAATCTTTGCTGTTGCATATAGAGAGAGATAACGTCAAAAAATCTAATGTGCACAAATTAAGGATATACAAGAGAAAATACAGGTATAAATGATTTATATTTTTTTATCTCGCTTTTTTTTGTAATAAATGCTTCAAAGATAAAAAAATGTTTGCAATAGCCTATTTTATTCTTGTTTTACTTTACTTACTTATTGTGTATTCTATAATACTAACGAAAGGTCTGTTAGTCTGTGTTGTTTGAACCTTCTTTTATTTCTATGCATTCATGTGCATTCTTGGATGGCGAGAAGGTAAAGCTGTCTTGAACTTCATCGACTACACAGTACACACCGTTATTATTGTTAAAAAAAAAAAAAAAAAAAGGAAGGAAGTAGAGGTAGTGTGTTTGCTACGCGGAATTCGGTTGGTCGAGCATATAGCCACTAACTCCTGCAGCCCATCCTAAATTCTGCATTTCTTCAGTCCCACCAGCCGAATGCCAGAATTGTACCTTCTATAATACCAAGACAGAAGGTACATATCCTTGTCCCTCCCCCTTTTCAGTCTGCGCCTTAGCTAACTAAAGAGTTTAAAAGATTGAAACTTAATTATTGTCAAAAAAATGTCTACATTCCCAGTTCTTATTTTCATTGTCCGCCCACCCAGAAACTAGGTCCGCCTTTTTCCGCCCACCCCATCAAACGTTTCTGGCGCCATCCCTGAGTATCGTGCACGAAATTCACATGAAAAAGGAAAAGAATGTAAACGACATGATCAGCGTTTATTAAAATAAATCTTATAGAAACTTTAAATTACGGACTGTCCTTTCACTTTTTGAGACATTTATTTAGAGGCGCTGATTTCTGTATTGTGTGAGTGGATTTGGGTGAGCCTGTTCAGGGACGTGTTTCATTGTCACATATCGTCTAACAAGGCACCAATGAAGATTTCAATACCAATACGGACTTACGGAAGCCCAAGCAAACTTTGGAGGAGGGAAGAAAGGGCCTCGGATTGGCGCTCCTTCTTTCACTGTGAAAGTTAACTAGGGGAAAATCTGAATATAAGTATGTACACTCATGTCCAAAATTATTGTCGCATGACTATAAATATGTAATTCTAGTAATATAATTTGATAACGAATTCGCCCGGTATTTCTTACAATGTTAGTATGCGTATAATCGGCAAAGACACGTATGGGACAAATTTCGTGTCAAAAGAGCAGAAAATAAGAACAACAAAACGAAAATAAAATTTTCTTATCCATTTAGTTACATTTTATTTTACTCATTATGATTTTCGTATTTATAATTCTTTTCCTATGAAATTTACCACAAATATACATTTCCTGATTATACACATATTATCAGTATTAAAAGTACGCTGCAAAATCATTATCAAATTATATTCTTACAAGAAGACAGTTATAGATATGCGACAATAATTTTGGACATGAGTGTACATAGAAGGTACAGTGGCTCACTGGTAAAACACTCACTTCTATTGCGGTAATCCCAGGAGAATAGACCAGAACATGTAGCATGTGTCTACCTATGTTTGCTCCTGACTGCGTCGTTAATACAAGCCAACAGTGGTATACGAAGGATCTCCCCTTCCGAGTGCATACCACTGCTAGCTAATACCACTTACTATCCTATCCTTAAGCTAGGTTACCATACTGCAAGAGTCTTGTGGCTGTCACCAAAAATCCTGCAACACCATCTTTCTATTTACTGTTTACACAGTACAACTTTCTCAAAGCAAGAAAGATATCTCTACCCATGCAGCACTGCATTCTAGTGGACAAATAGTGAATCTCCTCATTAAAAATGTGTATTTTGGCGCGCTTCCCCTCCCCTTCCAAAAGAATCCGTTGTTCGGAATTGAAACTTTTTTTTTTTTTTTTTTTTTTTTAATGTCAGCGGGAGGGTGATAGCAGGTAGCAAGCAAGACAACCCAGAAATTACACATGGTTTGACTTCTTGTAAAATGGAAAAAAAAATGTTGCATGTTCCTTTCAAGACTATGTTTGCATGGATTGCAAGATTTTTTTAAATGACAGCTACAAGATTCTTGCAGCATTGCAACATAGCTTTATTCAGTATATAATCTTTCTTCACTTAGGAGAGAAGATTGAAAGAGATCTTTTCTCTAGAGAATAAAATCAAAGACTTACAAAAATAAGAAAATTTAAATATAGAAAAAGCTATTCTTCCAAATTTTTAAACAGTGGAACACTAGTGCCATTGTTAGGTGTAGTTTGCAGAAACGTTTCTAGCAGCCCTTGTATTAATTTATTTATTACACGGCTTCCAATAATAGCACAGCTGTAATGAATAATTCGCCACTAGTGATGAACATAATCACTATGTTGTAAATTCAAATTTGAAATATATATATATATCGTCCAAATCTCTTTACAGCGATTTATTATTCTCCTCCCCTAACTTCTTGAATCCCTACCAAAAATAAAATAAAATAAATAATGTGGTGTGATGCTTCGTAAAATAGGAAATATCATTTTAAGAAGTTAAAAATAAACTAGCTACCATAAAATACGAACATAAGAAAATGTTACCCATAATATGCCTCTTTACTCATAACATTTTTTTTTTAACTACCAGCATACAGTAATTCCTGTTAACTGTTTGACCTTCTATCCATCAAAAGTTCTCGTTATAGTCACGCAATTCCATTCCACAGGATTTCTAGCATTTTCCTAATCCTAAGACGAAGTCATACTCATTTATATCAGTATCGACTGTTTCGGGTTTAGCTACGCTATAGGCCTATTTATATTTGAACAATTACCATCTGCATTGGCTCGTAGCAATAAACCAAATGCCTTCATTCTGAGTTTTATCTGTGGTGATAAACATACCCGGTTTTTTTTTTTTTTTTTGCCTCCACCACGCTAGTAGTTCCCTCGTGATTATATGGTTAGAATACGCAACTTTGGAGCGAAAGACTCGGGTTCGAGTGCCGATGGGTAAAATAATAGGTCTAACAGTAAGTATCATATAGCCTAGGTGCTGTGCTGAAAGTCAAGTTAAAATACAAACCACTACCTCCATGCGGGTAGTATAATTGAATTTTATATTTATCTATTCTATCCTCCTTTCCCCTAATCTCCAACCCAAAAAGAAACAGGTCTACTGAAAAAAATCTACGCGGAATAAAGTAGAAATAAATAAATCTTAATACAGTATCAACAGTAGGATTTTCCACGTAGGTCGATTTTTATGTGAAAGTGTTGGTCATGTCTTTATGAAACATTTCAAATATGATAGTTCGCACCGGACAAAAGTGAGAAACAATGAATTGCAATCCATAACAAACTAACAAATTATGACGTTTAAAATCGAAAGATTTGTCGTTGACAAAAAACAGAAGCTCGTTATTAGACATTATACTAACAATTCAATCTAACTAGGATTGTTGTTACCATGTCCTTTTTTATCATAATTTCACCTTATTCTTATCCCACACAAAGAGCTCCTTCGGCGTTCTCCCTGTCAGTTCTTGAACCAGTTGCAATGCCCCTTTTCGCCTAAATATGGGTTCAAATGGGTCAGGACTTCCACCAATCAGTTTAGCAATCCCGAAAACTATGAATTGGACATTAATATCGGTCATTTTTGGACATGTAATTTTTCACCTCCACCAATCCCTCCTAATAACTGGGGCGAAGTTGTACTTGAACGGCGTCGAGAGTTACCATTCATCTCAGCAACCCCAAAAACTATAAATTTGACACTAATATCAGTCATTTTGGATATATTATTTTTCACGACCCTTCCAACCTCAAATGACGATGGTAGCTAAAGTTGGACTTGAATTGTGTCGGGGGCGATATTCATCTCAGCGACTTCTAAAACTATGGATTTGACACTAATATAAGCCATTTGCGATTATTTTTATATGCCACCCCTTTCCCAAATCCCTAGGGGTATCTTACACCCACAATATTTTTTCTAGGTTGTAAGTGATACGTGTATGTCGACTTGCTTTCAGAAATGTGGTTACGATTTTCATCTTCTTAACACGAAAAATTCATGAGATATTCTATTTTTTTTTTCCACATAAATTTTAAATCACCTCTTCCCATTTGAAGCCCCTCCTCCTCCCCAAGGATTCGAACCAAAAAGTTCTATATAACCTGGGGTCTCTTCCAAACTATAGCCTCTTCGATAAAATCACTTTGAAGTAAGCCAAACCAACAATGTAGATTTGTATATCGGACAAACACACAAACATTCATTTTTATATATCATCATAGGGTCAATCCATGCCAAGTGATCGAGAAAAAAGAAAAATTGCCGCCTGACCTTTTCAAAAAAAAAAAATCTAATTTTTTCATGAATGTTTATACTATATCAGGGTACTTTAAAACCACAATTAATTATTTTTAAAACATCTCGTAGCGACGCAGCTTCTGCCGCCATTTTGCGTTTTCTCGATTTCGGGCGTTTACGCTGTTTTGAATATCTCAGCATGTATTTGTGCTAGCAAATTGAACATTGCTGAGCGTGTCCAACTTGTACAGAGCTAAAACTTTATCCTCTTAACATTTTTACCGAAACCACTTGAAAGGGGTGAAATCAGGGTCTACAGTAGCAACATTGTGGACATTGAAGACATGTTTGGGAAGAGGAAACAACTGACGTAGAGGTCTGAATTTGTGTGTGCATGTAGTCCGGGATCATAAGTTTATACTAAAAAATTTGCAGCCCTGTAGCTGCTTCCAAAGGCCTGAAAAAATATCGTCAAGTTGGGGAATTATGCAAATTTGGTATATTTTACTGTCCAATATGTCCAATGAGCCTGGGTAAAAAAAAAAAAAAAAAAAAAAAAAAAAAATCTGAAATTTTGGGAGTAGTTACTCCTTTAGCATACCATAACACACAACAAAGCGCGTTTGTGTTTCATTGCTATCAAGGTATATCGTTTGACTACTTTGGACCAATCATAAAGCCTCAGCATATCTCAAAATGCGGTTGATGGCATGTGTGGGAATTTCACCTTGCAGGGAATAATCTGTACACACATTGAACATTAATGAAATAAGCATTTTTTGGATTGCGTATGCGTGACTTCCTTTACGCTGATAAGGACCACCATCCACAGTCTCTCGAATTCGAAATAGGCCCTCTTGAAATTTGGCTTTTTCGCGATTTTGGACAGCCCTAGCTCTGAAACTATGCACTTTTCGCCACAGGTCCACATGAACTTTTTCTCTTATTTTGATGCGAGGAATCATCTTAAAGTTTGTCGGTATATATCACTGAAGAAACCGCAGGCTATTTAGAATTTTTAAATGCATATCTTAAAGAGGATGAGGGGAAAAAGGGGGAGAGATGGTTTTAAAATTTATGCAAGAAATAGAGTATGATACGAGTTCCTCATGTAACACAATATGAGTTACAATCTGACAATAAAGTACTGTGGAGTAAGACATCCCTAGTGAAGTGGGAAGAGGAGAATATGTAAAAGTAACCTAAATCGACTGATATTAGATCAAATCTACCATCTTCGGAGACGCTGAGATGAATACTGACACCGCCGATAATGTCTCAGTCCAAGGGCATGGGAGTGGGGTGATAACTAAAATGCCAAAAATGACCGAAATTCATAGTCTTCGAAGTCGGTAAGCTAAATGACACTACCAATGCAATTTAAGTTCAAGTTTAGTCACGAACGTGCATGTCGGTCCGGGAATTAACAGGGGCTTGCTCGTCGTTATTTATTCCACTCAGTCCACGATTTTCAAATAATGTACATAAACATGATTTTTAAAGTGCGAAGTTCTTCAGACACTACACTACTGTTAATCTATGACATAAAACTAGAACTTACGGAGGTAGGTAACAAGACTCATGATTGAATTCTTTTCACTAGATTTTCTTTCTTCTTTGGGGCCACGGTGGTTCAGTGGTAGAGCGTTCACCTGGGTCCCGGTTTCGATCCCAGCCCCGCCAAGTGAACTTTGTGGTGGACAAACATCGTGTGCGTGGGTTTTCTCGGAGTTCTCCCGTTTCCTCCCACTTTCTTCATTCCAACATTTCATTCATTACTCATCATCACCGTCTTATTTAGCCTAACCGGCATAATCTTGGGACGTAAAACTCAAAGATTCCACTTCATCTCAATTTTTTGCATTAAGCAGGATAAAGTGTAGTAGATTTTCCTTTTTATTTTCATAATTCGTTTAAATATTGCATACTCATACGCGTGTTAATATTACTTTTCATAAATATGTAACATATGTAATATTACGTGAGACGTAAAACTGAAAAATTTCATTTTTTTTTTTCATTTTTTCTTTCTTTCTGTGGCACTGCATCTTCAGGATCCTCAAGCCACAGTATTACTTATACAATTATTTTGAGGAGAAAATAAATAAATAAATAAATAAATAAATAAAATGATAGAAAGTTTACTGGATAGATTATCAGCGAAGATCAAAATTTCTTGTTTTGTTATTGATTGTTGCTGGAACAAATTGAGAAGGAGATATCTATAGGGGCAGTGTTCGAAGTAGAAAAAAAAGCAGAGGTGGCATGTTTTATTACGATTTTGACTCAACATACCGGCTATTTAAATATTGTCTTCATCACTGAAAAACCAGAGACGTTATGTCCTCATTACTGAAAAAACAGAGGCGGTATGGTATACCACCGCATACCGCCTCACTTCGACCACTGTATAGGGGAGAATGGGGGAATGGCAGTCACCTAAGCAAAAATCGTTATCATCTAGCTCCTAACGCACGAAAAGTTTTTGCTATAAGTCGATCCTATAGGTAATTCTATCTAGTTTGTTGTGACCAATTTCAAAATGCATCTCTTATTTCATTGCCAAGCTAAAAATGAAAATATGAGCATACTCAATTGACCGTTATTTCCTACACGGTGGGATAATGGCGGTCAGAGATTTCCCCATGCTTTACATATGGGAAAAAAACTTCAACACCATTAAAATTTCAAACTTATTCATTAACTTTAGAATAGTTGGGTATCTACAGGGACAGATAATAAACAGTAGTTTCGTGTAAAGAAGATTTAAAAAAAAACTACTTATTCATTGAAGTTACATATATTTTTCGTCAACATCTTAATATAGGCCTATTTGAAATATAAATATATTGGTATTGGCTAAAAATCATCAAATGAATATATACGTCTGGATCCACTATAAGTTCCTTGTTCAACTTCATCATCTCTGGCATCTGAGATTACATTTGAAGAGCTTTGTTTGGAGGTTGACTGTCAAGACATTTATTATCGTTTATTTTAATATCGGGGAGCTCCGGTCACTGACTGCCATTACCCCATCCGTTTGATCGGGGCTACCCAAAACGCATGGTTTGAGTAAAACACGGTCAACACCATCATACAAACAAATGAATGCATTAATTTATAGATTGCTTTAGAACTATATAAGCATAGTGTCTATCTAAAAAGTCACTTAATAAAAATTTCAAATGAAATAGTACTTACAGTGTTGAATATTTTGCCTAATATTACATCAAACGCAGCGAAGAAACCAACATGCCTTTATTTAATACCTATTACTCCTACAATGGTGTCGCTCTCAAAATTACTTTATTTGACAGCTGCCAGTATTTGATCATCTGCTTCTATTTACGATAACTTTTTCACGCTATATCGAACTGACCAGGGCTACCCCTTTCTCCCCTACACATAAAAATGAATGTAACTATATTTGACGGTTAACTTCTCCTTGACTGCTGAACCGATTTTTTATTATTTTTGGTACAAGAGTAGATTCTGGTCTAACTTACCACAATTATGGCAAGGGGGAGAAGGCTTGACATATAAAAATAATCGAAAATGACCAATATTACTGTCCAATTCATAGTTTTCAGTGTCACTGACATGAGTAGTGACACTTCCGATACTGTTTAAGCCTAAATTCAACTCCAATCGGTATGGCAATTGCTAATGGTATGTCATGTAAAATTGACCTAAATGACTAATACTAGTGTCCAATCCATAGTTTTCGCGGTCGCTGAGATGAATAGTGACACACACGATTCTGTTTAATTTAAGTCGAAGTTCAGCCCCATTGGTATGAGAGGTGAGATGGGATTTCTTACTACACTTTCACTGAAATTCCTATCCTAAGAGCGGGTTCAAAGATTTTTCATATACCTATTCTCCCCCCAGGCACGTAGCCAAGGGGGGGTCCGGACCCCCCCCCCCCTTCGAGACCACAAATGAAAAAATTAAGGAAGGATGAAACAAAATGAAATGAGTAAAAGAAGGATCAGCGTTAAAAATAAACTACAGGAAGCTTTTGGTTACTCTTTCTTATGGGGAAATTTGTATTACTTGCAATACATGGTTGCGAGGTGAGCGATAGATCCTGGAAAAGTCAGGGAATTTGAAATTTCTAGAAAAGTTGCGGAATTCTCAGAATTTCTGCTACTAGTCAGGCAGATTTCAAGCTTCCGAAACCGTAGTGCCGTTGTGTAACAGCGTGGACATTTTTTATCATAATTTTTCGTCATCGCATCCTTGCAATATCAAACATATTATTTCAAACACAATTTTCTAGTGCTCCTTTAAACTGTCATTTGAAACAGACAGTAGTTGATGAAATAATAAAAACAAAAATATATGCGGAAAGAAAGTTCTGTTAACATTTGATTCAACAGAAAAAGGAACACAGATATTGCAATATATTTTACAAGTCATTATTGAGTATGCACTTTTTATAATAGTGAATATGTACTTTTTATAATAGTTGAGGTGATAATGAAAGGAAGATTGTTATATTTGAATAAACAGAGGAAGGACGTAAATATTGTATAATCTTTTTCAATACTTTTTTTTTTATTTTACTCGAGATTTCTTCATAGTTTATTAAAATACTTACCAACATGTCCTCACAAACCAAAAAAATTTTGATAGTAAAGTAATTTAGATTGATCGAGCTCCTTCAGAATTTCATGTCACGCCCCCCCCCCCCCCGTTTACGAAATCGTGGCTAAACGAACCAACATATGTTCCAGTAAAATAGTTTAGAATGATCGAGCCTGGCGTGATGACCACAGTATATCATGTCACGGACCCCCCCTTCACGAAATTCTGACTACGTGCCTGCTCCCCCGTGCAAAGAACGAACATTTCAGTTTATATTAGGATGAGTAAATTAGCATGAAATATATTCCCTTTATTTTAATGTAATTAATGAACAACCGTCATAATATGTCAGCAGTGAAATTTATATAGATTCTTTCACCCAAGGCAGTGGCTGAGATTCTCTTTTCACTCTCCATCGCACTTTCTTCACAATGTTGTCCTAACTCAAATACAATTATAATCAAATTACGGAGCTTCTTTTTCAATAAATATTGGAAACATAAGTATCGTCAAAACCTGTCGCTTTACAAATAGTGGTGCAGAACTAGTGGCGGATTTAAAAGGTAAAAACTGAGGGAGGAGCAACCAGACCCCGGGTTATGATACGTTTATCATGAGTTTACTATAAACTTTCAAAAACATACAAGTAATAGCTTAAATTATTTTAAACACTCAAAAAACTGAGCCTCTGTGCATAATCGGAGTCATTAACCTTACGAAAAAATGAAATACTGTAGTGATATTCCTGTATAATAACTTAAAAATATTCCTCTATTATAATTACTTAAAAATACTCACAATATAGAATTTCTGATGTTAATTTCTAAAGATCTTTACTAATATTTCCCTCAACTTCACTTTCCCTGACTTAAATTTAGAAATAAACAAAGCACATATTGTTTACACTATGAACATCAAGATCACGGCTTATAAATAGCTGCTAATAGATAGCTTGATATCCAGAACTTTGTACACTCGACTTTTCCGCATAATCTGGAAATATGATCCGACAGTTGGCTATACTATGCCCCCCGTAACCGAGTCACCGTCTCACACCCTTTCTTCCTTCCTCTTTCCTTTCCCGACCGACTAGCCAGAGGTCGGCGGCCACCCACAGACTCAAATGTGCACTCACCTTGTCCATCCTGACCGAAAACTGGAAGAATCAGGAACAGCATAATCACCACACTATTCATGCTTTTCTTCTTTTTGGAAGCGCGCACAATCAGATCGAAAACACTATCACCTACACGAAACACAAAACAAAAACAAAATTTTGTTTTACTTCACTCAAAAAACACAAGTCACATGTTTCACCTGCACTGTAAGTTTTCCGTAGTTCAAGCACCGCGGTCAACAGCAGACGCTGGAACCAATTTCACCTTCAACACGCGCCAACTACCAGCGCCATCTCACAGCGAAAAACTTTTCCAACCTTTCTCAATGTATACGATGCGATACTCTCGATGCCTCAGATAACTTCTATCCTTCCGCAAGCTACACTCGCAGCATCTACCGACGATTGTTCAAACTTTCTCAGAAGATTTGTTGACGCCACCTTGCGGAGAAGTTAGGAATTTCTCCCAGGCTGAAGTTTGTCGGCAATTTGAACTACTATAGTTCATTTTTTTTCCCGTTTTTAAATGCTCTTCAGATGTATTTGTGTTTGTTATTCACTTTATTGGCTTTGACAATCCAAGGTTTATTAAATTAGAAACTGGCACCATGTTTTTACATCTCTTCATTTGTCTTATATATCAATGAAAACATAAACAGCGAGTTATATCACTTTCAATTTTTCTATTGAATGATATCATCGCTCTTCTTTATGGTATCTCTCTTCCGAAAGAGTGCTCCTTCTTTTATAAAGAATTCCTTATTCAATTGCCATTAGTGCTCAGAATTTTCGGCGGTAAACGGGTACCCGCCCTCCCGCTCGTTATCCGATATATTCGTTTTTACTCGAACGAGCTAAAGTCAGGACCGTTCGGCAGTGTCGGCTTTTGCGGGTAGGTATCAACCGCTACTTTATATAGTAATTTCCTACTGTCATTAATCGATCAAATATGTATATGTATCCATAAGCGAGGAAGCGGGCCTACCCAAAATTAAAATCCTAAAACCGCCCCTGCCAGTTCGGCTTATTTGACCAATATGACCCATTAAAGCCGATAGACTAATTAGAACCGATACTTGTTTTAACTGTTAGACCCATGAATCCGCGCATACAAAATATAATTTGTGTTATAATAGTCACTTGAAACTGCATTTTTGTTTTAAAGATTAATGTCAAAATATACAGTTTTCATACAAATATCTTAACATACTGTCGGCTTGTTTGTGCTTAAAAGAGAAAAGAAAGAAAATCCTTGAAAATTAAAAAAATATATATCTTACTCTTCTTCAAATATCAATGATTTGTGAAGGAATAGTGTTCCTGAGTAGAAGTATACCTTCGTGGCTAAGTAGTAAAACTGCGTGCATTATAGGCGTGTCATCCTGGGTTTGATTTCATGTGGAGCATAATCATCAGTAGTAGGTTTGCCTACGAAACAAGATCCGTAAACTTGAAGTTGGTCAGAAACCGATTCAAACAAAACTTATACCAAAATTTTACATGCTGTTTTGTGTACATCACGAGTTTTGTGCACCTTAAGAAACCAAAAATCTTTGAAGTTTAAAATTTTCACCTACATGCTAAGTTTTGTGCATCATCTCCCTATTCATTTATTTTTTAACAACCTACATATAACTATTTGAAAATAGTGCGTATGACAGACATTGGAGTTCCCATAACACCGATTCCAGCAAAAGTATTATCAATCGTTAGCATTTATTTTGTGCTCCACCTCCCGAGTTCTGTGCACCTTAACCGACACATAACCACTTGAAAACAAAGCGTAACCCAACAAACAAAGTATGTACAGTGGACCGCCGACTAAGATAATAATTATGTCAAATATTAATATTTATTTTTTGCAGTTTTGTGCACCATCTGCCGAGTTTTGCAGAGCCTTAGCTAGAGATTTCGGCGCCCGAGGCAAAATGGAATTCGGTGCCCCATAAATTCACCTTACCAAGCTTTCTTATATATATATATATATATATATATATATATATATATATATATATATATATATATATATACGCCTATATACCCTATAGGAGAAGAAGCTGTTTTCGTTATTTTACGCTAAATTTTTATCAAGCTACTTGGATAGACCATTGCAACAGACAAAAGTGATCATTATGCATTATTTTACTGAGGCTGTTTTCAAGAGAGCTGTTTTCAAGAGGCTTATTTTGGGCTTTTTTTTATTTTTGTATTTATTTATTTATTTATTATTATTATTTTTTTTTTTTTTTTTTTTTTTAACTTCACAAAACCACCTTTGGTTGTATACGGATTACTTGGAGAACAGTTATGGGAATTTACAGCTATTTACAATGTTTCATTCTAGTAATAAGAAATAAAAGTTCAATACAATAGGAACTTTTTTTTTAATGTTTGAAATAAGTGACAACATTAATTTCCAGTAATAATTGTACACTTTTGTAATAATTTTATTCTGTATGTGATCACACAAATAGCTTTTTAATTTCGATTCTTTTACCGTAAAAAGTATTTTGTGAAATGTTACGGAAATTCACAAAGAGCCTTCTTTGCGTGTTGAAGGTATTGATCAATGGAGGTGAAGAATATGTTTAATGTTTGTATTCAAAATCCAAAATATATTTTAGCTACTGCATATGTTCAAAATTATAGTAGTTACTTAATTTTTTAATGAAGGAAAGTTCTGAATTTAAGGTTATTTATGACTAACACATTAAAATACACTAACACACACACACACACACACACACACACACACATATATATATATATATATATATATATATATATATATATATATATATATATATATATATATATATATATATATATGGTAATTCGTTGGATTAAGTTCTGACACCTTAAGACCATATTCTACAACTGCTTCAAGTTCGGAAATGTTATTATTCTCCTTGTTCATCTTCATTTTTAATATTCCCACGCAAACAGCAGCTTGCGGGTGCTTGCGTGTCTCTACACTCCTTTCATTTTCATACCTTCATTCTCACTGTCGTGATTAATCTGATTGGGTAGAAAAGCAGGATTAACTAAGAAAACTCATCACCATCCAAAGCCGAACACGTATTTCAGACTTTGACAGTTTGTGATTTTGAAAACGCTGGTGTGAAGTGATTATTCGGCACGTTGTATATCACATCGTAATTAACAAACCACATATAATAACTTCCTTTAAGTAATAAGTATAAACTTATTGTGACTCTTATTGAAATGTTTGGGTTGCGAGCGAAGCGATCAAGAATTTTTTTTTTTTTTTTTTTTTTACCAAATCCACGTATTTCTTTGCAAACCGACAACAATATTGATTTAATAGGGCGCCAATATCTATTCGGTGTGACACATCGTTACTCCTTTTCAGACTGGTAGCCAGCCCAAAAATGTAGGGGGCGGCTAAAGTTAGGGTGGCCCGCTCCAACCATATTATAGTTCATTTGCAAGCCTACCTTGGAAATTTTAGGGGAGGCCCGAAAAAATTTAGGGGGTCCTAGATCCCCCTGGATACGGGCCTGCTCCTTTCCAACATTTTTTCCTTCTTCTTGCTCGTTCGGCGCCTTCTTGCTATCAGCGCCCGGGGCAAACGCTCCACTCGCCCCCTCCTTGGCTATGGCTTTGTGCATAAGTCAGACACTAGAGTTCACATAACCCGTTTACTGTGACAGTTACATTCAGTCGTTCTTTGATTAAAAAAAAAAAAAAAAATGTTTCGTGGGCACTCTGAATATTCTGGGGGGCACTGCTGGTACTTTTCTATTGTTATATTATAAACGTATTATTTTGGTGTCCTCCGGGGGCACTTTCAGAGCTCCGGGGGAGGGGGGAGTGCCCCCAAAAAACGTCTGGAAGGAACACTGGTTACATCAATCGTTAGCAATAGCATTCATTTTGTGCAATTTTGTGCACCATCTCTCGAATTTTGTGCAACTCAGGTACTGTAACAGATATTATCACGAAAATAGTGCGTATAGACCAAGAGCTAGAACACATTTCATATATCCCTTTTTACCATAAACGTTGTTATGTGCTTAAGATTACCCATAACCTACAGTTTTCAGAAAGGCTTTTCTTAATGTTGGTGAGTGGTGGGGATCAGAGTAATGACGTCATCAACATGGCTGCCGCTGGAATTCATAGCACAAGTTTTAACTTAGTATAATTTTCCACTCAATGAAGGTAGAAATTTTCGTGTATCAAATTGAAGGTAATAAACGTGTCTAAAATTTTATGTGATTGCCGTTTATTTACATTACCGCCATCTTTAAATATGGCGCATGATTCGCTCAAAAATTTGTTTCATTCGCGTTATTATAAATATTTACTGGCAAATAACTATGAAACCATTATAGATATGAAAAACCGATGTGAAACAAACGTGATAGAACAGAATTTGAGCTTTCCAGCGACATACATTTCATTTCTATATATTAAAAATTAAATGATTTCAATTAATTAAAATTAATTAATTTCGCTTTTATGTATCACATGGTGTTGTATTCTTGACCTCTAATATTAAGCAAAGCAAAACGCGTAGACTACTTTTATTTATCCCAACTTTACCATAAACTTTGTCAAGTGCTTAAGATTTCACATAGTCTATAGTCTTGAGAAAGGTTTCTCTCAAGGTTGGTGAGTAGTGGGGATTCGAGTAATGACGTCATCACTATGGCTGCCGCGCCAACGTACAACTTCTTTAGTTAAGGTAGGTGTAAAGGGACAATTTTTGTCAATAGATGTCACTACAGTCTTCGTATCTCTCTCATGTATTTTTTACCTTTCACAAAAATTTACGATTTCTCTTACAAATTTCAAGCTAGAGGTTTCAAATTTTTAGAGAAGGAACTTCATAACCTATCGAAGGCAACAACCCGTGCCGATTTCTTATTTAGAATTTTCTTCATTGTTGAAACAGTTATATTGTTAAAGGTTTGAATATCCCTTTCAACAAACAAACCATTTCAACAACGACGAAAATTCTAAATAAAAAATCGGCACGGTTTGTTGTCTTCGATAGGTTATGAAATTCCTTCTGTAAAAATTTGAAACTTCTAGCTTGAAATTTGTAAGAGAAATCGTGAATTTTTTTGAAAGGTAAAAAATACATGAGAGATATATGAAGACTGTAGTGACATCTATCGGCAAAATTTGTCCCTTTAAACTAACCTTAAACAAGTATAATTCTACAACGAAGCGTCGTAGAGAATTGTTATTTTTTCCTAAATGCTCGTAATGAAGTACCCTTTGTTTTGTGTAATACCAATATATGTCGTAGCTCCAATAGTATTCTTGATATTTAGTCTGAAAGTTACATTTTTACGATTTTTTTTTTTTTTTTTTTTTTTGTTACATAGTAGATGTTTTAAACTCAACAACTTTTAAAACGTTAGGGAAAAAATTCATGAAAACAAACAAAGTTTCCTAATATTGTGGAAAATTAAATATGGCTTTTGGATGGACAAAGCGATAGTATTTCAGTTATAGCCTTTTTTCTCGAAGCCAAGAACTTAATCAATACACTGTTGTAGGGATGAGTTAAGATGTAGGTTATGGATATTGTTACACTAGGTATCAGAAATAATGTATTTGAAAACATAACACTTTGTACCAGGTTGGCAACGCTGACAACACGATAACCTCAAATGTTAATTAGTTTCATTCTCCATGTTAGTGTAAATGTATTTGCACAGGTATAATTCCACTTGATTGTATTATTCCTGTAATATTGAACATTTCCGTTCACTTTCCCATTGCAAGCCATTGGAGGGACTCGACATTTGAACACCCTGTATCTCGGATACGAAGCGGCTTCAGACCCATGTTTATAGGAACATTTTTACTTATTTGGATGTCAGTAATCACCTCGTCACTTTTGGACATGCATTAATGTTACACCATATATATATATATATATATATATATATATATATATATATATATATATATATGTGTGTGTGTGTGTGTGTGTGTGTGTGTATGTATGTATCCACGGGATTTTTCGCAGGACAGGGCGAAGTTTTTCCTGCGGTTTTGTATTTTTAATATAGCTGTAATAAGAGAAAGGATAAGCAAAGAAGTTGCACTGAGACTGATTTATTAGATATCATCTCGATATTCACAGTAGTATCGCATGGCATAATTAGTAAGAACGCCAGGAACTTTTACTTTGTGGGGTGTTCAAAATAAAAGAGGGTGTGCGCCCAGAATAATGATATACATCTTTACACAAACTCAGAAAACAATATTTTTATGCCCAGGGGTGTAATTAAAGAAATTTGGGGGAGTATTATGGATGTTGCGGATGTGAAGAATACTCCCTGGACATCATATCTATTTTTACGAAAGATATTGTAAACGTATAAAAATAAACTACTTCATTTTAAATTCAGAAAATATTTGCTTATGCCCGAAAACTTAATACAAATTATTCATTTACTTGTTAGAGAGAGGTCATATCCTCCCTTGTGGATTCCATGACCATAGATGTACCTGTATTGTCATATGTTGTTGTGTGTACTTGAAAACCGAGAGCAGCAGAGCCATCTTAACGGTACCATAGCCACTTAGTCGGGAGCCCGCAAGCATTGGGGGCCCCGCGAGCAGAATGGCATGTACTAATTACATGTCTTAGAAGCAAAATTTAATCATAGGGACCACAACACATTAGTTTGTTCTTGGACCTAGGGATGCGCACGAGACAAGTCGAGACAGGATTTTCCTGACTGAATTCGAGTAGAGAAATATACATTTTTCGAGTCGAGACATCACTTTTACAGCACATTTTCGAGACTAGTCAGTCACAAATCTTGTATCGTGCGCATCTCTACTGGGACCTAATATGCTCTTAAAATGGCACTGGAAAGTAGATTTGACTGGACAGTAGACAGGCCGGTAGCCAGCCCAAAAATGTAGGGGGCCCGGCTGAAGTTAAGGGGCCCCGATCCAACCATATTATAATTCATCACCATATTATAGTTTATTTGCAAGCTTACCGTGAAAATTTTAGAGGAGGCAGCAAAAATTTAGGGAGGCCCGGCCCCCCTATACCCCCTCCTGGATACGGGCCTGACAGTAGAGTAGACGGTACTAGCACGGGGCCCGATTGGGAACAATCGGTCCAATCGGTTTAAAGCCGGCCCTGCTCTTGGATATTGCAACCACAGTAGCGATGTTTTCGGCCGCGCGGACGCTACAGGAAAGGCCATTTCTCCTACTGTCTTGCGTAGAGCCAGTTTCCTCGAGGTGAGTGGTTAGACGTCGCAGTATTTGGCCAGTTCGTGCCGCACGCCCAGGAAATAGACGGCAAAATTCACGCTGACCCAAAAATTACCGACCTATTGTTTCTAAATAAAATAAAATAAAAATAAAAAACAACATTATTAGTCTATATGCATGTAATAATTCAAAATGTTAAACTAAAATATATCTCAAACGTTTAAGAGCTTATTCTTTTCCTTTAAGAATTTTTCTAAAGCATGATTTTATTTAAAGCTTGTATTGTATAGAGCATGTATATTTTTCACTAATAAGTTTCATTTAATTTTCAGATAAGTAAAACTTTAAATAAAAATTACGGGCCACCGCACTAAACTTTCCGATAGATTAAAATAAATCATGTTATGCTGCAGGCATTAATTAAACATTTTCTCGTGAAATATGAACAAAATTATATGGGGTTCGCATAAAGAAAAGCCACCGTAAGAATAAATTACTCCTTGAGGATAATTACGTAAAAAGTAACTTATACATTATAGTTTTTAGTGAAATATGTGTTCCTGAAATATGAGCAAAATCGTTGTAAATTGTTGTTGTCACAAACAAGCTCCTTATCATGAAGGTGGAAACATTTTTAATTTATTTTTTTTAACAGGTGTAGAAGGAAAATCAAGAAATAAAGATAAAAGAGCTAGTTCCAATGGAATTGCAAACTAATATATTGAGGGTGAAGCTTGATATTGAATTCTATAAAAAGGATTACCATATTTCCTCTGCAGGTGTGTTTGCTTTATCTTCCACTAACCTAACATATTATTATTTAAAAAAAAAAAGAAAAAACAGAACTACGAGATTGTATTTGTAGTGCTTAGGTCTTTCTGAGTGCGCGTGCACTTTCCCTCCCCATGGTTGTTCATGGTGGGGTAGCATACTTAAAATTGTTGCTTTTAAGATTTGTTGTTCTGGAGAAATGGGGCGGCAAATTGCCTAGGGTCGGCCCTGAATAAAAGTGTATCATCAAAACCGAAATTTAATGGGAGGTGATTTTGTTGAAGTATTTAGTTCATATGTTTCTATAATTCATAAACAAATATATATATATATATATATATATATATATATATATATATATATATATATATATATATATATATATATTGCAAATTCTTTCGTATCATTATGCAGTATTTACCTAGGGCTGTTATAAAGTCCTTGCTATAAAATAAATGCTTATAAGTATTTTTTAAAAATAATGAATTGCAGTGAAATACATTTTAAATAGTGCGATGTGGTGTAAATGTTTGGTTCATATCACTATCACAATGATGATGTTGGCAACATTGGTGACGATAGTCATAAAAATGGCGACGGTACCAGAGAAAGAACAGTTTGTATGTTGGTATGCAGAATTGAAATCAGGTGTGTTGGTAGAGGCGGACTGGCCCACCCGGATACCCGGAAATTTCCGGGTGGGACCTGCCCTCTCCAAAATCACTTCAGATATTGTTCGATTAGTTATAACTAATTAGAAAGTCCGTTCTCGTTCATAGTAACCAGTGATGTAACTAACAGGTCCCCTGCACAACCCGTAGCCTTGTTTGCTGAAAATCAATAAGACAATTTTAAAAAATCTCAAAAATACATGTAAGTTATTAACTCGAAAATGTAATCTCGTCTATAATTTATGTATTTAATAATGTGATGTGCAATCGATAACTATATATAAAGAGCACGGAGCTGATTCTCCTACGGTAAGGAAACCGTGTTAGACATGGAGTTGTTGAACGCGAGTGGTGGCGATAAATAATGGTCCCCTGAGCACAGCAGTGATATCAGAAAACAGCCCCGAAGGCCCAGAAATTGGGCCCCGAAGTTTCGAGCTTGGGTCCCTTATATTCACAAAAGAAATATGTAGTTCTTGGTTTGGGAAGTGGCAATGGAGAAGTCGTGGTTCCCTGAATACAGCAATGATGTCAAAAATCGAGTCCGGGGGCCCAGATATTGGGCCTCGAAAGTATATGGTCGGGTCCCTTCTTTTCATCAATGAAGCATGGTATTTTTGGACGTGGATGATTGTATTGAAAAGGGTCGGTTTTTCCTTAGCACACCGGTGATGTAAATCGGGACCCGAAGCCCAAGAAATACGGTAGGGCCCCAAGGAATGTTCATATCATATTCTCCATGAATTTTTCCTCACAAAAGAAGGTTTCTTTATTATCTTGTCTGAATGTTATTCAACCGAACATTACAAGACAATACTGTGATGTTGCATGTAGAGATGCAAAAAAGCCGGTTTTTTTGAATCGATGGTTTTTTTTACATAAAAAGCAGGCTTTTTTGGGAAAAAAACGAGAATTTTGGAAATTTTGGCTTTTTTCATTTTCATGATTTTTCTATCTAAATAGCTTTCTTATAGTATATTCTATAATTAGATAAGAATTCCATTACTTAAATGCCATATTTCGCTCTGAAATTCACCATCAAGATGGATGGAGCACATGTTTTACGAATTAAAGCTAACATGAAGAATGTAGTATTTGAGGGCAATTTTAGAGGCTATTTAACTTTATTTTAACTTTTGAGTTATCGGCATCTTTTTTCTTCTCTAGATCATTTTACTTTGTCATCCGTGTTTCATTTCTAAGAGTTTTTAGTACTCTAGCTTCTAGCGCAAAAGTTAAACTTGCCCGTTTTTGTATTTAACGTCAAAGCGCACGTTTTTCAATATATCCGTCAAGCCGTAGCTGTGAAGTGATTTAGCAATAATTTTCCGGACACAACCTTGAATACCAATTTATACAAATAATCAGTAGCGGATTTAGAAAAGTACTTTAGGAGGGTTTTTTTCTGATTGTTTCGTTTCCTAAAAAGTCCTAATTTTATTTGGGAGGTGCTTGAAGTTTATGAGTACAGGCATAACTAATATTTCGTTTCGTTTATATGTTTAGGAATAATCTTCCGGATACAACCTTAAAAATCATTTTATACTGAGAATCAGTGGCGGATTTAGAAAAGTATTTTGGGAAGGGTTTTTCTTACTAATGTTTAATTTTTCTAAACATTCGTAATTTTTATTTGACGGGAGCTTAAACTTTATGAGTAAAGGCATAACTAATAGATATTTCGTTTGTTGCAGACATTCCGTAACTTTGTGGAACGGGCTTCAATCCGAAAGAACGTCCCCCTAATTTTCGCAAAAGCGTCACTGCTGGTATTAAGTCGGCCAACTCACAGTACACGCACTATTTCTACATTCACAGATGGAATGAAGAAAAGCTTTGTCAGAATGGTCGAATGCGGGTTGAATCCCGGACTTACCGATAGAAGCGCAAAAGCTCCACTCAGTCATGTTTGTTGTGCAGTTGTATTTAGCTTAACTTAAATATATTCCGTAGTCCTTTTTTGGGGGGGGGGGGGGGTTCCGTAATGATATGTTGAATCCCTCTTGTTAAAAATTCAGAAAACTTGAGGATTGGGTAAACCGTGATGGTGGTTATATAAAACTTAACTGTAGAATTTCAAGAATATACAGAACCAAAAGCTCTAGATGTGCAGCCTTTAAGTGTATCATATAAATCTAAGTATTTCTCTTATGTTTTATTATAATTTTATTTTGTTTCAAAAAGAGGGTATGGAATATGTTGAAGTTAAAATACTACATACTATTTTCCTAGTTATTTGTGTACTTTTTTTTAAAAAGAAGTGTTAACTCTTAGGGTTGGCTGGTTTACACCAACTTTTTTTTAATAACTGGTTTAAACCAAAAAAAAATAAAAAGAATGAAAAATGCGAATCGTGTGAACTTCATGGTGACGTTTCCAGATATCAAACCATCTGCAATAGTTTTATTTCCCTTTCACCTTTTAATCAAGGTGTCCCATGTTCAATTCTCGGTCGAACCACAACCCTTCTTTCATGAGTAAACCAAGTAGAGTTCGGATGTCAGTTTAAGCGAAAGTCTTCTCCTTGATAACCTCGGTATTGCGTAAGGATGTTAAGCCTAGACATGCAAAACGAAACCAAATTTTATATATCTGCATGCCTAAATGCCTGTTGTTTTATAAAGAAGCCAAGATTGCTTAAATATATTGATAGAAATTGGCAAAATTTATCGATTGTCTACGTAGCTTCCAACATTAGCTTGGATTGGACTTTCAATGATATCTACGTACTAAATTTGTAATTTAATACCTCAGTTTTAGCGTACTGATTATGATACGTTGACCTTTAAATTTTACATGCAAAGCAGATTTTCCCGTTATTGTCTTACATTTCATGTAATGACGGGATTTTCCCGATGGCTAGGGCGGGAGATTCTCAATTTAAGAAATTTACTGACCGGACTTCTTTAAGTTTATGGGAGTTCTTCCGGCATAATCCCGCTGTTGCATAATAACACCAAGGCGAAACAAACTTATTTCTGTGAATATGTAATATAAATACATAAAGCAAAAAATCTAAATCAAAAAAGCCTGGATTAAACCAAAAAAGCCTGGTTTAAACATCCCCCAAAAAACGGGTTTTTGGCATTTTTAAAAACAACCATGGTTTTTGCCAACTCTGCTTACTTTTGTATATAGGAGGTTAAAAAATTCTTATTATATACATTGGTTAATCCTGTGGAATTCATAATGTAAATATGTTGAAGAAAAATTGCTTGAAATATCTTTTCAAAATTCATAGTTTATTTTCGAGGTTTTATATTATTATCAGCATCAACCACTAATTAAATGACTTTTTGTGTTATAGAGAAGCGAAACAAAGTCTGATTTATCAATTTAAAGCAGAATTTTGAAAAAAGCCCAAAATTTCCCAAGCAAAAAAAGCGAAGCAGAAAAAACCGATTTTTTTCCCAAAAAAGCCGGGTTTTTGTCCGAGCCCTTGCATCTCTAGTTGCATGTCAGTAAGGGCAGTGATTTATTTGTGGATTTTGTAGAAGGGGGGAATATTTATGCAAGATTGTGTTCCGTATAACAGAACAACTTTAAAGTGGGGTTGGGACAACGTTATTTTTAAACCTACCTACTTTGAAATTATCTGGTTTGATAGGAGACCCCCCAAGTTCATCATTTTTTAAACTTAAAAAAAAATATGATAAATACGGATAGGTACGTTAGATAAAATTTGGTTAGGTAGATTAGATTGCATGCGTTAGTTACCTTACTACTTTTTGTCCTACTGCTAAGGACAAGTGTAGAGCATGCAGTAAAAGCCCTATAGTTGCATTGCAATCTGCACACCTTGTCATAACAAGTGTCACACTCCTACGTAAAAGGGTTTTGCTATGGCAAGTAATTCTTTGGGCTGTTCTAATTTGGTCCTTAAAGACCAAATTCCCTGCTCGAACAAGTTTATTTTGGGGCAGAACAGTGATAGGTGTACACATACTTACGCCTAATTTTATTAAATAGAAGGGAAAAGACGCTACTAAATGTCATTACTCATTATCATAAGTAAGTTTTAGTATCATTTTGCTCCTTGTACTTAATAAAATTAGATTCAGGGGTGTGTGCACCTATCAATATTCTGCTGAAAGTAAACTTTTGGCCAACAAAACATACTGGGATTAAAATGAATCCAGAATTGAACAAAGACAGGGTTAAGCTGAAGCATGATTTACAGCATGTTATCTAACACTGTCTTTAGAAATTAACAATACTTTCACACCGTACCTCACTTTAGCAATACGTAGAATAGTGTAGCAATACGCGGTTGTTTTACATCGGATACCGTTTTTTTTTTTCAGTTAGTTTGTTGGTAGTAGCATGATGTCATGATGTCCATTTTTTTATCCAGCTGATGGCATACTTTTCTGCATTGAACGAGGTAATATCTGGTCCATTAACGTTTATGAAAATAATAAATTCTAGGATTTTTACAGATAAATGGTTTCTAGTATCAGTATGTTGGAAGTTTAAGCTGGAAAAGCAACTCTCACACTGTGCAGAAAAAACTGGAAGAACATTGATTTCCATGTTAAGAATTTGTAGATTTTGGCCAATATTAGGTTTTATCTTATGCCCTCGAAATTCCTGCAGAATTTTGGCTGACTCCTCAGAGGAAAATTTTAATTCCTTTATTTTTTAAATTTTATTTTATTTTTGAAATTTGCGTTACTTCTTTGTCGCCGTTTAACTTTCTTGCAGACAATTCTTCTCGCCAATTGGATTGTAGCAAAACCTCGGCCTCACTGAACGTTTCGAGCGTATGTTATCTGCTAGACCCTTGCAATCTTATTTTCTGGTACTTCTCAAGAGAATTGTCTAAGGGTTTTGCCAATGAGACTCCACAAAACTGACCAGTTTCTTCAAACTGACGTAATTGTTCCATGAACATGCCCCTTTTTCTTTCAACGCTTCCAGAACATTTACAGTTTTTCAATTTTGCTTATTACCTGTACAAGGGATGCAGACCTTTCTTGTAGAAACAGGCTAAGGATATGTAGAGGTTCCAGCGCATTTCGGATCATGGACATTTCAAAAACAAAGTTCCACTTAGTGAGTTTTACTTACAGATCTGAAAATATTGCACGCTGCTGAAAGCTTCTCGAAAGTGTTCCACTAGCGCAGGGTAGGACTTCCGCAATGCTTCTACTGAACAGTATGAAGAGCCTAACCACCGTACATCAAAAACTTTAGTAATATTATAGAAGCGAATACTTAGTTCTCGTGATATTAATTTGATTTCTCTCCTGTTTTCAAGGACATTGAGTAAACACCGTGCAATCGCTCTACAAGGCTTTGAAAATGAACCATATCTGAAATCGTATTTACAACGTTGTGAATAGGCAGTTCCAGCTTATGACTCATGCAGTGAAACACAATAAATTGGTGTCTAATTCTCGCTGGAGTAAAGAAACAGCACCATTTATTTCGCCTTGCATGTTACTTGCGCCATCAATACAAACTGCTATAAGTCTTTCCCGTAATATCATTTTGGAAAGATTCATACTTTCACATATTTTAACTATGGAATCACAAACATCTCTGCCTATTGTTACCTATAACTCAAATAAACTTAAAAATATATTGCTACATAACTGATTAACTACAGTACGGGTATACACAATGAGAACAGATTTATGAGACACAGTGGAGAATTCGTCCATCATTAGCGCGAAGGGTTCATCGGAATTCGCAAGATACTGGATCATTGTTCGTTCATTTCTGTAGCTACAAAGTCAATAATATTTGAACACGCAACATTAGAGTAGAAAACTTGTTCGAGGTTCATTCCATTTATTTCTTACAATTTAATAAGATGCACGGTAAACGACAGATGATTTTGCGCAATAACATAGGCAGTTCTAAATATCACAGCTGTCTTTTTAACACGAATTTCATTCACAATTAACACGAAAGCCTCTTACTTTCTTACTTTGTGTACCGGAATTACTTGCCTTTTAATCGTCAGGAGCTTTTCCTTTATTAAAACATAGTCTAATATCCATTTCCTTATGTTCTTTTTAAGGTGCTTGTCAACGAAGAAAATACCAATTCACAACTGCAGTGACTGCTCACTAATCACTGAAAATGTTCTATTATTATTATTATTATTATTATTATTATTATTATTATTATTATTATTATTATTATTATTATTATTATTATTATTATTATTATTATTATTCTGCAAGATTTTTCTTCTGGAAACAATTCTATAAAGTAGACCAGCATAGCTCGTGACAATAAACATACTTAAAAAGTAGAGAATTATTACTAAAATATGGAGTTGAATTATTGTACTTTAAAACAGATTGTATAGCCTAAGAAAGGTGGAAAACATCTTCCCAGGTTGGGAAGATAGAATTAAACCTAGAGACAGGGAAACCAAAACTTAGAAGGGGGGAAATTCCCAGGCTTCCCTGGCTACAAATAAATCCCTGAGTAAGGGACAGCGCAATATATTTGATATTGCATAGACGAGACCTGAGCGAAAACATGTAGGAATCGATTTCTTGGGTTTCTGGTCACGGGATTGATTTCTAACATCACCGCTGTACTTAGGGGACCCGGTTCTTTCCAACGCCACAATTCGCGTTTCCAACTCCATGTCTAACACGATTTCCTTACTGTAGGAGGATTTTCATGGAACATTCTCCATGTTCTTATCCAAGAGTAACAAAGACATTACAAACCTGTGGGAATTAATAGGGCATTAGATTGGAACAATTTCTTTTCATCGTATATATAAAGCACACGGGAAATAGTAAACTCCAATGGAAATTCATCATAGTCTCCATTGCTGATGCAATCTTAGTTTTTTCTTTCTTTTCTTTTCTTTTCTTTTAGTTCGAGTCGATAAAGAGGAAGAGAAAAATGAAATGAAATCTTTAAGTTTTACGTCCCACGTTTATGCCGGTTAGGCTAAAGGAGACGGTGATGATGAGAGATGAGTGAAACGGTGGAATGAAGAAAGTGGGAGGAAACGGGAGAGCCCCGAGAAAACCTACGAGCACGGTGTTTGTCCACCACAAAGTCCACACGGCGTGAGCTGGGATCGAACCAGGGACCCCAAGCACCGGAGGTGAACGCTAAAGAGGAAGAGAGATAGCAAGATGGGGTTTCTAATTCGATATACCTGACAATAGTGGACGAATATTGATGGAGGCCCATTTACGAATATTGCGGAAGGTTGGGGGCACGCGGTCTTAGTTAGCTAAACGCTATTAATAGTAACATTAAAAAATATATACTTTGAATTATATTTATAAGTGTATTATGTGGAATAATTCATCCTAGGGAAATGTATGGACTACACAGGTCATATGGGTCTTTAATGAGGGGCCATCGAAGCAAACAGAACACGGAAAGATATTGCAATTAATCATTGTCGTAACTTGGAACCCGATTAACGATGAGCTTTTTGGTATTTTCGATTAACGATGAGCGATTAGCAATGAAGCATAATCTTACCGTTTCCAATCCCTAGAAAATAAACTTTACAATCATAAAATCACACTTAAAAAATAAAATAAAATAAAATAAAAACTTAAGTTGCAACACCAATTGTTTTCGCAACCAGTTGAAGCCTCGAGAAGAGAAAAAGAATGCTCATTTTTGTAACCAGAACTTGTTCTTTTTTAAGGTAGAATTGAAAAGTTTAAAAAATAAACACAATTATAGCTTGAAGTAAACACTATTCGGAGTATTCTAGTTCAGTTTCAGTACAATTCCGCTAGGTTTGCGAACCATTGCTAACAGTTAGAATGTGTAGTTCGCATATAGCTACATATTTGTGACGCCTAAACTGTGGTATAGTAGGGTGGGGGGACACTGAACAATTTCATGGTAATTTACCTTGTAAGCAAACGGTTCGCAACGAATTGAAGAAATTTCATATGGAATCGAAACCCCAATATGTTGTTCAACACTCGGTGCAAGCACTGCGCAATATCTGGTATAGAATGGATGGTACGTGCGTGGAAATGAACATATGTGTTTTGTTCAAAGTCACCCACGATCGAGAGGTGAAACTGAACAAGGGAGAGGTGACACTGAACATTAAAAGAAAGCACTCAAAATATGCAGAAATACTAAACGCATATATTTTAGGGAAGAATAATCTGCATGAATGACCTGTCCAATAAGAACAAAGGAAGAGATTTACTAAAGTCAAAACAAAGTCAATAATATATCCACTGTGTATTAAAACTCCTTGGGGAACGTAGACCCCGTAGAACTAAGCAATGCTGACATGTGCTCATGCACTGGTTCTGCATCGTCCACAGATAAAAAGTACATTGTCACCGGTTCCCACACAGACTACGCGGTACCAATAACTGCATCTTGAACATTGGATCCAGTTACCCATTGCAGATAACCCAGGACAGATAAATGAAAGCGCTTGCAGCATTACATCACGTAATTAACGAAACATTTTCTCCTTTCTCGGCGGATGTCACGAACACTGCATTTGAACAACCTTTGTCTGCCACAACACGCTTTGGTTTATTGTTGAAAGAAAGGTCCGTCTCTTCCACGTTGTAGATCTGTTCCAAAGAGTTGACCAAGCCAGTGCCTTCTACGATTTGATACAGCAGATCAAAATATTCTGTGACAGCTTCCTTGTTGAAACCTTTTGCTCTTGTAGGAGATAGCTGTTGCAGGGTTCGTAATAATAATTCAGGGTTTCGTTTGAGAAATAATCGAAGCCAATCTTTTCCCGCCGATTGAGTCTCCCTGTTGAAAGGATGTTTCAGTGCTTTCTTTTCAGCGTAGTCAAATGCGGCTTTTCTTACATTTTGTGGTGTTATAGGGAAAGCTTTTCCTGCCACCTTGAGCAACAAGTTTGCCATTTCGTCTTCCTCTTCTTTCCCAAACACGGGCTGACTTCCTTGTGACCTCCTACTGACATATTTCAACCGCAAGTGTAACGTGCCCTTGAGTATTTCGTATTTCTCGGCAGCCTGGCAGGGGGACAGTTTTTTAAATTTCCTCGAAGGCTTGCGGCATTGTTTGCTCATTCCATCGTTCGTATTTTGTGCCATTCTTTACTCTCTTGTAGTCTCTGGGCAGCTGTAATGAAACATGAAACCCTGATAAGGCACTGTATACAAATTGTACAGTAAAATCATCATAACAGCAATACAAAACTGTGTTCAGTGTCACCCCATCAAATCTGTTCAGAGTAGCCCCACAACGCAGGTTGTCTGTTAAGTGTTCGTAATTTTTCACAGATGGCAGCACCAGTCAGCATGTAGCAGTCAGGCATGACTAAATCCCCGCCATACTTCCATGTATCAACAACGTGGTCCTGTGCTGTCTCTGATAGAAATTACACACTATATACACAAGGTCTCAAACTACAGTATGGCTATTTTATTACTTGATCCTTACATTTGTGTTTGTCTCTTTCGCTTTCCTCACCAAAACAAACGTGAGTTCCTCACGTCGCACGAATCTTTAGCTCACCACTCAAACGTCTTCCAATTCCACCACTTTCTACCAAACTCAAGCTGGCAGTTTCTGGAAACAAATGACAAACGTTAATATGTTCAGAGTCACCCGCCGTTCAGAGTCCCCCCACCCCACTCTAAGGATTGTTCTATATGCGATACTCTAAGAATAGAATTGTTTCATTTGGCGAATTTGGTTTTCTTCAAAGTCTGAAAGTGATGGAATTCAGAAAAGGTACACCATTAACACAAAATGGAAAAAAGAAAAATCTGGATATCAGAAACGTAAAGAAACAAAGTATAATGCACTTTTCGCACCTGGAAGTGATCCAATGCAGCGAAAACTGCTTTTTCTACCAATTTCTCAAGCGGTAAAGGTAAGCTTTATCTTTTTATATATATATATATATATATATATATATATATATATATATATATATATATATATATATATCATTCATGTATTTTAATTTGTGGGATGTCAGCAACAAAGGAATTTACCTCAATAGAAATATCGTGGGGAATAGAAAAATCTACGGCCAGTGCCGGATTAATCCGCGTGGACATCTCCAAGCTAGTCGAAGAATCGCCGCCCCCCCCCCCCACAGAAAAAAAATTAAAATATAGCTAAGGAAAAGTAAAATGAGATGAAACTTTAGTGTGCGCGCTCTAGTGGGAAAGCAACAACATTGAACTAAGTAGAAAAGTATGTACATTGGCCGCTAGATTAGAAATAACCATCACTACTATGCATTACATTACATGTATCGAAGTTCACACTTATACTGGACGTTTTATAGACTGATAGCTGAAAGAAAATGCAGTTTTGCGTGGTAAATTGTCATTTTAAGTTGCTAACAGAAGTCCGACATTTTAGCTACTACACGAAACCGTGGTTCTCTGTATAGTTTTTCTTTCTTTGAGTTAATTTCTTTTTAAAAAATGCACTAGGAATATCCTCACGGCATTGTATTGGTTCTATGGCCTATCTTCTGCAGGGACGGCGCCAGGAACGCTTGATGGGGTGGGTGGAAAGAGGCGGACCTAGTTGCTGGGTGGGCGGACAATGAAAATGAGAACTGGGCAATGTAGACATTATTTTGACAATAATTAAATTTCAATTTTTAGACTATTTAGTTAGCTAAGGCTCAGACCGAAATATGGGAGAAACAAGGATGTGGAAAACAGCTGTGTTGGCCTTATAGAAGCTGCCATTCCAGCATTCACCTGGTGAGACTAAAGAAATGCAGGACTTAGGATGGGCCGCGGGAGTTCGTGGCAATATGCTCGACCTACCGAATTCCGCGTGGCACACACACTACCTCTACTTTCAGTTTGTTTTAAACAATTCAGTTTGTTTTAAACAATAATAACGGTGTGTACTGTGTAGTCGATGAAGTTCAAGACAGCTTTATCTCCTCTCCCTCCAAGAATGCACGTGAATGCATAGAAATAAAAGAAGGTTCAAACAACAC
Source organism: Thermobia domestica (assembly GCF_964235325.1). Lineage (NCBI taxonomy): Eukaryota > Metazoa > Arthropoda > Insecta > Zygentoma > Lepismatidae > Thermobia > Thermobia domestica. The sequence continues at coordinate 93,974,214 of NC_137455.1, forward strand.
AGACTAACAGATAATACTCTACTTTTCGTTAATAACATAAAATACACAATAAGTAGGTAAAGTAAAACAAGGATAAAATAGGCTGCTGCAAACATTTTTATCTTTGAAGTATTTATTGCAAGAAAGCGAGAGACAACAAATATAAATGAGTAACTTCAGAAGCAACGCTGTCGTCTTCGCTCTCTCCAACATCTAGTTCATTTTCACTTTCTTCGAAATCAAACACTTCAAATTGCGAATCCTGGTTGTCACATGTATTTGTATTTTTGTGCCTTTTTCCCCATTGAAGAAGAAGGATTACCACTAACGTCAACGAATTGAAAATCGCACTTCTTTGAACACGAGAATGACACTGAGCCTGAGAAGAAATCGCTGATAAGTTTTTTCGACATATTAGTTGAACAAGCACCGACCGCCAAGACTTCTGAACGCAACATAGATCAACTCAACAATGCTATAATAAGGGTTTTTACAAATCTGTTTAATGCCACACGGGTAAGACATGTGGTACATTGCTGTAAACAATTGCAAGTTGCAACCCTCTTATAAGAAGCTATCGCGCCGACACAAAGCAAGGGCGCCGATTTCTCTGTAAATTTGGGGGGTTGGGGGAATTAAGATGCAGAAGGCATGTATGAGAATTTTAAGACAAATTGAATTCAAATTATGCCAAATATTGTATATTCATAAATAAAATGAGGGGCGCACATGAGCTTTGGGGGAGCTTGGGCCCCCTCGGGCCCCCCTTTACACAAAGCACTACTCTCCTCCCTCTCTTTCTGAAATGAGACAATAGACAATACTCTCCAGTCCTGTCCATTATTTAGTCGACTTTTTAAAAAGCACTTACTTTTGTTTTCAGTGCAGCACATACAAACACTGGCGTTTCAATAGCACGATTGTGCGTGTGTGTTAAACTTCAATTCATTAATCACGACTTTTGGCATCATTATATTACTACAAGTATCTGTCTTAAAATCATTGTGCATTGCAGAGTTAAACAGAGTCCTAGAACCTATTGCATTACAATCGAAAGTAATACCTATTGCTTTTGAAGTACAGGATGTCACCTTCAGTGCTGGATTTGCATATAAGATAAACAAGCTATAGCTTAGGGCCCCGCTCTCTTGGGGGCCCCAAAAATTTGAAAGAAAAAGTGGCTGTAATGTCATTTCCAAATAATAAGATAAAGCAAATAAGATAAAACGCACATACAACAACGGTGTTCTGTACTGTTATGTATTAAGCTCTCATGAAGCAAGTAATAGGGCCCTGTTTTCCAACCCGCCTGCAATGGGATTTCTGTTGCCCAGCCCCGCTTATAATGGAACCCTCGTTTACCAGCTCCGCTTGTAATGGGGATTTTGTTTCAGAGCCCCATTTGTAATCGGGACCCTGTTTTCCAGCCATTACACTTAGCTACTTTAATAAGACTTCACAGCATAAGTGATACAGTGTCTTGTATGCGGATAGAACTCTAGTGCTACCCTTTCACGTACTATTTGGAATTCGACAAGAAATTAAGCCTGGTAACAGTGGATGCATAAGGAGAAGGCATGAAACGACAAGCTCGCGAAATAATAGTAAAATATAAAGGAATTACAGCCCTAAGCGGCAATAATCTTTACATCGTGAAATTATATTTATTTCGCTGTACGTAAGTATGAAAAGTAGCGTGCAGAAGTATTTTCATAACTTTCAGAACTTGGCACTGATTTTCATAGTGATCCTATAGAGTTGAGTTGATTTTGAGTTTAACGTCCCTTTCAGCAGCGAGGCTACATGAGACGGGACCTACTGATTAACGTGGAATCCGAACCACATGAGCTCCCACCGGGAATCGAGCCCGGGTCTCCCACGCCAAAGGTGCGTATGCTAACCGCTTAGCCACGGAGGAGCTCATATAGTGATCTATAGAGTGCAATAATGGATCACTAAAGGCAGGGACGGATCCAGTGGGCGATCGCCCCCAGAATCGAATATTTTTTGTTTTAAAAATAAAACCTATCCTAAGAATTTTCACCTTTGTATTATAAACGTAAAATAAAACTTATTGACTTCGAACGACTGCCCCCCCCCCAAATTCAGAATGGATCCGCCCCTGACTAAAGGAAAGAATAGGAGCACGAATCGTAGTGATTTCATCCATTCGTTCTAGGCATATGAGTCGTTCGTTTGTATATATTAACAGTATTTTATGTACTGTTACGTTCAGAACTGCCCGAATTTACCTTGTGTAAGTTAGTATGCAGCAGGCTGAATGCGTTAGGTTATCGGCACTAGTTACTACATAGCAAGGCAAGGTACCAACATCTTTTCACGTCGCAGTATAAAGATGCTACCTACATTTATAGGTCTTATAATAATTTTAGTGCAACAGTTAGGTTTTTTAACGATATTTTTATGATTTTCAGCCAGAGACGCATCTAGCCAGGGGCTAGAGAGGTCTAAGACCCCAGTTTTTTGAGTGACAAAAGTAATTGAAGCCATTAGTTACATATTTTTGAAAGTTTATAGTAAACTCACGATATATCTATCATAATCTGGGTTTTAGTTGCCCCTTCTCTAGTTTTAACCTTCTAGGTTCGCCTCTGCTTCCAGCGAATTTGTGTCGTATTACACCTTGTGTAATCTTCGAGGGTTGCATTCCATTTTGAGTTACTCTAGTAACCTGACCTGGAAAAAGCTCACACGATTAGTTGAGCTTCAGGCAGTAATTACCAACCTTGGATGATATTTAGACTGTATTTACTTACACGGATCCCTGGAAACGTTTCAAACTTTACCCAATTGAATAGAAACAACTTGAAATGAGAAATGATGCGGTCTCCACATATTGTAGAAGCATGGCGTGGAGCGTTGATCACAGTTGGGGAAAAATAAAACAGAGAAGACCGACAAGGGGCTTTATTGGTACCAAATTAAACTAACGCTAATTTTACAAATTTTACAGTTTTTCTGTAATGTATTCAAAACAGTAAGTTAAGTTAACGAAATATTCACGAAAACGTATTTAGATATGTATTAGATCCATAAATTACCATATAGCATATATTCAAACAGAAAAGGCGAAATTTTGTCGCTGAAAAAGAAAGCTAGAAATAAAAGGGCCCCATTAACTTCAATAGCTTAGGGCCCCATCAAACTTAAATCCGGCACTGGTCACCTTCATTATTCTACTTCTGTTGCAGGGGTGTCATTTCAGTTTTCGCTGAGTGGGCAAGAACACCAACAACATAAGACTTTCACAGTTTGTACTAGTATATTAGTAGACAATCGATAAAGTATATGTATTCCTCAAACTCTTGTGGGGGCAATTGCCCCCTCCTGTCCCCCCTGTTCTGTTGGAGTGGGCGGATGGGTGGGCGAGGCCATCCATCGGGTGAGCGGTTGCCCACCCCCGCCCACCCTTAACGCCGTCCCTGATCTTCTGTTTTATGATTCAGTTTCTAACTTTCGGATACAATAATAATAATAATAATAAAACTTTATTGTAATCAAAGTTGGGTCTAGTGGCGGGGAGGGAAAAGGGCTCAAGAGCGCAGATTTCTCTGTAACTTTGAGGGGGGCCATTCATAAAAAAATACATATAACAAGAAAAAATACATATTCATAAAAAAAAGGGGGCCCACATGAACTTTGCCCCCCCCCCCCCTACAGGATCGGCGCCCTTGTTCGTCCTGCCCAGCAGAACTCTTCCTAGTATTTGCATACGCGTATTCGGGTAGGGAGCGGCAAAGAGAATCATCCGTATGAAGCAACCTTCATCAAGGCCCTTAAGCATCATTCTCCGGGTGGGCCTTTCTACTCCCAGTCCGCCTCTGTGTGTTGGTGCAGCGAAACTTCAGATGAGAATACAAAAAAGTACCTCCTGATGTCAGGAGTATAAAGAAATGAAATGAAATCTTTTAAGTTTTACGTCCAACGTCTATGGCACAGCAAGTTTCTGGCTACTGGGAGTGTTTGTAATATGAAAAGAAGTGGTCGGCCTCAGTGAGTGCAAACATGGTGCGAAGGATTGCCGATTGCCTGGTAGAGAGGAGTCCAATAAAATCGATTCTTCGGTGGTCGCTGAGTTCGGAATCCCTCAGTCAACAACGCGCAACATAATGCGTAAACAATTGCGAGCCAACCGTACAAGATTTAATTTGTGCATGAACTGACAGAATATTAAGACACGAGACTGGAGTTCCGTGACCTGATGCTGAAACGACTGTATGATGACAGAAACTTCTGTAGTTAATTATGTTCTCAGATGAGGCAACTTTTCCATGTTTCAGAGTTGAGTTGAGTTGATTTTGAGTATAACGTCCCTTTCAGCAGCGAGGCTATATGAGACGGGACCTACACGTGGAATCCGAACATGAGCTCTCGCCGGGAATCGAGCCCGGGTCTCCCACGCCAAAGGCGCGTACGCTAACCGCTTAGCCACGGAGGAGCTCTATGTTCCAGAGAAGGTAAACAGACACAACTGTTTTGTTTGGGGAACTGAAAATCCTCATAACTATGAAACTTACGAAAGAGAGAGTCCGAAAGTGAATGTGTGGTGTGCTGTATCAATGGACGACATGATGGGCCCGTTTTCCTTCGACGAGATCATTGTGACAGGGAAGACATTCCTTCAAATGTTTATAAATTTCCTGATTCCCAAATTGGTTAGGCTGTGAATCAAGGATCGCATCCACTATCAGCACAACGAAGGCCCCTCCCCCACATTTTGCACAAGTCGTCAGGGACTACAATCTTGACCATGAGCTATCTGGCAGATAGATTGGGTGTACAGTCCTCACCCCTTGATCCCCGATTTGACACCCTGTGATTTTTGGTTATGGATCACAATAAGACATACGTATATGTATGTAGAAAAACTAAAGGACTTGTAGGACCTGAAAGCTAAGATTAGTGAAGTGATCCATGACATTTCTGACGACGCCAGACGGAAATGCATTCACGGATTTCGCTGCAGGTTGTAGGAATGTATGGGTGTCAACGGAGCCCAGCTAAAGGTGTGGTGAAGATGGCGATGTATCTATGGATGATGTATAAAATGTGTTTCAATAAAGATTTTAATAAATAATGATACTGCAGCGAAATAAAAGTTATAAGCATTTGTTTTATAGCAAGAACTTTATAATAACTCTATATAAGTTTGAGAGTTCAATAGCCAAATCCCACGCATATTAATGAACTTGTTCCCATTTTTTGGGCTTGGTTCCTATACCTGTTTATCTTTGGAGCTAATGTTGTATTCAAAAAACTATTAGACTAAGGGCCAAGGGAGTGATAACTCCCCCACCCCCTAGGGAACTTTTGCCACTATATTAGAAGTGTTCCATAGGGTCCTTAGAATCAAAAAATAATTGTTGGTCAACTTATAAGTGCAACACCTGGGTTCTGGGGCCCTTAACCCTTTAACACCCGTGTATATTTATAGACATCGATGGGATATCTTTAAATGACCGTAGATCAGACAGTTAGTGCAACACTGGAACAAGTTATACCTCGATCGATTTGTAAGATTGTAAGCTTTCAGTTTACTTAATGAAGGGGACATTTCTGTGTACAAAGGAAAGCTAATTGAGGGATATTTAAGAAAATTTCCCCGAAAAAGTCCCTTCTCGCGATTCTTTTAGTTATTACGTGGCAACACTGCAAACTAGATGAAAAATAAAATGTATTTATATGTCCTATTTTATGTTCAACTTAAACTGAAAATTTCATCTTGATCCATCAAATAACAGCAGAGGAAATGTGTTTTCTTTTTATAGTTTTCACAGAGTTCATAATAATAGATTTTCATGGAAGTACGAGTATGACTTTGTCAATGTTTCGACCGTCAGTGCAACACTGGAACAAGTTATACCTCGGTCGATTTGTAAGAGTGTAGGCTTTCAGTATACGTAACGAACGAGACATTTCTGCGTTCAAAGGAAAAATAATTGAGAGATATTTAAGAAAATTTCCCTAAAAAGGTCCCTTCTCGCGATTCTTTTAGTTATTACGTGGCAACACTGCAAACTAGGTGAATAATAAAATGTATTTAGGTGTTCTGTTTTATGTTCAACTTAAACTGAAAGTTTCGTCTTGATTCATCAAATAGCAGCAGAGGAAATATTTATTTTATGGTCTTCACGGGGTTCATAATTGATTTTCATTTAAGTACCAGTATGACTATGTGTCAATGTACAGTTATTACGTGGCAACACTGCAAACTACGTGAATAATATAATGTATTTATGTGTCCTATTTTATGTTCAACTTAAACTGAAACTTTCGTCTTGATACATAAAATAGCAGCAGAGCAAATACATATTTTATAGTCTTCATAGGGTTCATAATAATTGATTTTCATGGAAGTACAAGTATGACTGTGTGTCAATGTTCCGTTTTATTTTTCTATAGAAAACAAGTGATACAAATTATTCTAGTTCATGTTCTCATTCGTTATATTATGACAGATTCCCAGTACCGAGAAAGCCCCCAGGAAGGTTTTATGGTTTGTTGGTCCATGGTATAATAGAAAATATTTCATAGCAATAATTTTACTGTTTTGCGGTTCCATTATGTTCCTTTGAAAATACGTTGTTGTTTTGATATTCTGCAATGAATACACTTCCAAACATGTCTGCTGGTATGTGAAGTTATCAAACAACTCTCGAAGTTATTGCGTAGGGCATGTATTTTTTATTACACAGATAATCGCACTTAATATAGTATGTAATATGTAGTTTTTTAATTGCTGTAATATTAAACAATTTGTTATATTCTTTGTGTTCGTGTCTGTCTGTAAGTTGATTATAGTAGCACATTCATCCTGAAATCCATGTGTTCTCAGTTATTGTGCAGAAGAATGACAAACAAAAAGAAACCAGTCAGACAGACGACAATCACAACAACAAAAGGGAATGCTCTTGTGAAAAATCGAAAATTCTGTGTAATACACTACGCACAGAAGGGAACTGACATGAGGACGACAAATTTCATTAGGAAAAAAAAAACTTCCATAAAAATTTTCAGGTCAAAGTACTGCGGCAAGAGATTGACACTGCAAAACTTCACCGCTTAACATCAATTTGCATCCAAATTCCTACAGAATACGACCCAAACAAACACGGTCTATCGCTGAGACTACCAAAGTTTCACAAAATTATCACGATTGCTAAGTCAGTCTGCTGAATCATGTGCGGCGGAAAATTATACACTCCTAGTGGATAATTCACCAAATTTGGAGCATACTGCTATACGGCAGTATGTAGCAGACACCATGTTTTACGAGGAGCAATGCATACAGTATTTGGCCAGAAATAGAGCTAAAATGAGGATCACAAAAAAAGGGAAAGGGTGTTTCATGGGAAACTCTAGTGATATGTGTCACTAGAGTAGCTGAACTTGTCATTAAAGGAACACCTATTCGATAGCAAGACGAATCACTACTGTTACAGATTCAAGAAATGGATTTCATAGCAGCCGAAATGAGGTACCACAACTTGTACCAGATCGTCGAGCTGAAATTGTTCATGGAAGAAACATACCTAAAGATAAATTCTTTGAAGGCGCAGTCTGTGCAGGTATGTCAGTAAGTGTTTTAGTTACTGAAGAAGTTTTATTGTTACTGCAATCTTTTATTAATCACCACCAACAGGTGTGTGTCACCATTGACAAGCGTCAGATCTTTCGTGGCTGCCCACGGCAAAATTGTTACATGCCAAGAACTTAGACTTATCTCCTTTTTTTAGTTTATATCTATCCTTTTAGCTGCAAGTAATACAGGCCCAAGTCTTCGGAAAACCTATGTTGCCAATTTTTTAGCTCAAAATGTTTGTTTAGCTGCTTCAGGTGTACCATGGTTGATGTCAAAACAGATGCTCCTAGGTGTACAGTCAAATATCTCACAAGCAGAACAGAATTAATAACTCTGCTCAACTGTACGGGCAACTCATCTTCATATTCACAAATATTTAGATCAGGAACAGCATTGTATGATTGTCTTGTCGAAAGCAGTGATGACCTCCAGCCATCAGTCTTAAAAGATTCATCTGTGTTCTCTCCGTTTTGATGTGATAATTTCCTAAGATTTGCATATCACTTCCAGTTAAAAGGGTAAATATACACCCTCCATTCCAAAAGAAACCGAATGTTTTTTTTAAAAAAAACAAAAAAGCAATGTACATTTTGGAACAAATCATTTTTATTAATCAATGTATTCCCCTTCTGCATCGATACACATATTTGCACGCTCCAACAAGTTGTCAAACGACTTCTCCATGTCCTTTATTGGAATGGTCTTTAGGACGGCGGTCGTCGCCTTCTCAATGGCATCAATCGATGCGTGCCACTTTCCTTTCATCGCCAAATGCAGTTTCGGGAACAGATAGAAATCGCACGGAGCGAGATCTGGTGAATAGGGCGGATGATGCAACCGAATGTGATTTTTGACCAAAAATCAGTTACAAGTCGCGAACGATGTGATGGTGCATTATCGTCCAAAAGAGTCCAACTGCCGATTTCGCGATATTCGGACCGAATACGACGAATTCTTGCCAGCAAACGCTTCATGACGCCCAAGTAAAACTCTCCAGTGACTGTCTGGCCGGGCTGAACAAATTCTTTGTGGATAATTCCTTTTGAATCGTAAAAACAAATCAGCATCACCTTAACTTTTGACTTCACCAAGCGACTTTTTTTGGGTGTTCCTTCATCCGGCGCTCTCCATTCAGCACTTTGCCGCTTTGTTTCGGGCTCATATTCAAAACACCACATCTCGTCACCAGTTACAATCGATTTCAAGAAGTTTCGATCCTGCCGAGCACTTTTAACGATGTCTTTGCAATGCGCAAGTCGATCAACTTTTTGGTCTTCGGTGAGTTTGTGTGGTACAAACCGCGAATTAACCTTCTTAAGGCCCAAAACTTCGGTCAAAATGCGGTTGTTTGAGGAATGCCTAATTCCATTTCAATAACTTTCACCGACGATTTTTTGTTATGTTTGATGAATTCACGCACTTCTTCGATGTTTTCTTCCGATAATCCGGTTCTGGGACGGCCTGATCTTTCGTCATCATCCAGCGTCTCTCTACCCGATTTGAATCGCCTGAACCACTCGTAAACTTGCGTACGGGATAGACACTCATCACCATATGCATTTTGTAGCATTTGGTGCGTTTCACTAAAAGTTTTACCCAGTTTAACACAAAACTCAATTGCAGCTCGTTGTTTGAAACTCATTTTTCGACCGATGTACACAACACACTGACAGTTGAAACGCAATAACTTTGTTGCCGTGCATCCAAATGTCATGACATTTATACCAGTTGTCAATGAGGGACTACGCCATCTACCGGTAAAATATTACAACAGATGGCACTAGTGGTACTATTTGTTTTCAAAAGTTCGGTTTCTTTTGGAATGGAGGGTGTATACTGCATGAGAGATTAGGTACGTCTGAGCTCTTGGAACATAGCATTTCCGCCGTGGGCGGCCACGAAGTAACTCATACATGTTGGTGGTGACAAAGAACAGCTCGCAGTAACAATAAATCTGTTTCACTAACCAAAACACTTACTGTCATACCTGCACAGACTGCGCCTTCAACGAATTTATCTTTAGGTATGTTTCTTCCATGAACAATTTCAGCTCGACGATTTTGTACAAGTTGTGGTACATTATTTCGGTATGAAATCCACTTCTTGAATCTGTAATGGTAATTATTCATCTTCCTATCGAATAGGAGTTCCTTTAACCCTTTCCCCTCGAATTTGTTTTGACACAGCAAGCTGTACAGCTCGGATTTATTTTGAGATATATCCAGTACTTGAGTCGGCTAATACAAATACCCATAGCCCCCATTTGGTTGGCTTCTGTTGGTTGTAGCGCTTAAAAACTACTTTTATCAATGCTTACATTTTGTCCTGGCACAAAAAAATTCCCTAAACGTGTTGTCAAGATGTTCCACAATGTTTATTATCTTTGAACCCCTTGCACGAACACCTTGTTGCATCTGAGGTGCTGGGGGGCACAAGTGAAGTATCCAAAAAAAATTGAAAAACCTATCGCGGTTGAATATGTCCTTATAAAATGAACATTTGTCCAACGATTCCTCTGAAAAGTAATCTTGTATGTTTGGTTTAGGATTTAGTGGCATATTTAGTATTACACCCAAAATGCCTTCAGTTCAGGAACTGTCATGTCATGCCAAGTGAACCAAATGGGCCTTTTTTGTAGTGACATTTGTATCTTAGACTTAGCATACCTGTTTGTTTCATTTGTAATTTCCTCAAGCAAAGTGTCACTAAAAAATGATTGGAAAAATTCAATTTTTGTAGTTGGCCTTCCAACAACTGGTGGTTTATATCCGGAATTTGCTTTGAAGGGTATTTTTGGAAAATCTGCATCATTATTACCATAGGGAGTCCAATTGTCCCTTGTCAACACATCAATTGTCACTTGGTCATCATTTTCATTGGAATCGGAAGATTTATCACCACTACTTTCTTCACTCAAACTATCATTATCTAAATATTCACTACCACTATCACTGAAATCGGTATCTGAAGCTTTCAAAACACCTTGTATATCTTCGTCTCTCACAAACCCAGCCATCTTTCGTGTTTGTTTACATTTGTATATCGCTTTTCATTTGTTGAAAACTCTGACAGGAACAGCCGAGTAAGGAGTTGAATACACGGCCAAAAGATGGCAAAAGTTGTCGGCTAAATCATACAAGCGGGGCTCTGTCGGCATGCGAGTAATTAAAGTGTCAAAATTAGTGCGGGGTAGCCCCGACATACGAGCGGAAAGGAAAATCTCGAATGTCGGGGCTCTCGCCGCATTCGAGGGGAAAGGGTTAATGACACGTTAAGCTATTCTAGTAACACATGTCACTAGAGTTTCCCATAAAACATCCTTTCCCTTTTTTCGTGATACTCATTTTAGCTCTATTTCTGGCCAAATATGCACTGCTCCTCGTTAAACAGGATGTTTGCTACATACTGCCGTATAGTAGAACGCTCCAAATATGGTAAATTATCCACTAAGAGTGTACAATTTTCCGCCACACGTGATTCAGCGGACTGACTTAGCAATCGTGATAATTTTGTGAAACTTTGCGATAGACCGTTTTTGTTTGTGTCGTATTCTATAGGAACTTGGATGCAAATTGATGTTAAGCGGTGCAGTTTTGCAGTGTCAGTCTCTTGCTGCAGTACTTTGACCTGAAAGTTCTTATGGAAGTTTTTTTTTTTTTTTTTTTTTTTTAATGAAATTTGTCGTCGTTTCAATTTCGTTTTATGCGTAGTGTATTACACAGAATTTTCGATTTTTCACAACAGTAATCTTTTTGCTTGTTGCAATTGTCGTCTGTCTGACTGGCTTTTTTTGTTTCTCATTCTTTTCCAGAATAACTGAGAACATGTGGATTTCAGGGCGAATGTTCCACTTTATCAACTTACAGACAGACACGAACACAAAGAATATAACAAATTGTTTAATATCACGGCAATTACAAAACTACATATTGCATACTATATTAAGTGCGATTATCTATGTATACATATAATAAGAATACATGCCCTACGCAATAACTTCGAGAGTTGTTTGATAACTTCACATACCAGCAGACATGTTTGGAAGTGTATTCTGCAATGTAACAAGTATTTTCAAAGGAACATAATTATTGCTTTGAATACCATGGACCAATAAACCATAAAACCTTCCTTGGGGGGGTTCTCGGTACTGGGAATCCGTCGTAATATAAAGAATGAGAACATAACTAAAATAATTTGTATCACTCGTTTTCTATAGAAAATAAAACGGAACATTGACAGTCATACTCGTACTTCCATGAAAATCAATTATTATGAACCCTATGAAGACTGTAAAATATGTATTTGCTCTGCTGCTATTTTATGTATCAAGAAGAAAATTTAAGTTGAACATAAAATAGAACACATAAATACATTATATTATTCACGTAGTTTGCAGTGTTGCCAAGTAATAACTGTACATTGACGCAAAGTCATACTCGTACTTCCATGAAAATCTATTATTATGAATTCTGTGAAAACTATAAAAAAAAAAAAAAAACATATTTCCTCTGCTGCTATTTGATGAATCAAGATGAAATTTTCAGTTTAAGTTGAACATAAAATAGAACAAATAAATACATTTTATTATTCACCTGGTTTGCAGTGTTGCCACGTAATAACTAAAAGAATCGCGAGAAGGGACTTTTTCTTAAATATCCCTCAATTAGCTTTCCTTTGTACACAGAAATGCCCCCTTCATTAAGTAAACTGAAAGCCTACAATCTCGTAAATCGATCGAGGTATAACTTGTTCCACTGTTGCACTAACGGTCTGATCTACGGTAATTTAAAGATATTCCATCGATGTCTATAAATATACACGGGTGCTAAAGGGTTAAGGGCCCCAGAACCCAGGTGTTGCACTTATATGTTGACCAACAAGTATTTTTTGATTCTAAGGACCCTAAGGAACACTTCTAATTAATGGCAAAAGTTCCCTAGGGGGTTATAACTCCCTTGGCCCTTGGTCTATATCTACAAAATTTGTTTTCATGAAATGTGAAGAGTTTCAACGTACTAAATCACTACTAGAAGCGAAACTAAGGAATAAAAAAATCATTTTCCCTCAAGTACAAGATTTTCCTTTTATTTGAGGTACTAGCAACACGATTAAACTTTGTTTTGCCAGAATTATTTTAAACAGGTACTATACGTTTAGGAAGAAAAAATGGATTGATACGAGGTATTTTAATTAGCAGAGAATACAAGCACTAGTTACAATGCGAAATTCTGATCATATCTACAGCAGCTCAAATAACACATCCGTCCGGCAAACTGATGAAATTTCGAAGCACTTTCATTTAAGCGATTATAGTTGGGAACGCAACGGTGGTAATATTTAGCGACAATAATAATTTCTGTATCTCACACACTGACGGCTGTGCATGTATCCTTAAATTGACAAATGAGCGGGAAAATTCTGCGTGTGCTCGATTCTCCATACAGGACCCTCATCTGGCATTCTGATATGGGGCACTAAGCTATGTATCTCGCTCACCTTTGATCCTCATTAAGGGAGTACAGCTAGTACACTGTCAATATTGTCCTCCAAACTTAGCTCCTGATCATCACATGGTCTCCGATAAAGACCAGTTCCCAGCCAGACAAGGTATACAAGCAAGAACAGGATACCATATTCCAAATATGCACTCAGCATCTGTACGAACCCAAACAGCTGCCTGCAATGTTTCTTCTAGACACGTTTTTTTTTCTTAGGGGGAGGGGGCACTGCCCCCCCTCCGCACGAGACCAAAATAATACGTCTATAATATAATGATAAAAAAAAAATAGTACGAGAGGTGCCACCCGTTTTTTTTTTTTTAAGAACGACTAGCTGCCTGTGTATGAAGGTAAGCACGTGTCCGAAAAAGATTGTACCCTTTACTTTATTTATTTTTTTGTAAGTGCCGAGAGCATGGAGAGAAGCATCAGTGACAAGGATTGCTATTAGATACTCCAAGTTTTGATTGAAATACTCGCCGTTCCAAAGGCCATATATATATATATATATATATATATATATATATATATATATATATATATATATATATATATATTTTTTTTTTTTTTTCAAGATGGCATTTTGTGCTGTGGAATACGCAAACACAACGTCCATTATCACAGTTCAACACAATGGGGTCGATCCACCTGATAGTGTTGGTGCACACGACTCACGGAGACAGGTTGCCTATGCAAAGCGATCGGCTATCTTTCGCATTTAGAGGAGCCCAATACGCTGCTATTGGAAGTCTTCGTTTAGCAAATCATTAGGGGCTGCAGTGCGACAGACTTTCAAAACTGATAGTATTTTTCTGGTGCAAATGTGTGTGCAATTTAATACTAGTACAGCTAATTGACTATTCGCTTTTTCACGAAGCTTTGCAGCCCTTGTAAACAATGCAGACGACAGTGTGTAAATGTTGCCAACTAACAGACTAAAAAGTTTATAGAAAACCTCGAGCTAACAAGTTAAGAAACAAACCGAAGAGCGGGAGATTGAAAATGAAATGGCATGGACTTCTGATATATTACCAAGATGCATTTTCTTTCTCCTGAATCTTTGAAGTAGCATATAAATATAGACACAGAACACTAGGAAGCGTGGCTACCCGCAGTGGGGAAGGGGGAAAGGGGATGTTGCCTCCCTTTGTTTTAAAATGTTTTTGGAAGTGCATGTCAAGACATACTAATTTGCTTACTTAAATGTTGTAACACTTAATATATTCATATTAAATACTATAGTATCTGGTACTATAGATTATTTACTGTAGTTAATAAGCATACGCGTGTAAATAACTGTTGTTTTACTTGATGTATTATGTGCCCTCGTGTATCAAAATATTGTGTATTCGCGACTGAGTTTGTGTGTCGGTCTTTTGTCCTCCCCTGGAATCGGTATTTTACCCCCTTGAAAAAGTCCTGCGGATGTCCATGCCTGGAAGCCGGGCTGAACAATCTCTTAAATTTTCCCTGTAACTGCAAATCATGGCTAATCGTGGTTGACCATAAATCCTCGTCCTTTGATATCAGGGAGTTCGCATTAATGGTTCAAAATATTCAATCTATTACTACTAAATTTTATTTAGCCTGCCCATAGCGTCAAGGGATAACATGGAAAATTAGAATCAGAGCTATTGGATCTTACTATGTTCTCTAGTCTCTGTTGTATTATTATGTTTATTAGCTTGACTAGCAGATCTACTAAAACATATGCTCTTTACTCCTGTCCATTTCAAGACTGTTTCGGATCACTACGTAACTCTCAAGTAGAGGCAAGAGAACATGTGGATCAAATAATCATTGTTCATTTAAAAAAAGCGAGAGAGTTTATTTATTGAATATATTACAATTTTAGTATCCCTTGAAGATTTTTTCAGATATTTTGTTACTCCTGAGAACGGACAATCATTCTTGCGACTCTTAAATGTTCATTTAACCCTTAACGTACCAAGCCTAACTCGTCAACGTTGTTTACCAAGCTGGGGTCTTCTGGCGACCCCAAGTATTATTTTAATTTCTCAACATAGTATTGCAACTCAAATTATTATTATTATTATTATTATTATTATTATTATTATTATTATTGATGTCTAAAAGCTTATCTAAGTTAAATGAGCATTGTTGACATCAAATATTATGTTTACTTTAACAATATTCAGTTTTTCGTACAATTTTATACTTTTGTGTTCGTAAATTTGAAATACAAGTTTAACAATGGAGCTTTTACATTTTCAAGTATGTTTTATTTCTTGTATTTTTTTAACGAACGCCTCGTTGATCTAATTATGTAATAGATAGTATATCCCAAACGGATGCAGGACACATACAAAAATCGAGAATAAATTGATTCTTATAGTTGCAGCAGTATCACCAAATATCACTCTCTGGGGTCCCTAGAGGGTATGTTATGGTTTAAACCCGATCGTTTCTTTTAATCGATATGCGAATTACAACCAGGGGTAAAAGTGTGGGGGAACGCTGGAGAACGCCATCCCCGACCTCGAAAAAATATGTACGGCGTCCCCAGTTCCTAAAAAATTAAAATGGGCAAGGATAGGCGGGGGGACGGCGTGACGTCATGCCACTTGCTACCGTCCCCCTACCTTTTCAAATCCACTTTTACCCCTGATTATAACATACAGAATTAACATAAGACGTTACGCTACTTCGAATCGGTGAAATAGCTTTTATCTTTCTTTCTTACTTACTTATCTTTAAAATAATAGGCCTACAACTTTTTATATCCAATTATCCGAAGTATAATGCATTTAATATATTAAATAGAAATTTAGTACATGGGCTCAGTTTTTCTTTTGGGTAACATAATGGACATTTGCAGCCCAGTTCTCTGAAACTGACTAAACAGTCTGACTACGATTAAAAAAAAAAAAAAAAAAAAAAAAAAAAACGAAATATAATCAGAAGTGAGCAACACTGACAATGAGCCAAATGACCATTATTCTTCCATAAGAAAATAGTCCCCAAGAAATTCCACTTGTTCAACCTAGATAGCAATTATTGTATTTTTAAATCACACTAAGAACATTTTAGTTTCAATTAAAAGCACATCTCTACATGTGGATTGATATCTTACACAAAAATATTAAATTTAACAAGAAAACAGCCACAACCACTGACAAATACGCAGAGCGCGCGCTATAGTTGATGATGGTCATGCAGGGAGGAAGGTTACCAGTGAAGGATTACATGCACGTGCAGAAGCAGAAATATTGCGGGAAACAGACGAAGCATTTTCTCCTGCACCAATCACTGAATACTCGTGCGCGGAGTATTACAAATTGAGTTACGCGGTTTGTTTTTGAAGGGTGCAAAGGTGCGTGAAAAAGCGAGTAAACAGGATCAGCCCTCATTCTTTCAGTATCATCCAGATGGTAGGCATTCTATCTATTACAATTGCAAAACTGGCCACATTTTGGTATGGATGCAACGAACAGCACATAATTTAATTTAGATGGCATATGTAGCAGAGTAGTTTACTTGTGGCTCGGTTCCAGGTGAAATTACATATTCTGCATTTTTCAGGAAAGCATAGTAAAATTAGAAACCCCAAAGACAGAATGCTCAATATATCAGTTCCATTTCAATTAGAGCATTTGTTTTGTTGTCCGTTTCAATCGATTAAAGAAGAGAATGCTTCCTCAACATTAATCAGAGAATAGAAGTGAAGGAAATGACACTTCTGACATTTCCGAAACAGAAGAAAATGCCGTAACAGCAAACATTTCAAGCAGTACATCTGTAAACAGTTACCATCAAGAAACCAGAAAAACTCCACATGACGTGTACACAGACTCCGAAGATAAAATACACCCTACGAATGAAGTTGTGATCAGTCCTTTGGGGAAAGATGATGTTTTTGTTGGAATGTTTGTCTTGGTGACAATGAAAGATGAAACAAGTAACAAAGATTGTCGTCAAGTTGGAATCTGTCAAGGACTTCTGAACGAAAATAGTGATATGAGAGTTGTTCTTAAAATCTTGTGGCGAAAAGGAATTCGAACTACGCGCAAGTTTGGGAAGTATAATTCATATTCATGACGAGATTGGTAAACTGCTAACTCCGATTATTACATGAAAATTAAAGAATAATGTAAAGTTGTGTATCAGTTTAGTTCCAGAGTTAATGTTACTGAAGCATAAAAAGAATTGACTTTTGTTAATGATTAGTGTATGAACAGACCTACAAGTTTAATACTAAATCTTTCTACATTTTTCTGATATATATTTTTATTATTTTGTGTTTTTATTTCCTACACTGTACTACATGTGTAACTTTATATCTATTAACATTGTAATATTTTGTTCTTTACATAATATGCTTATTAAACGTGAAGTTGTTTTAAGTTCATTCGCACTGTGTAACATTCGTTACAGTATTGAACATTTTTTAAAATAAAAGCTATTATACTATGAAATTTCTGTTTGCAATATTCACAGCATCATACTTTCAGAAAAGTACACACATAATTGAAAACAAATTTTGATTTGGACATTCGCAGAGTTTGGCTTAACTGCATGCATCTGAAAGTGCATGTCCAATTGCTGTACGCACGTTACGACACACTTTTCACTATCATTGAGTTCTAGTATCATGTGTGTGTTACGAATTTAGTGTTTACTAAAATATAGAAACAAACGGTGATGTTTCAAAGCAGTTTGATATATCTTGACCAAATAACTACTTTACTATAATAATTTTTATTCGTCCAAATGTAACACCCGATACGATGGAATGGCCGTGCTCTTAAATGCGTTCCTATCTATGTATTCTTCAGTTTTCCAACTTACAACAGTGAATTTTAAAAAAAAGTTCGACTATTATCATATGGGCAAAACAACTTTTCTAATACTCATTCAAAAATACTTAAACCGAAATTATTTAAAAGCTAGTTTTGGGAAGCAATGTTTCATCAATTATTATTATATCAGTTACGTAAGATACCTGTTATGGTCATGAAGAAGACTATTTAGGTAAAAGAGGAAGTTCATGGAGGGCTATTGAAAGTAAGAAAAGTAATGCTAATCACGAACAAGATAATCAACAGGATGTAGCTCCACAATCAACGTTAGTTTCCTGAGAAGACATGTGCTGGAGAAGACAATAACTTTTTGCTCAAACGTTCACTTTTAGATAATCTTGGGTGCTTCTGAGGTATTTTTTTTAATGGATATTGAATATACATCTTATTAAATCAAGTAACATTTAAAATAGAGTACACGCAATGATCAGAATTAAGAAAACACAAATTTCTGAATAAATTTTATTTAAATATACATATTGATGAGATGACAAGTTAAAGGTGCTGCTGCAATGTGATGACCCCAGACTAATAAATGAACCCAGCCAATGGCCTTGCCCCAGAATAATTCCAGTTATACTTTCAAGTGAGAATACATTATCAGCAATCACACTTGGCCCACAAGACTTTATTCACTATTTATTTCTTTATTATCTCGTTTTCACATGTAACAAATACAATTAATTATACAATAATGCGTTCTTTTTCTTTCTTTTACTTCATTTTACTACTTGGGCATTTTCAAGTGGACTGCTTAATAATACCCACGCAGGCACAAACGCAATTATTCACACATTCACCCAAATATACACATACACACGCACATTCAGACGCAGATGGATTCTTTCTCTCTCTCTCACACACACACACACACACACACGAATTAATTCGTCCCTTGTGCAGATTTTGAAATCTCTTTAATACATAAAACTGTCAAAAATTATTCTGTTTATATCACAATACATGGCGCGTCTACATTCTTCAAACACAGTGTCCGGTATTCAAAAATGTTCACAAACTCTATCGGTTTGTTTAATATTTATATATGTATATATTTATTTATATATATATCTATATAGATTCACGGTAGAAATCACAATCTTTGCCGAGGTAAGTTCATCTAAAAGAAGTACAACAAAAACTAAGAATCACCACAATCACACAGTTGGTTCCATCTCTAATTAATGAAACAATTCAAACTTTATTCATATATTTATTGTGAGTATGTATCAATGATTGAATTAAACACTCACCGCGTCACGCAATTGCGTACCAACATGGGAAAGCGATACGCACCACTCGCACTCAAAATAACTTAATACTATCCACAAAATAAAAAACCCACGGTTTGCTAACTGGATCACAAACAGTCGAGGAATTCAATTTCATACCTAAAAAATATATTAATACTGCACACTCACTGTACATTCACAACATTTTGGTGGGTTGCTCTCTGCATTGCACTCTCACATAGAAGGTACTGGAAATACGATCTCGTTCCCTTTCTCTTCCGTCGTTCGTTACCTCCTCTTTTTCTCCTGATATTAAATATTACACATCACAGTCAATCCACTTCAATCAATATTCGGTTCCTCTATCCGTAATAAGTCAGCATTAAAAGACAAAATCTGGTCCAGCCATGTCAATAGCCCACCGGAACTTTTGTCGTTGAGTCTTATTGTAAATCTTCTCGATTGGAACATTATACTTCTTGCACCTTAAACGAAACATATCCATGAATCAGCTAAAATAATGCAATAGATGTCCATTATACTATACAAAGACGTGGGTTAGACATCATTAAGGTCCAACCAGGGATGTAATTGTCTTAAAACTAAACATAAAAAGATCTAGCAGATATTATATATATATATATATATATATATACCATGTTTTACTGGTATATAAGATACTCTAAGATATCTTACAAACTTTTTTCTAAGATAAAAGCTCAGATTACTGAAAAGAATGTAACCGATAATTGTTCAATTTCACTTCATTACTTACTGCCATGTTCATTTGTATTAGTTCTTTATTTACTGGCAGTGTATGAATGTAATATTTTGTTCCCTGACACTGAAATGTCTTCTTAACAGGAAATAAGAATTAGTGTTGTTTTCAAGTTCTTAGTTGTTATGTATTAGATAAGTATATTAGCATTTACAGAAGGTTGTTCGTGTGTTTCACCAAACATGATTTCCTTCTACCACGCACACAATGAACTCGCCGTACCTTGGTCAGGTGAGCCGTGAGCGTGTGCTTGTGTTTTCTCGCTAGGCCGAAAGTGCCGACAAAACTGAATCACATTCGGAAGGATTATTTTATAACTCTTTACGACGCAAAGTGTAGTGATGACCAGGAAGCAGTAAGAGTAAGGGTTGTACCATTAGCTTGATTTTAATCAAGAACGATATTGGCAAGTATAAGGATTCCACGGTCGCAGCTCTCCAACAAAGTTGACGAGAATATGACGGTGCACATAAGCCATCACGGAAGAAAACTACGCAGATTGATCACGCAAGAAAATCTCCTGACCCGAAAACAGCGTCGGCGAATCTCTGTTTCTTTGTAATTATCACCCGCACCTTGCGCCAACAACTGGATCTTAAAAAGGTGTTCTACGTTAGTTATCATCACTTTACAAACGCCCACCGACGGGAAGCTGTGCAAGTGAAATCTAAGGTGGTGATACGTAGCAACATTGAACAAGACGTAGGGGTACCTTTCCGACTACGGCAAACCAAAAGCCATCAACACAGACAAAGGCACGAAGCGATTCACAAAGTGGATCCGTGTACGCAAGGCTCACCGAGGCGAACTGAAGATTCGCGGGATGAAGAGCAGCAAAATCAACTTTCAGTACTACGAGAAGTCCTGAGGCCGACCTATGAGCAGGATTGCTAGAAACGTATGGAAACGATATTAACGAACCCAAGCTTCAAGTTGGTATAGGTGGTGGGTATTTGTGCAAGTTTAGCAAAAAGGCTATGAGACGTGGACCTACAGTATCTGTGCACCAAAAAAAGTTCTAGCCACTAGACCAAGGGAGAAAGCAGGATGGTATAGGGTTGCCCCAGTAACTTTTGGGATCATATAAATTTGCAAAATATATATGCGAACTGATTTATTGAAATTAATAATAACTGTAGTATTATATATTATGCGTATTT
This sequence comes from Thermobia domestica, assembly GCF_964235325.1. Taxonomy (NCBI): domain Eukaryota; kingdom Metazoa; phylum Arthropoda; class Insecta; order Zygentoma; family Lepismatidae; genus Thermobia; species Thermobia domestica. The sequence goes on from NC_137455.1 coordinate 93,995,284, forward strand.
ACACAATACAGATTGAGACCCTGCTTCACTGCAACTGAAATTAAAATTATTATTTCCGTGATGACAAATCTTATCACGTGTAGTGTAATAATGTCAAATCTTTCACATTTCAACGCCTTCACTTCAGTTGCTCTGTAAAAGATGAATCACTGGGCCGAAAATCGTTTTGATATCTAGAATATGGGCAGGAACCAACCCCTTTTGAAAATTATTTATAACTTTTTATAAAATACTTAACCAATTTCCATGAAATAAACATCATTTTGTTCCTTACAACAGCAGAATTTATTATATGGTATTTCATTTATATCATTGCAGATATCACTGGCAGACTATTAACCTAACCTTGTGTGAGTAAGCTCAACTATCCGTGGTACACGTACAGAGATGGTGGCAAAGTGACAGGAATCTCGTGCCTGGGTAGATGAAGACCATTGAATTTTCATTCACGGAAACTACATTCTCCCAGGAATTATAGCCACAAGACTGTGATCATCGGTTGAAGTGTGGGGAGATAATACTTGCTTGGTTTGAAGACTAGTCTTTTCGGTAATATCCTGTGCTCAGGTCAAAGTATGGGCAGCATTGCATCTACGAAAATTTGTGGGTTCATACGTCTTTCGTGACACAATGAACACAGAACGGTACCTTGCTATGCTTGAAGATAAATGTTCATAGTATTGTATTCACGTGGAACAATAACAACGCTTTATTCTTTATGCAAAATGGGGCCTAGCCTCATTTCTTACGTTCTGTCCGTGCGTGGCTCCTTGAATGGCCAGCAAGGAGTCCCGACCTAACGCCCTGCGACTTCTTCTGGGGGTAGGCGAAAGAGGAAGTTTATTGCACAGAAACTGTTAACGAATTGGAGGAGCGAATTCACCAAATTCATACAAACGTAGCGCTGGAGTACCTGCAGAAGTCTGTCACAAACATTCTCAATCATTTACGAAAACTGGTGGATAATGGTGCTTATGTGGAATCTGGCAACGTATAACAATTCTACCATTGTGAGGAACAAAAACATTTTTGTTTCAAGAAAAATAGTTATTTAAAAAAAAATATATATATATATATATATATATATATATATATATATATATATATATATATATATATATAAATCAGTAGGAAGTTAATTCCCGTCCATCCTGTACAATTTGTACCCATACATCAATGTATTAATATGCTAGTTTCACCGCTCTTATTCTGATCCAGTAACCAACCTGAACTGAATATCCTCTTTACTACAGTGAAATCTGTCTATGTTGGCCACCCATCGGTTCCATTGCGAACTGGTAACTTACAGAAAATTTACTTTTGTAACAAAAACTATTATAGATTGTAATAAGCACTTCTAATGCAGCTACTAATTATTATGTATGTTCTAGGTTGTATCTTATTAATAACAAATTTTATTTCTGCAATATATAAAAATAGCATATGAAATAAATGCCTATCTTAGTCATTCGCACACTATGTTTTATATGCACCTACTTTCAACATGTTAATTAGCTATAAAACGCAACGGTACATTGTTTTCTCTTTTCTTTCCTCCACATATGACGACAAATTAATAATAAGGTAAAATTTCTGTTTCAGAAAATACTCATAACATTCACTCTATCCACTCTCTCGCCCGCCGCTTTCAGTAGAGAACCACCAAAATCAACCGATTTTGCATATGAAAAATGGTTGTTGAACCAGCAAGTAATGAAACTAATTTGTTTCACTATCTTATGTATTTTTCTTTTTGACACTTCGCAACATTATCCTAATTGTCATTTGTTGCGAATTTCCTGCAAGCTCCCCAAGAAGAAAATGGATTCGAAGACATGACTAAAACAAAGGACATCTCAAACAGTTTGCTCTAAACCACGAACAGTTTTGCAGTAAAGAATATACGTGAAAAGTTTTAACGGCATCAATCGATTGATACACTTGCCGGCAATTGTCATAAAAGAAACAAATAATACAAACTACTTGCTGTGTTTTTAGATACACTTGCCGGCAATTGACATAAAAAAAAAAAAAAAAAAAAAATACAAACTACTTGCTGTTTTTAGAGAAGTTACCGTACTTTCAATGGACAAGTTTTCCTCTGACCTCCTGGAACACCCAACAATAAAATAGATTCTGAAAGGGTTTGCATAGGGGTCCAATATACAGAGGTGAATTAAACATTCACAACATAAGAGCATCGTGTGGCCAACTTACAGAGCAATAAATAATGTCTGTCTTATTGTATATCGTCGTCTGAGATTCAATACTGCGTAAATAACATTTCACCAATTTTACAGGAGACAAAAAACAGTTTGAAAACTAGCTTTAGTCTCATTACACGCGGTATTACTTTGAGGGAATAACTGAGCCATAAGTCGTGATACTGGTGTAGTACTTAACCAGATTGTGCGCCATCCTATACTGATTCTAATCGTATCAAAAACTCAAATTCGCCAAAACTGGAGATACGCGGTGCTGAATCTCAGACGACGATATGGTCTTTGGAGATTGCGGGACGTTCAACTGCAAAGGACTTCATGATTCAAAGAAAGATTATTTTAAACCATATGGATCTGCTCAAAAGTAAGTTAAATGAACCGTACTTTGTGTGTCTGTGCTTGTGTTAGGTAGTATGTGTATTTCAACTTCCTTTTACTGCACTCAGAAAACTGCATTAGTGTATATTACGTATCAAAAGAAACAAGATAATGTTGTCCAAATTTGTGCGTACATTGCAGTAATTTTTCTTGTGCTGTATCCTAAGCCTTTTTCCGGAAAGAAAAGCAGATTCCAGACTGCTACCAACACACGTAACTATATTCCAACTAATACCTCCTCCTTGCAATTTTACAATTACTTAGAAATCGACAAAACAATGTCAAATCACATCGGCGCTTACCATGCCACTGAGATACGAGGGTCGAGATAATTCAGCTTGGAAGTTCCTAATGCAATCTGTTTGTTTTCTTCCTTATCAGTTGCTTGAACTTCCAACTTCGTTAGCTGATCCTTCAGCCTTTCAACAGCTTTCTTCTTCTTTTCCATCACCCTACAAATAAAAATATAGCATTAATAGTAATATCTTTCATACAGAATACTAACGCTACTGGGACTTCAATTACACATAGGACATACGTTGATTAAAAATTAGTACAACACTGTTATTCGTGAAAGATGTGAGTACAACACTGTTATCCATGAAAGCCACAAACGTTCAGCAGATGAAAACGGAAGATCAGAAGGACAATAATGGCAAACGGGAATCGTTGTCTTATCCAGTCAATTACTGAAGTGTCGTAAAATAAAGATTTCAAGCAAGGTATTTATGAAAAGTGGAAATAACGTGCGAGGATCAAATTTGAAGTGCAAGTGGTCGGAACGCACAGACTTTTTCTGGGACTGTGGGAAGTATGTATTGACGAATAAACCAAGGCGATGGGTGTGTTTCTTACGGCAAAGATGCTACTAAGAAAGATTCCAAAAATAATAACCACACAATTCAGATTCTTTGATTTTTGTTGGGAGTGAAATGCCAATGGACTGTGCGTGACTGAGCCGCAGAAGTGGACGCATGCATTTTCACATCCTGCGGAAACACTTTGGGCTCCGCGAAACTGCAGTGCATTGAATACTCCATCATATCACCAATGTGAAAGAACAGGAACATTTTGCAGTCGCAAAAGACGATGCACCGTTACGAGAGGGAAGATGACAACCTAATTGGACAGTCCACGGACGAAAGTTTTGCTCACTCGTACGAAACCATGCTTGACGAGGCAATTCAATGAATGAAAGCATCTGGATTTTTCTCTTCAAAGGACAGTGCGTCAAGAGCATAATGGATGTTCGAATGTGTTCATCGTGGCATACGATATCCATGGGATAATCTTGTACGGGCAGATGGTTGATGCAAGCTACTCGTACTACTGCAATTTTTTTACATCATCTTACATGACAATGCCACGTGTTACACACAACTAATGCTATGCAAGATCTGCATAACTATTATATTATAGATAGAAGTCCGTATTCTTTGAATGAGTCCATCAATTACGATCTCTGTGCCGAGAAGCATTTCGCGGGAAGACTACGACACAACAAAAGCAATCATCAGTGACATTAACTGGGCCTTGCGAAACATTGACATAGACATGTTGACTTTGTACGACGCTTTCCATAGCTGTGGTAAACGGTTGTAGACATAGAAGGTAATTAGATTACAGTACGCTAAAGCAATTTAATTGGTATGTATAGTGCCAATAAAGCAAAAATAAATTATTTTCAAATGGTCATGCCGTCTTATTTAATATTAGAAGAAAGCACAATTTTTTATTATTTCTGAAATAATCATTCTTTCTGTTATTCGTATGCCGATTGTTTAAGATAAGACACCGAGTACTAACATGTATTATCTGTTACCGATACTACCTCTTCCTCTCGATTACTTTCTGGTTTTTCCTCTAGCACGTTTTGTTTCCTAACGCTTTAAGCCATTGGCAACTTTGTAAAAACACCATCTTCTACCATGTACACAAGCGATACTACCGCTTCAGAAAACGGGAGCCAGCACTTGGTGGTACCGTAGTCCAAACCTAACTTTGATGACCAATAACTAGTGAACCAAAGCTATGCACATCGTAATATTTCATACCAAGTTCACATATTTTAGGCTCGTAAAGGTCTACTATCATACGAAGTTTAATCAAGATCAAATTAACTTAATCGAACGCATTTTAAATAATTTTCTTGATTTTACTTAGCTCAAACCGAAATTTGATAGCCAATAGCTCGGAATTCAAAGGTTTGCATACTATGAAATCATATGCATGCTAAGCTCCTCGAAGTCCATCACCATGCCAAGTTTGGTCAAGACTGAATGAGTTTCACTGACAGCAAGCAATATGTAACACCCTTGTAGTTGATTTTTAAATAAAATTAAACGAGGAACGTAAACTTCCCTATTAACAAATTGGCCTAGTATTTTCTTTTTCTAACTTTTATTTTTATTATTTCTATTAATTCATCTAACTTACATCCTTTCTTTTTGAGATCCTCCATTCTTGTAAGCTTTCTTCGCTTGTTTGTACTGTTTCTCGGCTTCTTCTATCTGCTCTTTCTTCTCAGTGATCTTCTTGGTCAAATTTTCCATGGATTTTTCATGGGTCTTTGGTACTGAACGCTGATGGTTACAAAGGATGGCAACAGCACGATTTGCTCTGTTGTAGGACAGAATCTGAAATGAAAAATACAGAAAAGCTAGATTTAAGTTCCTGAATGAAATTTTACTGCCAAGTCGTAAGTGGTCAAAAACAAAGGAAGCACATCGCAAATGTGAGAAAATCAACAACGACTAATACTTATATGATAATCTGTAAACAATAAACATGACTGAGCATTCGAGTAACAAATGCCATAGTTCGAATATAGAAATTACAAAGCGGCCGGTTGTGCAACACTAAGTCATTCATAATTAGAAAATGTACTAGATTCACTTAATCAGGATAAACCTTCCCTATCCTCATATCCCATATGAACCACAAGTTTGATATGAAAATCCACAGGCTTATTTATTTATATGATTCAGTGCAATCTCTACGAGGATCTACTTCTGATCACAGTCTCATTAGTAAGATATATTAAATAACAGTACTAACTTCTTTTTTGTAAACGTTAATATTTCTGTACTACTTATTTATATGATACCACGAACATTGGGCGCAATGCTGGTTAACCTCAATACTTAGCATATGATGCTTATTTATATTAAAAAATATATATATTTCACAGTATTTTCTCTTAGCATTTACGAAATTAAATGGTAACTTAATATATGTACACCTGTCACTCTCTCTCAAGTTACACAAATTATTAAGCACTGCTTACTCAAGAATAATTAATTTTTAAGATCTATGAAGAACAAGATTAAACGAGAAGCATTTAGTTTCTAAATTTTACATTTAAAATTTAGAATGTTCACTTTTATTAAGTAAGCTTACAGTAAGTTCAGAGTTTGGGGGGAAGTGGGAAATGCCCCCTTTTGAGTTTCTGAAGCTCCATTTCAGCACAGAAATTGTTGGTTCAATTTGGAATTCGAACTATTACTCCCACTGAAATCGATCCTTAGCAAATTTCGCTAGGAAAAAGTAACGCACTTGCTCTTCAGTTAAATTGGATGCCAGTTCACGACAATTAATCTGAAGTTCATTGCTATTACTTTATTTGAGAGAGGTACTTAAAATTTGATCCTGGATCAATTTATCTCTACGAAGCATTAAGTAAAGGATGCACAACGAAATCTGATAATTTAATAAAAGCAAACCTGAAATTGTTATTCGAAACTGTCTTTAGGTACGACATTCGCTTTAATTAAATATGGATATAGCTAACATTTAAATAAGAATAAGTTCTGAAGCAAAATAATTCTTACCTTTGCAGGAATGTTATCATCTGGATTTGTTAATAAATCTAACTGATTTTGCAGGGTCCAAGAAGCGTTGAATGTTCGGAAAACTTTAGCAGTTAGACCTTCCATTAGCTCATTAAGATGCTTATTTAGAATACTAGTCTGTAAAAGAAGACAATTAGTTAACACGCTGCACACTTAATACACAATGATATTAGTAAAATAAGAACTGATTTTCAAGTGCATAAATGAATTACTAAAATGTATGTATAATATTGTAGGAGCCTATGAAAAATTAGTTTTTCCAAACAACAAGGCTTTATTTATTTATTTCAAGATTTAAATGTCAAAACACAATTAAATGATTTACAGATGTTTAATGATTATAAACTACAGTAGTTTGGAATGAATGAGATCCGTCTTATCTTATGAATGTTCTCTGTTTGCATACATTTTACTGCAACTTCCACAGTGGTTTGATGTAAAATCGCGAATAACGGACCTTCACAGCATGAAGCTATATAAAATGTGAACCGACTGCTTAATGCAGGATCAGAACACATTTTTCCAGTAGAACTGAACCGGAGTCTGTCGCATCAGTAGCAAATATGGTATCCGATACTCTGTCTAAAATTGTGTATTAACGAATTCCTTGTGTAAAACTAGAAACTACTTGAGATATTCAAAATATTACAGCCGAACAACGTAACAGACAAGTGTACAATAATATTACCAGAACTAACAGGAAAAATAACATCACAACTATAGCACTCACATCACTGAATATTTTACGTACTCAATCCTCATTCTAAATTACAGCAGAGCCCAGAGTCACTGACCATGAGTTTTATATCATGCATCTTTAGTATGCACATTACTTCCTACAACCTCAACTCATTGCATTAAATCGGAGATTTCTTGTATGTATCATTAAATTTATTGCATCAGATTATTTCTTTGATATTTATGCTGATCTAAAATAAAATTCGGTATAAAGATGAAGCTACTGTGCACATTCTCCGATTACACTAGGTCTCCTCCTTTACTTCGGGCACTGTAAACGAATTCATCTATTTAAGGGAATTATTATTTTTTTCAACGCCGTGACATTGCACATGAATGCAAGAAAGCTTCGAGAGTAGGAACCTTTTAAGTACATGAATCAATAATATTGGTACCTTGTGACCTGGCTTAATAATCAGAGAATACAGAAAACCAAAACCTATATTCTTTCAATTGATATAAATATGTTTTATTGTTTATTAATTGCTTCAAGATTCTTAATTGAATACACTGCAAATAAACCTAATAGGTTGGTCACCCTTAAAGAAATTTCATTTTATTTACTATTTTCTCACTCTTGACTCGCCAAATATTCACTACAACAATTAACTGTAACATGATTCTAGTTTCTACAGGACAGTAATTCTTCTTTTAATTCTAAAAGTTTTTGCATTGTTTCGACAAAGATTACACATTATTCATAAACAATCTTGATTTGATTATATAAAACTTTTCTTTCTTTTTTAGTGGATACCTTTAAGCTTTTAAAAGTCTAGTCTGTCGCATTTCCTACAAAGTCAAAGTCGCACTATGAAAGTCGACCTATCCACTTGGTGATCAAAAGAAAACTCTTCGATAAAACATATAGTACGATCCAATGATGAGTACCACTACTATTAGAAAAAACTTTTACATTCAGGACGAAAGTCGATTATAAAAAGAAATTATGGAACACAATTACTGAAACTATCACTACATATCTTAGCCGCAAATTAAGAAGAACATGCACTTACATTTAGACGATCAAATAAATCATCTCCTGGTCTTTTATTTTCCATAAAAAGCTGCAAATTCTTAAAAACTCTTTTCTCCACCGGGACTTCATTGACGTATCTAATGGAATCCTTACCAAGGAAATCAAATGCCACAACATATTGCTTCCCTGTAAGCAGCCGAGTAGTTTAAATTAATTAAATAGCATATTGAAACATAATTATACTGTATTTTTAAAGTATTTTTTCGGTACTAACACTCTTCTGAAATTACAATTTGAGTTGAGTAAATTAAATCACATTTTTATAAAGTAATAAGTCGAAAACACCAAAGCACTTGCATCCTTTCTGATTTTTTTTCTTTCTTTCTTCAAAATCTATATTTATGAGAACATCTGACATCCACTTAATCAGTTTAAAGAGCAACCCTCGGATTATATGCAGTACACAAATCTTACGAATGTTTTCAGCCATCTTCACTTGAAATATCAAATAATAAATGTTTTATTCAAATGTGCTACAACCACGTACCGGTATATTGTTAAGTCAACTTACCATCTTTCTCTTCATGTAATGTGATATGTTCAACACGTAAAGAACAGCAACCAACAGTGTCAGCTTGGTCTTCATCCTTTTCGTTACCTGCTCTTAATGCCAACTGAAAGAATAACAGGATGAAAACTATATTAACGAACGGACCTAAACTTTCAGATATTGTAAACTACAAATATGGAATGTCACTTAGCACGACCTCATTCAAACATGCCACAACTTGTTCAAGATATGTATTTGGTAAGAATGCAATTTGTGTTTGTCAGAAGAAGACTGATTAGTCTATAAATACAGCTAATTATTATTTCATAAATATCTATCCTCACGGAGGAGAGGATTAAAAAAATATAAGTACGTTACCATAGTCACAGTATTTGATACTAAAATACTTTTCAAGTTCAATGCCACACTTACGTTTTTACTGTTGTCCAAAACATAAATGTTTATGATATAGTAGCGTCTTTAGTATGTAACACTGAATAATAAATGTGGTATTTGAAGTTTTCGGTGAAAATATACAATATTACATTCTTTATTCAGTGTTGCACAACGTACGTTAGAGTATACAAAATACAAGCTTTGGTAATCTCTACAACAGTAATGAAACAAGTGTGACTGACAATTCAATTTACATCTAAACCACTTTAGTGTATAATCCTATGATCGTGGTAAGATGTTTTTCAAATGAACAGAAAAAAGGTTACAAGGAATTGAAAATTTAACTGTTTTTCAAAGGATTTTATTTCGTAAAAGTTTTTCCGATAAATATACAGACAAAGATCATAATGCTGTTTACAGCAATTTATCTCAAACCATTTGGGAGATATGAAAAAGGGTAAAATTTAATATATCGCTTAAAATGGCATATTTCTGGTAACTTTCTGAAACAATTTTTACTTACTTTACTTGTATAACATTACAGCATTCACTTTTGATAGGTGTAATTACAAGTTCCCGGAATTACAGAATTTTAAGCAGTGTTGCAATTTTAACAGTTTTAAACATATCTCCAGAAAGGTTTGCAGCATCAAACTGGCGGCATTGGATCTTTGTATCTATTGAAAATCACCCATGCAATTGGATGAGGTACTTATCTAAGCAGTTTTTCGAAACAAAGTGTTTTGAGAAAAGTCAAATTTTCAATATCTTGTAACTTCGTTCGTATTTATTCGAAATCCATCGTAACATAATCATAGTATTAGACACTAAAGTACTTTGGATATACATTGCCCAGTCTCTCTCACTTAACGTTACTACTGCTGTAGAAACCACAAAAATTTCTTTAGTTTACAATACTGAATAACAAATGTAACATTGTAAGTTTTCGCTTAACATGTAGATTTGAAAGATGCCGTATGTAACGGTGCCGACGTATTGCCATTGGAAAAATAAAACTATATTGGGTTGGCAACAGTGTTAACCGTGTACTATCACAGAGTATGTTAAACAAGCCGATATTTGCATGGTAAAAAAAAAAAAAAAAAAAAAGCGTGTTTTGTCCGTTAGTTTGAAAGTTACAAGGGCGTATCAAGTAGCCAACCGTATATATCAGTGAAACATTATATCGATACTTCTGTTAACTAAATGTATCGTTTCACAACGCAAATAGTTCGTTTTAAAACACATACAGATACTAATAGTTCATTTGGCCATTTTCTAATATATATAAGATACAAATTACACAAAAAGTCATTAAACATTAATAATTATTTTTAAATATGTGAACTAATGAAATTTAGTTTTTTTTTCTCTCTCAAGAAAAATGAAAAACGAAATTTTGTATGAATAACTAGATTTGGAAATTATTATTACTATTATTTGGAAGCATATACCTAGGTTTGTGAAGTTCTTTTTGACAAAATTTTTCAGTTACCCAAAGGAAGTAAATTCATGATTCAACTCTTTTAACATAATGAATAAAAATAAAATGAGAATAACACAGAAGATAAATATGAAACAAATTAATCTCACCTTATCAATGAAGTACAAGGCAACAGCTCTCTGACGAATTCTCATTTCTTTTGATTTCCAATCTTCACGATATTCTTGACGAATCTTATCAATACTCTTGGCAAGTTTTCTGGCAGTTTCATATTTCTGCCAGTCTTTTTCTCCTTTCAATTTGGACGAAGGATTCAACATCACGTACTTTGTTTGACCTTGTACATTTTCAGTCCATGATGCTAGCCAAGTAACCTACAAGTAATTAAAATGAACGAAGGTAAACAATAAGATATGAATAACTTATAATAATAATATAATGTGTACACCTGAATTAGCAAATTACCCTCCGTGTTACTGCGATCAATATTTTGCGTTCGTCTTCCTGCGTCTTTAATACAGAATTCATCTGAGTTCGAAGGTCTCGCATGGGTATCTTAGTGAAACGCAACACCCTTTCCCTCCTTTCTAGGTTAAGAATATTACTAAAACAAAAAAACGCTAAAACATGTGTTGAATCATTTTCAATGAAGAGTTCAAATAACAAATCGCATGTCTCTAACCTAATAGATTCCGAGATATGGATATCATATAATATTACACCCCAATTCCCTCTTTATCTTCCTTCTAAGTTGAACCTCAAGACAATTTTTTGATGGTACATTACGTCAGAGATCCTACGTATTGTCCAAATTTCAAGGATGTTGCTTGAGCAGTTTGGCCTAGGCGCTTACAGTTTGCGGGGAAGAAAAAAAAGTCAGAAACACACTGAAAATCTATCTATGCCTTGCATGATAAAAGAGATAACGAGTGAATTATGATGGAAACAATGGTAAAATACATATAGAGTGGGAGAAAATGATAGAAACTTGAGAAAAATAAGTGATTTTTAAGAAACTGAAAATAACAGCGAATTAGTACAAATAATTCATTAGTATTATTATATAAACGATTTTTATACCCAGGTGTAATTCATACTTACACTATTGTCATGTCTCACTTCTTTCCACTTATGTCCCTTTGGAGGTTCAGGAACGGGAGCGTCTTTACTGCAATTAATAATAACGTCTTCAGGGTTCACTCGGCGCTTTAGTTTTCCCATTTTTGGATGTTCTCCACGACCACGGAAAAGACCTGGAGGTTCAATTTTAAAGTTGCCAATCTTTTCCTTATGGCCATCAATGACACAATAGCCGTATTCATTCATTATCTCTTCATTTTGTTCTTTAATTTTCTGAAAGAAAAGCAAACATTTATTCAGTATGAGTTAGCTCGCCAATAGTAAATATTGTTTTATAATATCCGAAGTATAACAACACAATAATACTCTCTCTTGTATAATACTCTCTTCTATTACACCTACATTAACGAACTGTTAGAATTACAACTATAATGGAACAATACAAAAATCTGATTGCTATACACGACTTGCTGATTGCTGCACAGAATTTTCAGTTCTGTTCAATTAGTCAAGTCTCTGCTCAGCAAGGACATCTGGGTTTGACATACACAGGCTAGTGGTAAGGTCTTGTATGTGATTTCATTACTGTTCTATGCTATTGGTACTAGACAAAGTAACACATCGTATAAGTAATTTTGTGCACCAGAAAATGTACAACAAATTATCTTACTTCAGAAGTATTTTTGTCTTTCTTTCTACTTAATCGTGTCATACACTTTGAGATAAGTTTCACTAGATGGCGCAGAGAGCCAGATAAGGTTTACGATTCATAGTTGAGTTCAAGCAGAGCAAGTGTGGGCTACGTTGAGAAACAGCAGGCAGAGTGCTATGTGACTTCCACACGCTAAAGGAAGTAATATGTAGTTTGTGTACCAGGCCATTCAGATAGACTGCCCTAAGGTAGAATGCCCAGAGTGTAAGAGCATCACAGCATATGAAAGCGGCGACGGGGAAAAATTAACCTAAATTTCAAAAGATATCAAGCGGTGATGGCATGACAGATGAAGGTTTCAAATATACTATATCCCGTATAATCAATATTGCGATTTCGAACTGTCAGCTTTCACGGATGAGAGTCATCAAGTATTCGCGAGTCATGCGACGGAACAAGACGAATCCTCTTCACGGATGAGAAAATCTCACTAGAACAAATTCCCAACCGACCTTCTGTCACTCTTTTCCAATGCTCTGAATAGGACTTCTCAAAAATTTTACCGGGACATACTAATGAAGTCACATTTATAGGATGTTCTATAACAGTTCATCGAGCTTCCAGCAAGATTCGACGCCAGTCCAAATGGCTAGGATGATTCAAGAGTTGTTACAAAGGAATATAATCAACTTTATTGCTCCTGATAATAGCATTCTACGAGCGCAGACTTCAATCCATTAGATTACACATTACGAGAAATTAAATGGGATTTTTGTATTAATGTTTCACGATCATGACTTACGATAAAGGAAACAAAGACTGAGAAAATTGCGATTATGAAAGAATGTGAATTGTATGTGGGAAGAAATCGAAAATCCTGAGAAAACTCATGGTATGATATGTCCGCCACAAACATATACGGCCTTGGAGTGAATCAAGGACTCCTCAAATAAGAGGTAACCACTTTGCCACCGAGTCAACATATCCCACCTGCCCAGCCCTTCACAACAGTTCATCGTTACAGTGTGATTCCCGTTGAAAATAATGCGTGTTATTGCTGACAGAACAGTAAATTCGCGGTGTGTGTTATTATTGTTCAGTGTTTACAAGACTTTCAGGTAACATACATTAAAAAGTAAATAGGAATATCAGAATTTATGAGCAGTCAGTTTCAGAATTCATGATACAACTTGCTATCTATCGAACAACATGGTTTCGACTTAGTTAACTACTCTAATTCAAATTCTTACGTTCTAAAATTAAAATAAGATTAACTGCTACAAGAAGAAATGTCCTAGAACCGCATTAATTGTTCTTTTTTCTATTTCTAGGTTTCAAATATATCGTGAGCTCTATGTGAATAAACCGGACATAATTCATTAATCTGATCGAGAAATTACATCCTTCTACAAACATCACAACAGCTCTGATGCTGTGTATATACATGGAAAGTAAATATAATTTTAAAATTAATATATTACTCTTATAAAATTTTTACTACGTAATGATGTACTCGTAACAATGAAGTGCATCAGATCACCTGGTGTCCTCAAAGGTTTAATTAGGAGTTGGATTGTTAATCATCATTTGCACTTTAATATTAATTTTGAAAATCACTGAATTGTAAAAATCTTTGAGAAGTATATTACAATATCCCTTCTATTAGAATCATCACCTTATATCTCTACTGCCCTATTCGTTTTTAAAATGCTGAAGAAATTGCACGTTCATATCTGAAGCCATGTCGAAACTTTCGCAGTCGTGCTAATCGCATGTCACAAACATCGAACTATCACACAAAACACTAATAGCGGCATCAAATTTTATCAGAGAAAAATTTCATTGTATTTTAAAAGCATTATATCAGGTAGTCTAAAAGTATCGAGCCTTCTGCGCACGAGATGGCGTTAGTTCCAAATCTCAGGGCGATTCACAGCGGGTCAGACCTAATGTCATTTGGCATCTGACAGTAGCAGATGTGCAAAAATTCTTATAATTAGATGAAAGGTATAGCGCCATGAAAATGAGTGAATTTTCCGCAAAACTGCGCAATTTAATTTCGACAAAGGCTCCAATGTTGCACAGATCCGTGAAGAAATTTGTGTTTTTATGGGCAAGAAACACTGTCAAAAACAATACCCAAAAGATGATCTAGTTGTTTTCGCTATGGAAACTTCAATGTCCAAAATGTTCCTCGCAGTGGGCGACCAATTAGAGCAGAAGTGGATGATATTTTGGGAAAAGTCCAGCAAGACCGGCATGTAATCAGTCATGATATCGCCATTGTGTATCACACGAGCTGCTGCCGCCAGACAGAACCACTGACCCGGGCATGTACTATCGACAATTAGTACGAGTGCACTTAGCAAGTCAAAAGAAACGGTCGGAACTGGTCAACAGACAGGGTTTTATATCCCACGCTGAAAACGCCAGATTGCATACATCAATGACCTGTCAGAAATTGAGAGCACTCGACTGGGAGATCTTAATCCATCTACCATACAGCCCGGACCTAGATCCGTTAAGCTATCATTTGTCTCGGTGTCTGCAGAACTCTCTGAATGCTGTTAAGTTAGTTTCAAAAAGTCCTGTGAAAACCACGTGTCACTTTTTTCTCAAAACGAGATTATGGGATTATGGTGTTGTCGGAAAAATGACAGAAGGTCACCGAACAAATAATGTTATTTCCAAATCACAATGAATGTATTTTCAATTTTGACCGCTCAATAGTTTTTAGACAACCCGATATTAATACTTAATACAATTCAATGAATGCATTATATGAGTATTTAATACCTTTTTCTCCTCTTTAGTCATCTGTTTTCTTTCTTCAGATTTTTGTTGGAAGTATCTGTGCATATACGTGAAATTACATTTCGAGAGTTCTGTAATGGTTTCCTGTTCTTCGGGAGTCATGCACTTTCTCCAATCCTTAAAAAAGTTCTTGTTGAAAGCTTCTTTCGTTGTGTAGTCATGATCCAACATCCTGGCATAAAATGTGGCGACCTCTTCAGCGGACTCTGAAAGTTTCATTTCCTTTCCTGAAAATAAATAAACTAATTAATAGAAACTGACGACAAGACATTAATCTTGAAACTTTAACTGGAAGAGCTTACACGACCGCATCGATGCCACAAATTGACAATCTATGATCTTAATGATAAAATATTAACCTTGAACTTACTAAGCACTTGTACCATTACTTTTTCGCGTACGTTTCAACTGAAAACGGACATGCAAATTCATATATTATTATTAACTAGGATGATCTATGTTCCTTTAGGTTAGACGCAGATTTTCTCCCTTCTTGAAAGCTATAACCAAAGACATAATAGGAAGCAACTCATTGTGTGATGCTGAAATACATCACCGCTTCAAGCAGGTTCTTTTAAAGAAAATTCTGGATTCTATTTACTATCAACGCAGAATAACAATAGTTTCTCTATAGATAGGACGACTGTTACCGGTAAAGTGAATCCACGAACCAACTTTAAAATGTCTGAATACACGTATCGAGAATGACAAGAAATGGTTGAAATGTATATGAAAATTTTAATTATACGGCTGTTTAAGTTCAAGATTAATATTTATTATTAAATATGCATCCTATCATTCCATTAAGTAATCTATAATTTTATTCGTGTTTGACTGAAATGTACTTATTACAGTCAAAACTGTAACTGACCTACATAATATTTATGCCTTCGCTGAGCAGGACAACTGACCCTTTTGGGGGAAAATTCTTATCCAATTGATTCCTCTTTCTATTCCACCTCTTACCAAAATGTCTTTCCACCTAATTACTCTTATTCCTTTGAACTCCCTTTGGGACGGGAGACCCGGGATAGATTCCTGGTGGGAGCTCATGTGGTTGGATCCCACGTTAAGCTGTAGGTCCATGTCTTATAGTTTCGGCCACTGAACGGGACCCTAAAATACAAATCATCAGCTCTACCACCCAAGGAAATAAAAGTTTTGATAAATGAGAACTAACTGGTCATAAATCGAAATAACTGAAATTAAATTTATTTAGTTTAACGTCCTACGTTATTCCCTTTAGGCTAAAGGAAACGGATGACAAAAAAGTAAATGATGTGAAATTTTTCGTGCTGCCCCACCGGGAATCGAACCAGCCATCTCGCGCTTGCTACTATACTTGGAATGAGGGCTAACTGTTTTATATATATATATATATATATATATATATATATATATATATATATATATATATACACAAATCACTGACAGCACACGTGAAACCCGGAACTACTTATTTTCAGGAAGTAAGGACAAAACAATATTTTGCTGGCCGATGTATTTCGTGGAAATCTGATGATGAATAATCTAATCTGTTGATACTATTCTGAAATATCCTTTACAAAATATTCCTTCTTCATTTCACTTATGAAAAGTAATAATAAAAACAAAGTTCTTTGAGAGTGTTGCAGCAAAGACACAAATTCTATGCTGATTTCAACTTTTTCTTAGAAAAACTACGAGTTTTTGTGTTCTTATGCCAATGCCGAGGTTATGAAAAACATGATCTACAATTAATGTGGGCTTCGAATCATGACTGGGGTTGAATTCGAAGTTAGCGGGAGCACAAGATCAACCCTACAGTAAAGATTGTTCTTCACCACGTCTCGCTTCCAAGCGGAAATATTGCAAGAAACCAATTACCTATATATGGAATCGAGATCTTTAACAAGGAGCCTTGAAGCGAAAAGTACTGTCTGAAACTAATTACCTATATACGGAGTAGAGATATTTCAAAAGGAAGGCATTTATTCAAGCTCCTTCTGAGACAACTGCAAATTCATAGAAAACACATCCTGCTTATGAATATTAAAAGCGTAGCAAATTTTGAAAACACCAAAAATGGAATTGACTTTTTCACCGAATAAAGTACATATGATCGGACTATAGTAGCATGCACTTGTGTTGCCACATTGTGTATAACTTACCGTCATAAAAAAATTTAACGTTATCAGGAAGCGGTTCATATGGTGGAGCAAAAACTGGTCCCTTATGCTCCAAGTAAGTCCACTTGACACCATCATCTCTTTTTTCTTCCTCCCACCTGAAAAAGTTACGTTAGAAACTAAACTTTAAGAAAGAACGCGAATAATGCTTATTATTTACACAAGTTCTACTTATAACTAGCATGTGATACGAATACAAACAGTATGCAATTTCCATACATCACATTCATACTATACCTAATAAACATTAAATGGCCACTTAGTAAAGTGGCTTTACTCAACAGATTGATTGAGTGCCGAAATCAGATAATTCCAAGTTTCCCTTTAAATACCTTACCAATTATCTTCCTTCTTCCTGCACGATGGGCTAAATGCATTATGATTTATGCCAAGCAATGAATTAAAAGTGAATCCTAAAAGAAGTGCTGCTCATGATCGAATACAATTCAGACCGCCTATTTGGTAAGTATTACTTATACTGAAATCTTTACGCCAATATATATATATATATATATATATATATATATATATATATATATATATATATATATATATATATATATATATATATATCGATTTCATTAATGCTATATTCTTACATGCTCCCTGAAGTGTTATTTATACTGAAGTCTTTACGCAAATATGTATATACACACACATATATATATACTTCAATTTCATTAATGCTATATTCTCACATGCTCCTTGAAATGTTGATTTGATCTACGCTTCGTACGTCGTTTCCGTCCACCAACGAGGTGAGTTACTAGAATAGGGTGAATGATATTGTTAGAAGAGAAATTCACAACAGTAACAAGTAGAAACCAAGTAAAATAAAAAATTCAACTATTACTAATCATTCATGAACTAACTACATCTCAAACAGATCTCAAATGCCAAATAGTTTCTATTACAGTAAAAAGATAATAATACTCTAATTACAAGGCTTGTCAGGAAATAAAAGATACACACGCATCTGCACGTTAGAGGAAAAATGTGTGCCAAAGTTGGTAATACTGGCAGTGACCTTGATGTATACGCCGAGGATTGAGAGTGATTCGTCAGAATTGAATTGAGTTGTATGCGAAGAACATGCGTTGAAACTAACAGCGGCAATATCAAATCTTGCCAGGTGTAAAAGTGCGCTTTGTGATCAGGTTTTTGCAGACACAAGGAAGGCGTTCGACCAACCACAGAACCTCGACCTCGCACCCAGCGACTACAATTTGTTCCTGTACCCAGAGTAACATCTCGATGGAAAACACTTTATGATTATGAGGTCAAAGAGAAATTACAATTTGTTTGCAGATGCACGCCCTAGATTTTTACGATTCTGGTATACAAAAAATTGTTCCGCGTTTGAACGAACGTAAAGAAAGCCTCTGTATCAGTCTTTGCGACCAATATGTATCTTGGACATCTTAATTTTCGTTTGTATCTTTACTTTCCTGAAAGCATCGTGCATCACAATCTGCCCACACTTGAACAAATCAAACAATACAGTGGAAAACACACAAGAATCTCTACATTTTCTGCCCCATCGTTAATCATCTCTTTTCGTATCTTCACTACCCTTTTGTATCAACAATTTTAATTTTTTTTACCAGTCGTAATATAATATTGGTAATTGACCGTTTCAACATTACCAGGTTAAAAATAAGACATGTTTAGATGTAGAAAATACTAGTCAAGATTGATGTAATTAATAATACGCCACGACTTACTGGGATGCTTAGGTCCAAATTAAGCGTCAATTCTCTTGTCAAATATTAAAAAATCAAACTGTTTTGGACCTCCGTAATATATTCACTGTACTCATTTTCTGTTTACATTTGAAGTGATTCTCGAATGCTGATAATAATAAGCCACCGCCACCTTACGAAAAGTATCTATCCAGTTCAATCATTTCTCCCTCTCAGTTTCTTACCATTTCCACACTTCTTGTTCTTCCTCTCCTTTCTTTCTTTTCCTTGGGCTTTCGGGTAACTGACCCTCTTCTTTCTTCGGCGCTTTTTTCTCCTTTTTAACTGCTTTTTTCACCTGAAATAATGTATGTTTTCTACAATTCCTTAGTTACTACTGTGTTCATCAAAATAATAAATAAGTAAATAAAAGTGCGTCAGAAGCAAACTGTCTGAAACCCATCCCTGCTTTATTAAACAGAACATTCAACCTAAAGAACTATATTGATTTATAATTTTCATGAAAAACCTCTAAAATTTCTCACTAATATAAAACTACAAATGGAGAAAATTTTCTCTATAAATTAAATTACTACTTTAAAAATAATAAGTTTCATTAAAACGAACTCCGTCTAAACATGATGGAAAACTTCTTTAGTTCTTATATGCAATCTTGTTAGATCTTCAGAAGAACCTATTCATTCACTATGTAAGATTTTAACTGGACCCAAAGGGTCGAGCTGTCCCGGGTTCGATTCCCGGTGGGGCCACTCGGTCGAAAAAGTGTAAAAAGCTTTTTCAGGCCGGCCAGCCATCCTAAATGAGGTTTTCCTCATTCACACCAGGCAAATGCCGGGGTGGTACCTAACATATTGATCCCAGGCCGCTATCGACTACGCTACGCGGGGCCACTTTAATTAATTTAGTTTTTAACTTCTTTTTCCCTACATTATGCAACGTTTCTCTTCATCTGTTATTTCTCTGCTCTCCTACACTTCTACCAACCTACTCGTTCCATTGGATTTATTTTTCTCTACTAATCTGTCAACTTACAGACCGGTAACATTATCATGTGATCTTGCATTCTAACATGGCCCAGCATGTTTCTCAGCCTTCCTGTTCTTTGATTTACCCTTTCTACCTGACGAAGCGATTTAGCTGAACTGTTTATGACACATGTTTCTAGGTTCTTTATTTTCTGATATGTAATTAATAATAATAATAATATATAATACACATTAGTTTCCTGCAAAAATGACCACTTTAGTTATTTATAGACAATGGTTTCTGTTTTTCGTAATAAACTGACCTTGGTGACGATAAATTACATAATATTTAATACACTTACTGGTTTGAAGTCTTCCTCATCATCATCAACCTTTTTCCTTTTATTAACAACTTCTTTCTTAACTTTCTTTCGCGCAGATAATGGAACATCATCCTCATCATCCGACTCCACCTTTACCCGTTTAGTCTTCATGGTCGTCCGCTGAGCCTGTAAAAATAATCAATCCGTGGTTCAACACAATGTTTACAGTTTACACTATTATGAACAGCATTAGAAAGAAAAAAAATCTAAAAATAATCATATCTATCAAATATAATCAATAAAAACACACAATACAACCCAACAACGAGCTTGGTAACATGCTTCATCACATTACGTACAGTACAGTCTAAATAATAAATACAGTGCAAACGTTAAAAACCCTAAAAGAGAAGAAATACTTTAATCCACATTGAGCGCAAATCCTGCTTTATAGAAACTAGTAAATATGATAGTCTCTTTTCTTTAGTGTAATATTTAATCAAAAATTTTCTGTAACCTAAATTGCTTATTTGCTGGATTCAAGGGAACCATTGATTGGTTGGTTGGGTTTATAATGGCCCTTTTCGGCACTAATGCTACTATGAGACGTCATCCTAACGTGGGATCTGGACCATATGAGCCTTCATTGGAATCGAACTCAGGCTACCTGCTCCGGAAAAGCGTATGCCAACAACATAGCCATGGATGAGCTCTCAAAGACACAAAATGAATGAATGAAACATGGTATAGAATTCCTCTCAATAATGAAAGTTGTGCACTGCAGTGATTATATAAAATCAAAGACTTATCATAAAAAGAACAGTATATTCAAGATAGAACAAGTTTCTGAGTTGCCATCCTAAAAATACAATCAGATGTTAGCTGGACACAGATTACAGAAAAATTGCCTAAAACAAGAGAAAAAGAAATAGTGTGAGAAAACTATGTAAATGGGGAAGGTGTAATTATCTTCGCTCTACTCTAAAGAATATAGAACAAGACTCCTCCTGCTATGATCCATGATAATTGCAAGTGTCATTTTATTCCCCTTTCTGATAAACTAAAATATCTATAGATATCCATGAATACTTACAAACTAAATTGTTACAAGTACTTTCCGTAAATAATATTGTCGAATTAAACTTCGAAAGAGTATCTTAACTTAATGTTTACTGTTTGTCGTATTGATATATTCTATCTTATTTGATACTGAATATTTACTCACTGAAGTATTCTAGACTTATATAAGGAGTAAAACGATAACTAACTGAATATATTCTTAAAAGGGTAGGAAAAAGTTTCACTCAAAAGCAACTTACTCTCATCTCTCCCGTTAATTCAAACTTCACCTCTAGTCTTGATATTGGTATTTCACAATAATTATAGAATGATGATCATTCTAAATTTTACACCAACACAGTTTATTACACATTTGGGTGTAAAAATGTTCGTTCGTCTGTTTTCTCCTGTAGCCTCACGATGCAGTGACCACTGAATAAATTTGTTAGTATGAGTTTAAAATAAATAATAAATGAAGAAGGGCAGTAGTCTGAAAATTTTGCTTCACTGAAAAATAATAGTAAATCTATATATTTTGGAACTTTATAATTTATACTGTATATAGTCGGAATGGAAATAAAAGCGCTTTCAAAATTTTAACTGGATATTAAACAGGAAAAAAGACTAGAATGACCTAGGGGTAGATGAGAGAATAACATTAAGATTGATCTCATAGTAATAGGAATACAAAACAGGAACTCGATCTAGTTGGCTAAGGGCATAAGTTAAAGGAAATTTTTATGAAGTGCCATTGAACCTTCCGGTTCCATAGATCATAGAGTGAGTTGTTATTTTTGAAAAGAAGGGAACAAAATATGTTAACAAAACAATGGGTATTAACTACAGTTTCTAAGTACTCTGATAAAACTCCCATATCTACACTTGATACTTAAATAAGTATATCAGCTATTAATGCAATATACTATAAAATCTTATCTAACTAGCTTATCATAGTCATATTTATTTTCTCTCCTCTTGCTGAGTTCCCAAATCTTAAGAAATATCATGTTTGACGGCGCATTAAAAGGCTTATAAATATAAATATAAATAAATCTTTGAGATTAAGTCCAAAGACAAAATGCGTCCTTTATACGCCGATCGATTATTTCAATTCAATAAGCATTCCTGTTTCTATGTTTTTGATATTTTCCTGGTTTCTTTACGGTGCGCAATAGCATTCCAGCTACGTACAGTTCAGTGTTAGCCTTTGTTAAAAATGCAGGAAACTAAGATTTTCGCCTCATCCTCTAAGTTTCAGTTCACCATATTCTTCATATCGCGATAAGTTCCTTTATAACGTCGGTGTCATTTCTATTGCTATTTCTTTCAACTTCTCAAATCAGCTATTTGTGTCAACATTATCGGCCAACCTGACATTGATATTTCTCTCCTTAATCCTATAATGCCCTTCATCGAATTTTATAAAACAGAGCGAGGCGGAAGTCAGTTTATACACCAGAAGAGCGATATATTGCATATGATATCTGACCCATTCACCTTCCACTAGAATACATGCCATCCGAAGCTCTCAGTTCGTTGCCCATGATGACCTTATTTCTTCAAAAAAATTAGACCACGAATTTAGCAAACCAGAAGAATGGGATTGAACGAGGGAATCACGCAAGCGCTAGCTATTTTGAAAAAGTACTGTCTGTTGGATATGTAACCTGACTTCGGAGCCTCATCTAGTAGACTTCCACTGAATTCTTTCTGCTGGCTCGCAATAACATGTCAACCGACTTTTTGTCGGACTATATGAGCGCGTATGAAAGAGTAAATATCGGGCCCTTAATATGTAGAAATGTCATTAAACAAACAAAATAACTGAATTCCATCAACCCTAGAAGAACAATTAAGTACAAACAAACCACAACAGAACAGATTTTTTAAAAGTTATTTCCCTACACTTTTTGTTCTTTCATGCAGTTTAATCTCCACTGAATATGTGAAAATGAACCTATTCAGATTACACATTACTACACAATTACCACATATTCATACATGCAAACAGAAAAACTGTACTATACTAAATCAAAGAGACGTACACACACGCAAAAGTAACACTCATAGCATATAAACGTTAGATGAAAACACACATACCCCATGGTCTGAATATCCTTTAACAGAAGCTGACTGTAATTCGTAAAAACATCATTATAATACGTTATACACACAGTATAACACAGCTAATGTAGATTTGTTTTAAAACTGCCATCTCAATCTGCGAATATTTTCAAAGACAGAGAAACAGCGCAAATCCATCAGAACAAAACAATAACACGAAACAAAACCCAACAGATTCCCAAAATAAAGTGCGATCAGAGATCCTGAGTAAACACATTCCTAGCTAGAATGGAGACAACCCTAAAATCAACCACAGACTTCTTTACATGATCAAAGATAAATAGCGGAAACTGTTTCACTACATCAATTTCTTTCCAATGCCATTAATACTATCGTTCTATCATTTCCTACTGTTACATCTATACTGAAAAATCTTGCACAATATACTACACACTTTGTTAATTTTTACTACTTTCACCCTTTTATAAAATTAGACGTTGTTAACTTTGACATTGCTACAAAAATAAACCGTAACCTCCTAATAAGATTGTGTACTTCAATTTTAGTAACCAATTACATATTCTTATGTTAAAACATTCCATGTCTATGTGAGAAAAAATATAACTAAAGAATTGTTAAGAAAATCTTATCTATATATACTCTATGTTATAGATTATTTAATTAGTCAATGTTACTGTTGGCACTACAAAACGTAGGCAGAAGTTAAGAAAATCTTTTTTGAATACATCACTTTAATCTTTCTTTCATGTAACGGAACTTCATTTTACTCTATAGTTCACTTCTGCAATATACTACTATTTCCAATCATTTATATCTCCACAGTAGCCTAAGTCCCAGTTCAACTGCCTGACACACAAAAACTCCAATTGTTCATCTCTACACTTAAAACATTGCAGTAAATACATGTTAACAAGTTATACACAATTAAATGTGTCCTCTTCCTTTACGAAAACTGCTATGAACTATTACTCATCATACCATTCCTGAACTACTTCCCCTCCACGTTTCTTACAACTTCCATTTAACTAATAATTATTTAATGACTTCTATTTTCATCTCACCAACTGCATTTGTTTCACTTTCCGTTTCCGGTGTACCTTTTATCTTTCTGTAATTTCAATGTTTATATATATATAATTTCAGTGAGCACTCCTCTATTACTGACTGGAAATAATGAATCATTAAGGAAAATGAAAATGAAATGAAATCTGTGAGTTTTACGTCCCATGGCTATGCCGGTTAGGCTAACGGAGACGGTGTGAGTAATGAATGAAATGATGGAATGGAGAAAGTGGGAGGAAACGGGAGAACTCCGAGAAAACCCACCACACGGTGTTTGTCCACCACAAAGTTCACTTGGCGGGGACTGGGATCGAACCCGGGACCCCAAGCACCAGAGGTGAACCCTCTACCATTGAGCCACCGCGGTCCTTGAATTATTAAGGAGTATCTACTGTGAACAATCCGTCGAAGATATACTATTGGTTGATAGCTATGTTCACTGTTCTAAATCCACTCGTAAAAAGCATCCAACTATACCCTCGTTTATTTAGTCTGTGTCAAGATTTAAAAAAAAAAGCAGGCCTACTCCGATTGTTTAATTCCCATGGTGACTTAGAATCTATCATAAGGTGAAATTTCTCATTGGTACAAATGGACTGACTCAACTGCCGTTCAAGGCTAGTTTCTTGAGCCTTACATTTATAGGTCTTAGCTTATTATTATTATTATTATTATTAAATGCACTTCCCAAAGTATCTTCTACAGAAATATGAGATCTGTTATATTTTCTTTCGGTAGGTAACACCGATGTTTCAGCAATTATTCTTTCTTATCTGTATCATTTCTTTCTCCAGACGCTGAATAAACTAATCGCTCTTAGCTAGCTTGATCTTTAATATCAAGTGTTTTCCTCTCCCGTTGTCTGACCGTGAATTCCAATCACCAATTATTGGGACTTACTGGACCAAATATGTTAGATCCCAGAATTTATATATATATATATCCCCACACACTCACACGATTCCTACGAATTCTTCTCATTACATCATTCTTACATCTAACAGTTCTACATTTATACTTTACGCGCTAAAGGAGAAAATATGACTTATAACAATTACATGTGTAATGAAATTAAGGCCTACACAGGACCTTTAACTCATAACTGGCACACCTTGTCCATTCAGCCTATTTTTACTGCACCCCGTAAGTTACATCCACACAATGCATTCAACATAATGAAAGAAAAATCACCAATCATGTATGTGACTTCGCATTTATTTGGCAAAATGTTTGGTGATATGAAACCAACTTCTGTGCAATGACTGCGAAGCAAACAGAACATTATAACAAGTGTCACTTACTCAGCCCATGGTAATTTACGAGCAAAGCGCTACGTGGTACAATGTGACTTGCGAGAACTTTTAGGAGTACAAGAAGACATTTTCGATTTGAAAGAACACCAGTCAGTAGGCTAAGTTTAAGACTATTACAAGCTTTAAAAAGTACAATGGTAGACCGATTGTTACGGAAGGAAGTGTGAAGACTTGCACGTCAAGTATACCTGCGAACTTCTTAGAAGTCAATTCGTTTAGCCAGTCGTAGATGAACACCAATATCTATTCATAAATTCAGTAGAAACGTATTTATATACACCTACAAATTGCAGCTGGTCCTACAATTACATCACATTCAAGAACTAACTGTTGCGATAGCCGTACAAAAATTCTTGATGGAACTGACACCGAACCCATATTCTTCTGAAATCTATTACGGCAATAGATCGATATTCCATGTTTCCGGGCAAATTAGATGGAGAATATAGGGTTCGAAAAACCATACGCTATATCGAAACACGAAAGACAGAGTAACTGATCCTCTTTTCGCTGAAACAATCAAAGCCGTTGTACGTACCTGGGCATGGTACAAATGCCTATTATTCTACAAATTCAAAACATTCCAGTCTTATGATACCCTTCTCCCTCAATTTATCTGCGGAGTTATGTGAATGTTTGGACAAGCATATCAACGATCAGCGGATTGGGCGTACCAGTCAAATGCAATGGCCAGCCTGTTCTCCAAATAGTTTTTATAAGGGTGCCATCAACACTTATACAAAGGTGATGTAACCGAATATATTCGAAATTCAAAAGCCTTCATTGTCGTAGTCTTTGCTCACATGAACATCACAAATTCTACGGCGCACGTGAGCTGCACTGGACTATCACCCACAGGCAGACTGAAACATGGCTCCGAACTTGCTGAATATTGTACAAGAATTACAGGTTTCCATCACTAGTAATGTTTGAACAACGTATTATTCATGAACGCTTTATGTAATTTTTAACGCGTGTATGACATACTTACGTCCGAAACAGCTGGGTTTCTTTTCTGAATCTAATCTTAGCTAAGATTGAAAAAAGAAAGAAAAAAAAATAGGTAATTCTGAACATGTAGGTTAGGATGCGATCGTTTTAAATGTGACTATACAGTACAGATAAATTAACATTAATAATTTCTTTCTTGACTAAGGCCGCGCCTCCATTTCTCCCGAATGTGGTTGCGAATGCAAGCTGCGAATTCATGTGCCTCTACTAGATCCGAAGTTTTGCGAATGCGAATCAAGTTGCAATATCTCTTTCAAAGCTTCAATGTGAAATATTTTTGCTTGAAAATTAGTACCATAATGTCTTCAGAGCACAAAGAAGACGAACGTGGATAAATGACATTTTTATCACGAAATGAGGAGGGAGAATTTAACTTATTGCCTCAGCTATAGCAACAAGAAGAAAAGCTTTTCGAGTATTTAGATCTGCCCATAATTTGTTCACGATCGTCACAATGGTCGTTTGTGGTAATCTGGATGAACTTGGTTCCACAATGGAACTTTATCAAAAACACAATTTGTTAAAGCATCAACATCTATTTCCTCTTTATTTATTTATTATTTTTTTCATCTCCGCACCTCACAACGTCGTCTGCTTTCACGCAAAACAAACTTTCTTCTCTCACGCACCGCTCAATTCCTCTGCAGCGACTTTCTATTCGCACGAATTCGAACGAATCCCAGCAGGTTGGGATCGTTCGCATTCGCATATTTTCGTCAGTTTTCGTAATTCGCAGGTCGGAACTAGTCGTGACACTCCAATTCATTTACACCTGCTGGGTAATTCGCATTCAGGTCTAATAGAGGCGCGGTCTAACATTAACAGCAGCATGAACAATGACAATTTACTCTAAAGCTAAGAAAGAACATCAACGTTAATAAACATACCAAAGGAAGATCATCCTCGCTCTCTGGTTCAGTCTTCAGGGATTGACTTACATCCATACTATCTGTAGAATTGTAGTTTTCATAGGCAAAGTTATTCTTCTCCTCCTCTTCCTCCTCCACCTCCTGTTTGATTTTAGGTTCTTGCTTTATCTCAGTTTGGTACATAAGTTCTTGAGATTCTACTGGCTCTGGAGCTTGTGGCTTTTCCTCAGCTGGCTTACTTTCTTCACGCTTTTCCTATAATACAAATTCTGGACTGTTACAATTACACTACTAATAGGCTGCCAGTTACATAATTAAAAGTGGCTTTACTTACTCAAGGTTCTTACAAAATAATGTTATCTTCCCCTGACTTCCAGGTGCCAGAGCAACCAGCTTCCCTGACCTGCGGCATTTAATAAGATAAAGGCTACTAGTAACGAATGCCTGTAACACCTAAATAAAGACTTGGTTAATAACAGCGGATAAGCAAACACGTAAACTATATCCGTATCATATTGTAAACTAACCAAAGAATTGCTATTTAAGCTACTGAGTAAATTTTATAAGACTTCTTTAATACACATGAATGGATTTTCGAGCAGCTGCAACATATGGATTTTCAGAAGTTTTAAGATAATACTTCAGACAATTTCAAAGAAAATAAGACGGGCTCCTAAAAAATGTAGTAAGAAAAACTCAATTAGTTACATTAATAAGATATTTCAATTTCCCCCCAATTTTATAAAAGTAGGATATTGATAATGTTTTATTTTGGTATGTGCAAGTATTTAAAGGTATAACATAATAAAGATTTGGGGGAGAGGATACTACAGCCGCTGGTGTCAATATTTAACTTTCATATATATTGTTCAATCAAAAAAAAAAAAAAAAAAAAAGTACAAAAGTCATTTTGTACAAAATGTTAAAATGTGGAAAAAGAAAGAAATTATAATGAATACCTTGTGCACCATCTAAGTAGCAGTCCATGAAAACTACTACAGTAGTAACTATATTTATCTACTTATTGTTTTAGAATTATAATAATAATTTTCTTACAAATTTGTTGTTAAAAAATAAGTAAATAAAACACCCAATATCGTACAGAACATTAAAATTTAAAAGAAAAATTGACCGATATTACTAAATGACAGTTACGTGGAATGACTACTTCAGACTTGCTTCATTTGGGTCTCGCATTTGAATTATCGGCTTATCTCAAGAAAGAAAGAAAGAAAGAAAAAAACTTCCTAAGCAAAATCCCGTTTTCCCTTATTCCCAGGTTAAGTACCATTTTCTCTTACTTTTTCATATCATTTTGTTTTCCCTGACGTTTCCAGGGTTTCTATATTTGTAAGAACCCTGCTATTTTAAGTGTTTCACTGATATTTGCAAATCACGCTTTTAACAAAGTATTCTATATTTAACACATTTTAATCAAAAGTTACAAAAGAAGGGACATGCATCGTTATCAGAAATTTCCTCTAGGAAAAGTCTGTTACATTTCTTGAACATTTTATGCACATTCTTTTACTGACTAACATCATGAAATTAAAAAACGATAATGCCAATAAAAATAAATGTTAAGAAAAAGCAACATCTACTTACTTTGCTCTTCTCTTTATTTTCCGAATGTTTTTCCTTCTCTTTCACTGAAAAAAAAAAAAAAAGACACATTGAATATGTTGTAATTAAATTAACGCGTGACCACTAAAAAAAAAAGCAAATTACATATGTCAATGTATACATATTACATGAGTCGATTGAATGCTTTACCAAGTAAATGGTTCCGTCACATAAATATTTATCCATCTATTGACATCGAAAATAACTTTTAATAACGGAACACAAACAGCATTGTTAGAAACATAGTTATTCCTAAAGTTTTTTTTTATTATTATTACTATTTTCCAAGAATAACAACATTAATATGTAAGATTATTTTGACAAACTATTATTTTTTAATTAGGCATGTAATACCGAAAACGTTTAGGTAAGTAACAAAATAATTACAGTCATTGAAAGTTATCTCTACGGAAAGCCTGAAATTTCCACTATTAAATTTTGTTATTCGAATATAGATTATAGATTGTCATTCACTTGTATTGTGCATTTATCATCACTCAGTAAAATGTAAACACAGCATATGATGAATGAACTAACACAAACATTCAAATATGCTAGTAACTGTGTCACTCGTAATTCAGGAAGTTAATTACAATTTTCTATATATATCAACAAACAGTTTACGTATGTATATACAGTTTATACATTAGCTAGGGTTTCATTCTATATTTCCTAACATACGTGTTTATATGCAAATTTAAATTACACTTAACGGACGATTTCGAGAACAGGTACAAAAATGCGAAGTACTACTGCACTAATAACTGTAACATGGAATTTCTGTAGTAAATGAGTTGAGAGAGTGGATCATCGCCATATTCACGCAATACTGAGATAATAAAAGTCTTGCTACTATGTCCTAATATACCTAGTACTTGCAATAAGGAAGAGAATATACGGCTTCCGCGGTTCAAATAAAAGGCTATCTATTCATTTCATTTGAACCACTATCTAAATTAGACTACGACTAATGTAAGGCTACGACTATGTAGCAAATATTAAGCACTCAATAAGAAATTTCAAACTTATTTCATCAGCCAACTATGCAGGATTTTGAAATTAGTTTACACAGAAAGTTACAATATGTATATTACCTTTTTCTTTGTGTTCTTTATGTCGGTCTTTGTCACTGCTATGCTTCTTCTCTTTCTCCTCCCGGCTTCTCTCCTTGTCGGAGCTCTCCTTATGTCTCTCCCTATCCGAGCCTTCTTTGCCACTTCTCTCCTTATCAGATGATGAACTCTCTTTGTGTCGCTCCTTATCTTTACTGCTTGATGAGCTCTTCTCTTTCTCTTTGTGCCTGTCCTTGTCCTTATCCTTATCTTTACTTGAGCTGTGCTTGTCCTTCTCTCGATCTCTGTCTCTGTCTTTGTCCCGATGGCTGCTGCTGCTACTGCTGTGCTTATCTTTCCTCTCTCTATCTTTATCTCTGTCCTTCTCTTTACTAGAAATTAAAATGAAATTCACATTTTTATCAATAGATCGACAAATTAATTTCTTCCTTATGACACAAATACTCATACTTCCCACCCTCAAAACAGAAGAAAGAAAGAAAAAAGTTACGGCAAAATTCAGTCAGTGAACATAGCTTATTGCTAGATAAATGCATAATATTAAAGCGCAAATTGATTTGCCCATCCTTTTCTTCTTTTTTCAAAATATTTAAAACTTTAAGTGTAGAATTCCCCAATTTACTCAGCTTCCTAACCCTTACTGTTATAAAACAAGATGTTCGTCAGGAAAGTAACGCTAGTATGGATGAAGGTCAATAACAAAACTTACTTCTAGTTGCAGAAGAGTTACTTATTAATAAAAATAAAACTTTGCTGGTACATCGTCCTTGCTCACGGGATGCAGTCACAGTATGTCAGATATGGTTAAAACAAGTAAATCAGCAGGGCATCAGATGACAAGTGACAAAGTATGTATATTTTTTTGTTTATTATTTACCGTATTTTTAAAAAATTATATAACATGCTTCGAAGTCCCACAAGCCAGAACAAGATTACTTCTTATACACCTAGTTCTTTGGAATCAGTCAATCTGGGGTCTAAGTTCCCAAATCTGTGTACATTCGCTAAGGAAAGTAAGTGAATGCCTTTCCATCTATGCTATTTTGTTATTAAGTTCAAATTTCTTTGGCTCTGGAATCTGTTCAAATCAATCAACTTGTTCCGAAGTTACTGACAAAAGAAAAGCAAAGGAAAGATACGCTCTTTTGCTGGCGATTGTATAAGAGTCGTGATGAAGCTCTTTAAGCACTCACGCACTATGTTATATCTTCCAATAATTCTACCACATTGATTTATGCTATCTTGATTTACGAAGTTGCTGTGAGGTGTAACCTACTAGCCGGCGGTAAGGTTACATTAAAAGGAGACATATAATTTGTTCACTAATTATTGTGGAATAAGCTTTGTAGTGAGAGTTGGTTGGCTATTGGTAATGTAATTCCATAGGCCTTTGGAAGTATTTGGATCCAGAGGATTAAGACACGAGTGTATTTTCAACTTACAAGGCAACAACAAACATTAATCGTCTTGTAACAGACTGAGAAATGAAGAACAAATATGGAGCTCATCTGCGCCTACACCTAGATATAGTAGTAGTAACTCTTAAGAATCTAATTTTTAATATATAAGCTTCAGGGATAGTCACTCGAAAAAATGAAATTTCTAGTTTAATATCTTACGATTATGCACGGAGGTTAAGGGAGACGGTAATAAATGAAATGGTAGAATGAAGAAAGTGGAAGGAAATACGAGAACCCCGAGTAAACCATGTACACAAAGTCTGTCCGCCACGAAATTCAGCTGGCGCAAGCTGGGATCGAATCACGGACCCTACAAGTGAGAGCTCTATTACTTCAGCCACAGCGGCCCAGACAATCACTCGACAGAAAAATCAAGATTATATTTGTTGCCTTTCCTTCTATTAGTGCTTACTGACAAAATATAGCACAATTCTACTGGAAACGCCATTAACGAAATGAAACAGCTCACAGCTTAGAAACTTAAAAAGTGAATGTTAGAGGAATTAGCTAAATTTCTAAAATTCATACACAAACTCAAATATATAGCTCAAGGATTAGATGACGTCAAGGAAGAGTGGGACTTTTGAGACTACATTAGTTAAACAACTGTTTCTGTGTTCATAGAGAAAAGGACTCACAAAATACTCTACATGTAAGAGCTGTTTACAACAAACTGGAAGAAAATTATCTGCTCTACACTGCCGATGCTATACTTGAAATCTGGAAAAGTCGGTTTGTTTATGTTTAAGAACGTTCTAGCATAAAATACCAATGGGATGCCTGGCTTCTCAAGGGTCCAAGAAAGTTCGATTCAGCAAGAGAGGGAAAGGAGAATGGTGGGTATCTAACACGGAGAAAGTGTAGTGTAATATTGGTATCTGAACTTCTACTCGAACAGAAATAAAAAGATACGGGCCATCGCACTACTTTCTCGCTTTAATTCCTTACACTAACATGTCGTGCTGCAGTTATTAATGAATCATCATCATATGACATACGAATAAAATTAAACGGGTTTTCGGAAAACTTCGTCAAAAGAAAACTCTCCCCCAAAAGTAAACTATCCATGTAGATTTTTCCACGTTAGTATTATTAATGAAATATTTGTTTATAAAATAACAAAATCGCATGAATGGTATTTAAAAAAAAATATATCAAAAAATAACTCACAGCAAGAGTAAACTATCCATTGTGGATATTCCCAAGAAAGTGATTTATGTACTATAAATAAAAGAAAGAAATATTTATTTATGAAATATAAACAAAACTGCCCGTGTCGTGTTTTTGAGAAAGTAGCCTGAATAGCAACTCATTCCTAAGAGTAAACTACTCCTTGTGATTGTTTTTTTTTAAGCAGTAACTTATACAATATTATAGTTATTAATGCAATACTTATTTGTGAAATGTGAACAAAATGGCATGAGTCGTTATTGGGAAAATCACTCGATAAAACTAACCCTCAAGGATCAACCACCCCCTCGTACATTTTCTCAGGACAAATAAGTTATGGCATATTGACAGGTCACTAATGAAATGCAAATTTGTGAAATATGATCAAAATCGCCCACCCCCCGAATAAACTACCCCTAATCGATTTT
Source organism: Thermobia domestica (assembly GCF_964235325.1). NCBI lineage: Eukaryota > Metazoa > Arthropoda > Insecta > Zygentoma > Lepismatidae > Thermobia > Thermobia domestica. Next base: position 94,028,697 of record NC_137455.1, read on the forward strand.
TTCAGCACAAATGAGTTATATTTTATCAGATTACTAATGAAATATTTATTTATGAAATATGAAGAAATTCGCATGAGTCATTTTTGAGAAATCGTCCGAAAAAAAAAAAAAACTCATCCCCACGAATAAACTACCCTTCATACATTTTATCAGCACAAGTAAGTTTTCATATTGTCATATTATTAATGAAATTTTTATTTATGAACTATGAACAAAATCGCCTATAACCCTAAAAATAAACTACTGCTCGTAATTCTTTCAGCACAAATTAGTTGCACTATATTGTCAGCTAATTAATAAAATATTCATGAAATATGAAAAAATGTGTAAGTCGTTTTTGAAAAAATCGTCCGGGGAAAAAAAAAGTCACCAAGAATAAACTATTTCTTCTCGATTTTTCCCATCGAAATAGCTTACACCTCATGGTGGGGTTATTTCTAGAAAATTGATATGTTTATGGAAAAATGAAATATAAATAAAATTGTTACAGCCGTTTCAGAAAATCGCAACTTTTTTATTTTTACCCTCAAGTAAACTACCCTAGGAAAAAATTCGAAAACTCTCTTGGAGAATCACATAGAAACCTGAAGTTCAAAATTTGGTTGAAACACGTTGAACGGTATCTTCTAGATCAGTGCACATCACGACGAACAATGTCGAAAATTCAATTTTTCGGTACCTATGGTCCATGAAACGTGTAAATACGTTATTTTTTTTAATTTTTATTTATTTATTTATTTATTTTTTACAATCAGCAATTTTTTCTCTCCTTTCGTTGTCCAAAAGTAAAAAGGCTATAATTACATTTCCTCGGAATTCTCCCTTTTCATCATTTCACCATTACCAACCATCTCATCATCACCTTTCTCTTAGCATCGGTACATAACCGTGGGACGTTCAAGTAAAAGAAAGTTCAAGTAAAAGAAAGAAAGAAAAAAAAGTTATCAATTCAGAAGTTACAAAGTTAGCAAAAGGTTAACAAAACAAACAAAAAAAAAAAAAAAAAAAAAAAAACACTAAATTTTGATTTTAAGTGATGAATTTCTACTTTTTTTCCCGAAAGCAGAAGAAAACAAAGCGGTTCAAGAATTAATCAGGAGCCTAGAACAACATGGATAAAGAAAGGGTAAGGTTTGCCAAATATTGTAGAAAAAGTAATATCCCAAGACGTACTACACATAACAAATTTGCTCTCCTTTAAGTAAATAAGTTCGTTAAGTGCACGCATTGATGTATTAAAGAGTAACGTCTACCATTTGAAACAATATTTAATTTTTATACTGTAAAAATTAATGAAGATGTTATACAAACAAGATACTGTAAAAATTCATCATTAAACAGCTAGTCAGTACTAAATTTGAGGTATATGCTTTTAAAATCATACTTTAAACACAGATGAAAGCAGAAAAGAAATAAAGGGAGAATGTTGTAAAGAATAACTGATAATCTTCGAAGACCTTACTATTGTAGTGAACTTACTCTTTAACATTATCATATTTATATTTTAAAATTGCTAATACTGAAGATAGAGTTCGTGTCAGATAATATGCGTGAGCTCGTAGATATCAAGAAAACAAATGATGGATTAATACCTAAAAGTATAACTCTCCTTTTCATGAAAAAATTTAATTTTGAAGGAAAACACGCGATGTTTTAATACGAAATTTTCGCAGTTACAATGAAATGTAATGACTAAAATTGCCCATCAAGTGGGTCAGTTATCGAAACCGAACCCTCAGGCTTATCCTATCAGTGCGTTAACCACTAAACCAAGAAATTTAAACCTGACAATTAAAAAAAGGGGGAAAAAAAAAAGATGAAGTCATGTTGCAAACTTCTACACTCATATTCGTAGGCATAACGATCTTATTAACATATGGGCATATAATGAAGATCTGTCTTGAAAGTGAAAATAATAATGTAAAATGCAAACAAGTTAGGTGTTTCTCTGTGTAACTACACATATATATAAAACCACACGATTTTCAGAAAGAGAGAAAGAGCAGTTTTAAATTGTAATTCACATTAGAGATACATGCTGTACCACCGACACCCTTCTCAACTATTCGAAACTTACTAAAATATCCATATCCAATTGCAGATGTACAGGGGAAAGTGGAGCAGCTTTTACAGTACCTACACTTATTACACTGTCACTTCTGTTAAGTTATATCAACCCATGACACTGAAACTGAAATACTTACGAAACTGAAGTTTTACTCTAAATTATATATTTATGGTTGAGTATTTCTAGGGTTAAATTAAATTTTAAAAAATTCAAGGAAAACATAATAGGAATATCTCAATACCCCTAGCTCCTTATCAAACAAAAAATTTGAACTGAACCAAATTTTCTATAGTACGGATAGGAAACAAAGACTTAACAGTGAATTACTCCACTAAATAAGATGTTATTCACTTTTTACAGTTTACGCTTCTGAATCGCTTATACAATCTTTGTACTGAATAATTTCATTAAAAAATGAAGGCATGGTTAAAATACAAATAGAAATAATAATAGGCATTAACCATGACATTAAAAATAACACCTTAAGTTTCACATTCAATAATCAACACAACCGTATAAAAAATATGTATAGCAGTCACAAAAATTTCATACTCATCCAATAAATGCTATTCTGTCAATAAGCTCGGAGTCAATGGGAAGTTTCATTTAACGTTAACACAGTACGTTTCTGTGAGTTAATCAAAACCGTACTTAAGTCATTCCGAAGTTATTAATGAAAAGCATGAATAGGGGGTATGTATTTTAAATGAACATTGTATAATATATGAACCCAAAACATACATTTTAACCAATTTCATTTGATTTGTAGAGTATCTTCGATGAACGGAAAGAAATATTATTATGCTTCTATTTAAACAAGTAATATGAAATCTTACAATGAAAAATAGCAAACTAGTAATAATAGAATGGACAAGAATGCGCTGCTTACCAATTTAGGGGAAAAATTTGTATCTCCTGCATGGATAATTAGTGTTAGAACTTTTGTTAGTAACTTGTCTCCAATTTATACTGGAAATAAATACACTCGCTATAATATGGAGTCGATGTTCTATAATTTACCTTCGAAGTAATTTACTAATGACATAAATAACATAACAGAAATTATAAATCATGAACTCTTGAAATATGACATAGCAATTTAGACAAATGAATAGAAACGTGAAGATACGCCAACGAATAACTTTCTAGTTGCATTACAAGCCTTAGGTATCTGAAATTAGTAAAGAAATAAAGGAATCTCAAAGTGAATCGAAATGAGAGTGTGCAAAATGGCCATGTGCGAAATTCCAGTTTCATGCCGCAAGTGTAATAAAAATGGTACAAGCAATCACCGAGCAAACATTAAACACACACTATTTCCTTACTATCAAAATCTAATAAAGTTCTGGTTTATTGTTTGAGTTACACCAGGAAGGCTTAGAAGTTCAAACTAGGGAAAAAGTGCTGTGGATATTATAGAAAACGGCAAATAAGCAAATAAATAAATAAAGCACTTCAATGCAATATAAGAACTGTACTCATCATTACATTTAATCGTTACTTTATTTATATATATATATATATATAATTATTAAAATCTATAGCAATGCAATCAAAAGCACGTCTGCTGAAAGTGTTCTCTTTGGCATCAAGCCTTATTATTAAACTATTATTATCTGATCAGAGGAAAATGAGTTCATTTCCCCATTGTAAAAATACAACATTGTAATATCTAAATCGTACCTTCAAATATTTAACAATATAGAATTGCAAACGAATAATTTATTAACAATGCTGACTCAAATTACTGTATTTTCATTTATAAGAGGCGTATGCACGATTAGATGTAAACGTAAGTAGAGAAAAACTAGTTGATTATGCACGTAGAATATAACAAAACATCGAATTCAAGAATTATTGGAAACAAAGGGAGTATACTGTTATAATAAATGTCTGTACATATGTAAGTGTGTCTCTTCAAATTTGGCTATAAACAGCTATGTAATCACACCCATAAGCTGAATGAGATTGTATGCAATTAAATTCCACCCTTTGACACTTTTTCGTGGATAAACATCTCTATAAAAATAAAAATAATAATAAAAGGTTATAATCTTCGTAAACTTTACGACATTGACCATTTCAGTTTTGATTTTAGGTATAGACACATTCACTTATCAAAATATCGCTATTTCCAATGTTCTGAATGTTTGGGTTAAGGTAAACAAACTTTTAATGACTTAAGTGCAAAATCGCAGTAACTAAGTGCACGTCACCCAATGACATGTGATGTGTAACAAATGTCTACAGGAAATAATACGTAAAATATATTGTAACAAGTAATTAAACCCATTTAAATATGGATAATTGGCAACATACCATCTCAGCTGAAACTGTTCAGCACTACCTTGAAGCAAGCAGCAATTCGACGTATTATGTATGAAACTAACTCCTAGAATTCTGTAAAAGTTGTTTTCTATAATATATACACAGTCTGACAAATAAGAGGGCTGATTTATTGTACGAAGAAGAAAAATGATCGTGTACCAACGAAATACAGAACCTTCGTCTACAAATAGCAACACTGCTCCGCTGCACGCTAAACATGAAGGGAATTATGATGTCATAATAGGACAGAATTGGGAGCTGTCGTCACGTTTGCGTCATGCAGCAGCGAGTGAACATCAAATTCTGTTGAAAACTGGGCAAAAGTGCAACCGAGATCGTGAAACTGATGCGACAAGTGAATGCAAATACTTGTTTGTTTCGTGCACATATATTCAGAAGGTATGTGCCATTTAAGATTTGAAAGTGGTGGAATCGGTTATGATGAAGTAAGACCTGACCATCCAATTTCAGTGCGTAAGAAAGATCTCAGCTCAAAAGTGGAACAATGTGTAACAAAAGAGCGTTGTGCGACTGCAAGACTGTTGTCAGATGTAAGCGAGGAAAACGATTCGTCGGATCTTAATGCAAGATTTAAGAAGAAAAAAAAAAGTTTATATCTCGGTTTGTGCTTCACTTGTCTGACAATCATAAACTTGATCGTGTGAATTATGCAAGGAACATCCTTTTTGTGGGAATAGAAATTTCCAGTATTTCATTGTTGCGGAAGATGAAACAAGATTTTTAACTATGATCACAACGAAACGCCAAAGTGCTGAATGGAAGTCATCTGCATCACCAAACGAAAGAAAAAAAACAGTCCACAGAAGTCGAACGTAAAAACAGCACTGTTATTTTTATAACAGTAAAGAAATTATTCACCATGAATTTCTTGCTGAGGGACGGGAAATTTTTGTGTGTTTTATAACGTCATTGGAAAAGGATTCGACGTGTGCGAGCTGAGTACTCATACTCAGGAGTTAGTTCTTGTTTCATGACAATGTGCCCGTTCACCAAGCAGTAGTCGAATACAAACTTTTTATTCTCCATTATCTTCCACATTCTTCCGGTTTATTCCCCTAAACTTAAGTTACATTCGTAAAGGAGATTGACGGTCTTCAAGACATCAACAGTCCAGCAAGAGAGATTAGTCTTGTAAAAATGGCTAGTTTTGTTGCAGGCTTCGGTTCATACCGCAAACCGATATCCAGAGGTCATTTTAGTCGTTACTCTATCGGCTACCTGTTGTATCGATTCAGGAGGAACGTACTTCGAATAATAATAATAGGCTCATTCAATTGTCTAGTTACTATGCCATTAAATATCTATTTCATTATTTGTGAGACTGTATATATCAATTATAGTGTATATGACACTATATTCAATCTTTTATAATATTTCATCCTATCCTTATACTTTAATATTACATATTTTAATAATCGTATACATAATTTATCTGCTTCTATTTTATTCTCAAATACTTTTCGCCAAATAACATATTTATTCGATTATCAGCCAACCTTCAGGAAGTCAAAAGCGTATATATACACTGAAATTTATTAATGAAGCATATAAAGCATAAGGAATAAATTTTCTGCCATTCACTGTTTAGTCAGTCGTCACAATCAGATGATTCAGATTCATGATCACTTATTTCTTTGTTACTGTCTTCGTACAGAGCATCAGCATCTTCTATGCCATCAAATACATTCGAAATGAAGCACTCTTTACACGCACGACCGACGATTTCTCTCCACTTAAAAAAATCCACTAACTCGGTGATTATAACTGCTTCTGCTGATATTTTTCGGAACTCTTCGTATTGTGTCGCTAAAGGATGTCGTCTGTTTTATCAGTTGTGTTAACTGAACAGATTCTATGACAAGGCACTTTTTCGAAGATCCCCACCCCCAAAATCGAGCAAATGCAGGAGTTTATTTACACTTCTACAAATTCAAGACAATTGTAATAACAGCGTATTCAACGGTATGTTGCACAATCTGTAATGACTGACTTGAAATACTCAATACCTTATGATCCCACAAGAAGTAATCATCAGAAGGATCAGGAAAACCAAGTGATCAGAACCATTATCCAGACAATCTGTTAAAACAAACTATTGCACGAGGCATAGTGTCAGATGGTGTTGGACCCTTATCACTCAGGTGACAAGTGTAATGGTAATATGCGCATTAATGGTTACAGCATGGAAGGGAGCACAATTCACTTACTTGATATTACATACCATACACTTATTTTGCTCGAATGAAGAGGTTTTGATTACAACTAAAAAATCGACACATAACAGAGAAACTGAGAAGCCGCTATTTCATAAGTACCATCAACCTGAAGAATTTCGCCTTAAAAATTACGACTTGGCTGTTATTTCGTCAGAAATTACTTGAGTCAGGAATCAAACATTTCAAACACCAGAATTACCACAATTTGGCTTGAGTCGTAAACGGGCATATTATACCTTCACTTCGTTTATTACTCGGGGTATTTCGATAATTGATCGATCTGTGGCTTCGCCTTACACGGATCTTTCTTACATCGATTTCGAGATATTATTAAAAATTCTTGGAGAAATACGTCAAAAGGTGGAGCTTCCACGTTATCATTACATAACTATTTTTAGCCAAAACTGACGGAACACAACTTGTTAGATACCATATACAGATACTTATCAATTTAATGGAAACATGTCAGACGTCTGAGTTGGCAACGGTCAGGCAGTGACGGCAACCTCTCTGATTTACAATGTGGGAAGATGCTTCGCACTTTGTTATGAGACGCTAGATTGACTGAAGTGCCAAGTGTGTCTCGAGAGAAAAACTTGGAGGAAAATTCTCGGTGACAGATCCCGCCGAGCTTTAAATAGGATTATCACTCAGGACCGTCGTGCACTCAAGCAACACCTCCCTGGCGTCAAAGTCCGTTGTGAGTTACAGGATAAAACACAGGTCGGCTGAACGGATTAAACCGTTGGTAAGAGGCCATAACCCTTTAACACGACGTCGATGTTGCCGTGTTTATGCAACATAGACTCTTGGTAACTGGAAACGTGTGATATGGTCGGATGAGTCATTGTATAATATTTCAAATCATGGGATATGTGTGTGTCGGCAAGCACCCAAAGAAGCGTATGATCATCATTATCTCCTAGAAACCGTAAAACATGGCAGCAGCTCTGTGATGCTCTTGGCCACATCCAAGTTTTCAGTGGACTCTGTGCCGCCGCTTATCGATAGCATCACTAACTGTACGCCATTTTAGGGCAGCATCTGCATTCTATGGTCCAGGTATTGTTTCTGGGCAATGATGTCATATTCCAGGTTTACAATGCGCCCACTCTCACAACTGAAGTTGTTGCGGGGTCGTTCGAGGACTATCGGGATGAAATTGGACACTTCCCTGGCATACCCAATCCTCGGAATTGAACATCTATGATGGGTTTTGGAGACATCTGCGGGAGAAACATGGTCCAACACCACATTTATGTAGCAAGTTGCACTTTCTTCCAGGTCCTTCCACCAAATTAATAGGTATCTGTATTAAATACATAGTTAATACGAAGAAACCGCGAAGTGAATAAACCAGGAATTGAAAACGAATTACTTACCAGAAAATAGTGAAATTATTACCACACAATGAAGTACACAACTAAGTGCACCACAGGCGCATTCGCTAAATGCTTCATCAGACAGAAAGAGAAAGAAGCAAGGAAATAAAAAAAAAAAAAAAAAAAGAATTAAAGAACTTGTGAAGCCTCTAGGTGGGAACCATGTTGGAATGAAGGGTCACGTGAGTGTCAGGCTGAAAGTACGTACATTTAGAGGGGGGAAATTATATAGGTAGTAAAGGAAAAAAAAAAGAGCTGAAAAATAAAAATATGTAAATAAATTAAAATAATAATAAATTTATTACTTTTAATTATTAATAGTAATACTAACGTGTATCGCCAATATAGAAGACTGCATTTAGAGACAGTAGATGCATTTAAGAATGCGAATTACTTAGAAAGAAACGTCACTACCGGAAACGCTGGAGAGAGCACGTCACCGAGACAGAAAGGTTTTTAACATTAAACTAATATCTAATATGAATAAGTATTACATTTAGATCCTTGGCATTCTTAACTGCAAGTCACTCAATGTACTGCTTGTCATAATAAGTGTGTGGAGGTTGAAGAAACTTCGGTAAATGATTTTAAGTGGGAAGGGGGAATCGGAAACCTCTCAGGTTCCAAGTGAGTATAGGAAATGCAAAGGCTGACTAGCTTCCGGAAAGAGACTGGATCGGAATAGGAAAGTTTACGCTGGTAGTTTCTTTTGCACGACTCGATTATTCAACTGATCAAATTACGTGGATATCTCCAGTTGGAGCGTGTTGACGGGGAAATTTTGAAGGACGAAATGATGAAAGATAAGGGTTTCTTTAAAATAAAATAAATAAATACTTAAAAAAAAAAAAAAAAAAAAAACTATCCATAAAGTAGAGATCATTTAATGTGCACGTTAGTCTCGAAACCTGTATTCTCAAGCTTGACGTAAAACACAGAGGAAGTGACTTTGGATGGAGAAGGACTGGTCAATTTGACTGAGCAGTTGTTATTTATGGACCGTAGTAAATTTTGGTGTCCAGGTTGGGAAAGGATCCATACTATGAAAAATATAGCCTATGAACCGAAGTCAGAGGAAAGGTTGTTGAAGTAGTGATAAGCGAAATACCTGATGCCAGGTATTTAGTTGGGAGTATTATTAGGGGGCCATGCGAGTGTCTCTGATTTGAAGGTACTGCTTTCATAAATGTGAAACTGTTTATGGTTACTCTCCCTCTTCATTCTTCATTATCTCCTACAATTTCCTTATCAATATTTATATTATTTTTTCCCCTCATTTCCTTTATTAGTCTGCAATTTTGCATTTTTTTGAATTACGTATTCCCTAGGTATTTCTATTCATTTATTCCTTCGCTCTGTTGCATACTTACCAAACCAGTTACATTAGCCTTCCTCCAATAAACTCTGGCCTGGCAATTCTGTCACGTGACCCAAAATTCTGACATGGCTACCAGCCGTACTTCACAACTATCACTCATTTCTCCCTACTTCCCTTCCCCCCTTTATAGTTTATCTTCCTTAGTGTGTGAGATTATATTTTCACTATGCATATGAATACCCGTTGCGGGTTTCCTTTATTTCAACCAAAGGTTTACCTACACCTTCTTTACGCAATACAAAACATAAACCAAGTATATGCAAGAGTTCCTGGTAACAGCGAAGAAGTTCTGTTAATACAAGGTTCCAACAGGTCAAGATTTAAAAAAACAAAATCCTTCACTTTTCATAATTTAAGAGAACAACTTTTCTGCTGAAGTTTGGCAATTATAGAAGTTAGGATGCAGTGGCAGCCGTGTTCCTTGGTCTCGGTTCCTATCATCCACGAAAACGTCTGGCAGTAAATTAAATCTCAAAATAAGATTTTCTGTTTTTGTCACATCAGTTTAATAGCCCTGCCTACATCACCAGGGGATTTTCTCTATCTTTGGATCTCAATCAACTTTCCTCGACAAGATGGAGAGTTACTGAATATTTATTGCAAGTGATATAGTATGTAACATATATTCCAGTCCACTGATTAAACACCAGTTTCCATCGTACAATGGACAACATACAAGCATTGTGTAGTGACATTTACCAAGATCAAATTTTGGTAATTATCAAACCAGTTCTAAAACTCCTAACTGACAAAATAAATCACATACGAATACGCATGAAAATCATAGTTACCTTTAAAAAAAACAACTGAATTCAATGTGCTTTAAGTACTTAAGAGGTAAGATCTGTTGTTACTTAAGGCTCTTTCTTCACTAAGCTCACCAGCACTTTTTTTGAAATTTAGTGAACAACTTAGAAGACAATGAAAAATATCAAAAATATAGAAAGTGAGTCGAGGTAGTATCTAAAAAAATGCTACTAATAACCGTTTCCAGACCTTTTCTTATAGACAGAAATTTGGGTGCCCAGTTTACGACACTATGACTGTTGGCACCCAAATTTATACACTGAACGGAGTGTGTTGAAAACAATTACTACTTCATATAATATCATTATGTAGATACTATCTGCCTCACTTTATACATTTTTTTATATTCTTCATTGCCTTTAAGTTATTCAGTAAAATAATAATAATAATAGAAAAAATTGGGGTGCACTTAGGGAAGAACCTTAAGTATGGTAATCCTAGACAAAAAGAGAAACTCAAGTACGAACGAGTTTGGAAAGAAAAGGATAAAAAGAAAGAAGCTCTGTAAGTAAATGTAAGTAATGCCACGCTCATCTTAGGTACAACATGGTTGGCACTCACACTCGGAAGGTGTAATCCCTTGCAGGACTTGATATAAATCAATGATTCATAGTAGCATTATGTGCTGAGAATTCTTAAGTCACGTTAAAGATAATTTTATTACCCTCAAGAGCTCTCCACCTATCAAAAGAAAACGTCCGACGAAAAGTCAGATATTTCTCTAACCTTCTCTGACCACTCTTAATTTCCCTGACTTTTCAGTTTCTAGGAACCCTGTAATAATTTGTAGTCGTGACGAAGTTACATGGTTCTTAAAGTAGTGTTCCATAGAGAATCACACAATTTCGTCACTTTTGATATGACAAAGTGCAAGATTCAAGGTTGTTTTAGGCTCCAAACAACGTCCCAACTAAATAAATCATAGGCCGACACATGTTTCAAATTACGTTCATACAGATACCTACCTTCATCTTAGACCCTACTGATGTTCTTTCTAGGCAAATTTAAATAAAACTTACAATTTTCTACTTACTATAACATTTATACGCTAGAGCAAAATATACCCATTGTAAGTTCAATATTGTAGAAATCTTATCAAAAGTAAACACACTACTTAATTCTTCCGTAAATCTTTACTCTTTACCTCTTCCCTTACTCTTTACCCTTTCAGTACTCTTGTACTCTCTACAATATTAATCCACTACTATACTAATCCTTTCGTATTTCTTCAAACCGTATCTTTAATCACTATCTTCATAATCTTGTCGTAATCTATATCTTGTTTGATTTCACATACTATAACCTACTCTCGCAAATAAACGTATCAGTATGCGCATCATTTGCAAGCACTTTGTGTCTTGTTCAAATATCTACACTTCTCCCCCCCCCCTTCCTTCCTTTACAAAATCAGAACCTAAGCCAACAGAAACAAAAGATTACAACGAATATAATATCCAAATCCAGGAATCGAAATCAAATTCATTATCTTGCAACTTCTGTGGCTTGTTTCTCTTCTTTCGCTTACACCATCTATCCAACAGAAAATCAATTTGCACCTGCATACTCTTCTGCTTTTCAATCAGCTGGAGAATAATTTGGTCTGGAATTTGCAGTAAATTGGACAACTCAAAATTTTTCAGCTCTGCACTACCATCATTCTTGGAATTCCTTAAGTCAGAAATTTTCCTTCTTTCTCGTTTTCTGCTTTGCTTTGTAAATCAATTTGAAATTATTTGTTTCAATCGCTTGGGCGAGTTAACTTGATTAGTACCGGTATCAACTGAGCTCACGAATGGATAATTAACTATTTTTCTTTCTTTATGAGCTGATAAAGAGACTTGAGCACGCTCCGTGCTTCCTCCTCATCTGGACATTCCAGTCTTTACACTTTGGACTTAAGCTTCGTATTGGACTGATCAAAAAATAAGAAATCAGATAGACCATATTCAGCATTACTATCTGATGATGATCCTTCATCGCCCAATTTACAAGATACTGAATCTAACCTCATGAGTTTAGCTAAATTCAGTAGTTCTTCCTGTTCAGTGCATGTTCCTGTATTTTCCGATGACTGCATATCCTCTACTGAGAGCGCCTGTTGTTTATTATCCTTTGGTTCAAAGGTATCACAGCGACATGCTAACGTAATATGATTCTGTCTTCCGCATTTTAGACTTCCTTTTTTTTTTTTTTTTTTTTTCACGCTAGAATGCTCCTTTCTTATGCCGTAATTTGCAGGAATTGCAACTGGAAGGTGATTTCGGTAAAGAATTTTGTGATGTTGCACTAGAACTGGCTGTATGTTGGTCGGTAACTTTGGAAAAACGATTTTTCGAACGGTGGAATGTGTTGACATCATTGACTGGGCCTGGTTTATACAAATACAACTGATGTTCAGTACTCTCCATAGTAACACCAATATCAATAGGTTTTTGAAACGTCAAATCCCTTGTATTTAACAATTTATGCCTTATGGCTTCGTCAGCTACTCCAAAACAAACTGATCACGTAAATTTTCGTCTGAACAACATGTATATTCGCAAAATGAAGATTGCTTTTTCAGATCTAAAACATCGTAATCGTTTGATACGGTTTTTTGCTTTATAGACTGAAATTTATACCTTTCAGAGATTACACATTTACTTTTGCTGCATAGTACGTTTTCATTACTTCTCTTAAATCTGAATATGATTTTTCAGCACCTGATGTTGGCCAGCAAATATTACATAACTGCTCGTATGCTTCTGTACCCATGATGGTTGTTCATGTGGATACCTTCCTATCCTCATTACAAAGGTTGCTTTCAAAATATATATAATACGAAATACTTGTTTTTTTTTTTTTAAAAAAAAAGTTACAATATTGAGTACACCATGTAAAGCATAAGCGTTAACTTTTTGGAAACGTGCTATAAGACTGACTCACTCAGGGCAGAAATTAATCGAAAAAAGGAAAAAAAAAAGTGTTATTTAGATACAGTGCGCTAAAAGTTAACATTGCAATAGCTTTTTTAAATTTTTGTAATATTTAGAAGTGTAACACAATATTACCTGATATAAACAAACTACTTCTTGGTACCACGTATATCGAAGATTCCCATCAAACCCAGAAAAAAAAAATTCGACGTAGTTTTCCTTTCTTTTTCTTCTTCAGTATTAAAGAGACCAATAATTTTCAGGAGTGCAATAATATAATCAACAGAAAACAAAAGAGAGAGAATAAGTTAAAAAAATTAAAGTATATGTTCGATTTTTTTTTTTACACAATTGCTTTCAGAACATCACAATAAAACAGGCAAAAAAAAAAATTTTTACAACCATAGATCATACTGAAAGAAAATAAGAGTCATAACATTTACTAACAACTGCACTATAGCTATCACCGCTTAGCTGTATTCAGGTTCTTTAAAAATGCAGTGTCGAATCTTTTACGATTCTCTCTCCGTTACTTACTTCAGCTGTTCAACTTCAATTGTTTTCCCATTCTTTTTTCCTTCTTATGAGAGACTTCTTTTAATTCGCTGCTTCTTGAAAACTATCTTCGTACATCCTGATTACGCCTTGACTTCTCTTTTTATTTACTTCCACTTTACCCATTCTACCAGCATCTCGTCTGACTACAAGCATCAAGGGAATCATCCTTGTCTCTCGTTCAGTAACTGCCGGCTCACAGAAAAAACACTTTCAACGCATGCACCACTTTACGAAAAACCTTGATAATATACCATAGTTTACTGCATTGTTCTTATCTTTGTAGCGTGGTATGAGAAACTGCCGATTAATGTTCTCACCCACCCCATCCCTCCTAAGCAAAAAAGCTTTTCTCGTGTATATGTTATCTGAATTCTTTGTAGCAATAATAATTACTTGAGCAAAATGAATTTTCATTAGCATTTATCCACCAAATCTTCGGTAAGGCTTGTCCAAAACCTCGTGTTTTGAGTTCACTCGAGCTGAAGATCTGACGAATCTACCCTTCAAACTAAACGTGTGGCAACTTGTACTTTTCTCAACGGTTGAGCAACAGAAGTAGCTATATTTTTGTGTTGGTTCAACGCTATCTACAGCATTCTTTGCGCCTACTCCAATCCTGATTCCTAATTAATTACATTATATTCGTATAACAACCTGTATCAGTTTGTAGTCTTGGCTTAAGTAACGCATATGTAACAAATCTCTATGAATTCTTCTTTCTGACGCATATTTTTCTCTAAGGAATGGAAAAAACTGGTTTTGGAGTCATCAATATATTAAAAGTTAAGTTAGGAAAGCATAAATAACTCTTGAAAGATATTAAAGTTTAGTAAAAATAATAAACTTACTAAGAGATACATTCTTCATGTTACCTGAATTCCTCAATTTTCTAGATATGTGGAACCCAGCACACGATCGATCATCTAACCTGCCATATCATCAACGTTTATCTGAAAACTGTCGTTTTCCTATAAATTAATTCCTCAGTTATGATGAGGCGTTAGCAGCAAATCAAATTCTCGAACTCATGCATTTGTTTACATCAGGTTATTAATCCAAGAATCAATACATTATAACTTTTGAAAATAATATACACAATATCAATACATAAAGGATATTTGAAAAATGACCATTGCACCTACCTGGAGCTGGAACCTGATTTTGATTCCTTGTCTTTGCTGGATGAACTACTCTTGTCATGATGTTTTCTCTCCTTATCTTTGTCCCTTTCTTTCTCATCCCTGTGTTTCTTTTCTTTATCTTTACTGCTACTGCTACTGTGTTTGTCCTTATCCTATCAAACGATATCAAATTTACATCATAAACCTACACCACTACAAATAAAAAATTAATTGTAGTACTGATTGTAATATTCAGACGATTTTTATAATTAGAAGTACTGTAATTTACGACCATTATACTCAAATATGCCATTGAAACGTCATACAAGTCATATGGAAAGAAAAGGGGGACGTGCAAAGTATTTTCAATGAACATATCTACTCATGTTAAAACTTGGCCAGAAACCAAACAGTGTTGAGTTTGGCCAGTACTTAGATGAGTGCTCACTGAGGAAAACCAAATGATATTGGGAGTTCATCCCACCGTCGTATGAGCAATTGAGAAACCACATGAAATAAAGGTATATGCTCCATTTCGAAAGCCAGCCACAAGAGCGATGGAACTCGCTGTGTGCTGATACGTATCTTCCAATTACTAATTGCTGGTTGGTCGGTTAGTTAAGACTAACACACCTTATTATACATACATTTGTCTTGTTCATGAAACTGCATACATTCCTACGTATATATGAGGTATTCATAAAGCAATGACAGAAGACTTAAAGTGTAAAAATTAATGCCCCAACTAACAGAAAAACATTAATGCAAGATTACTGTACAATATACTGGCGTAACCTTCAAATACTTCATAAAGTTCGACATAATGTAGTTTTTACTAAAATTTGAAAATGAAGCATGCCTACTCGTGTTGGTACGAAAAGAAATAGTCGCTTCGCTAGAAGATTACCCGCAAAATCGATATACTTCAAATAAACTGGTTTCCACTTATTATCGAGTTACTGAAAGGTGGCCTCTGACATAGCTGCACATGTTGTAAACAAAACGAGAGGGAGGATTGTTTGCCAATCACGGCAGTATTCTTTCACGCTGTTGCTAGGCAATGAAGGTCATTGGCCGCGCTGTTGCCGGTAATTGAGACGACTTGTTAAACGTCTTAAGTTTGTCGCCAGAGCTGCTGTCTATTATGCGGAGACTAGCAACAGCGTCTTCAATACTCCATGAGCTTTACCCAACCGTCAGAAGCCATCTTTCCTTGCGCACACAGTATGTTCATGAGGTTCCGGCGTGCATTATACTACCCTTAAATTAAACCTCTCTTACTCTATACTCGTGTCTCCAAAACCTAAGAACAACTTCATCCTACCTTTGTAATCAAAGCTAACTATTTTCACAAGAAATACTAAAGAAATTACACTTAATCATATACAAAGGATATAGTAAGGGAAGACAATTTTATTTCTTTACATCACCAGTGCATATAACGGAAACATCAAAATATCTCAGTAATATGTAAATCTGATCAATCTGAGGAGCAATACGTTATTTGTACTTAAACATAATAGAAATACTTGTCATGCAAGAGTAAAAACTTACCTTGCTACTACTGCTCGAACTATGTTTGTCTTTGTGCTTATCTCTGTCCCTTTCTTTGTCTTTTTCCCGATCTCTATCCTTTTCTTTATCACGATCTCTCTCTTTATCTCGGTCTCTTTCCTTCTCTTTTTCTCTATCCTTTTCCCTGTCCCGATCTCTATCCTTCTCTCGATCTCGATCTCTCTCTTTATCACGGGACTTTTCCCGGTCCTTGTCTCTATGTTCCTTATTCTCTCGATCTTTGTGTTCTTTATGCTTTTCTTTGTACTTGTCCTTGTCCTTATCTTTATCCTTGTGTTTGTGTTCCTTATGCTCCTTCTTAATATGCTTCTCGTCCAGGCCATTAGAATATCCATTCATCACCACATGCTGATTGTCACCTGCAATCATTGAAAGTTAAAGAACCAAGCTATAGAAATTCAAGGTATAAACATACATTAAGTATATACTACAATCTAGCAAATGCTTCGGCGTGCAGAACAATATTTCCTGCCGCTCTTTCAGTGAGTTTTACACATATAGGATTATGCAAGTTAATGACACACTATTATTCTCTGAAACAAATAATTCCCATAACCCAAACTTAATAAGAGCGAACATTGTTGCATGTAGCTTCTACAGTATTTCACAAACCTTCCTGTTCGTACCTTTATGTTTCAATACATTCTCTCGTGTTTGTTTGTCCTCATGTTAAATTCTACTCAAGCCCTTGGAGAATAATTTCCACCCACGTTCGAATTAATTCGTATTCAGTACACTAAAAACTACAGATAATACTTTATACACTTCTGTAATGACTAAGAAGACACATGTAACAATATTTTAAGTCGTCGTCTTTCTCTCCTTTCGGGACGGAATTTCCTTGGTCCGCGAAAATGAATGATACTCACAATCTGTGCTGTGCATCAAAACACCGAACATATCAAATTTTATTCTTGCATACTTCGCATGGCGCTACTTTTTGACATTCTAGTTATAAATTCAATAGAAACTCTACTCAAAATGCCCACCTCTTATAATAGCTGACAATCAAAGATTTAAAAGTCAAAATCTGTTCAATAGTGTTGGCGCCAACTAATCGAAAACATTTACTTTTAGCTCGGATATAACTGCCTACGCAAAAATTCACACTATCCGCCTATATAGCTCAGATGTCAATTCCCTAGCGTTTCTTAGAACTTATTTCAACTGAGGACTACTTTTACTAGTCAGTTTGTATTAAGGACCACCCACTCTTGGCCCCTTCGAAGGCAAATCTATCATTTTTGGAATGTTTTGAAGACATACCAGTATATATACGGTTTTCAAAATACTATGAGGATCTCTTAAATGTTATATCATGGTATTAATAGAGGAAAGCACATTAGTTTAGTTACTAATCGAATGCTATTAAGAATTTCTTTTTTTAAATAATACATCTATATATCCTAACCCATTATAGTTTGTATAATTTATGTCGATGTGAGACTCTCAATTATAGCATGATATGTAATACACTTGAATTTTATAATTTCTGGATTTTAGACACTGACGTTCAGTCTAAGAGGACATTCGTCGCGGCTGCCCTAAAGCTTGGAACAGGAAGTCTCATTAAGTATTTATCCATAACGCTGAAACACTTTGTAAAAACGTAAATTTCACTTGAAATAATATAACAGCCAAATTAGCTTAAATCCACCGTTATACTTTTTTTTTTTTAACCGATTACATTAAATATATTCATAGGAATGTCGAAAGATAGCTCTCCCTTACACGTTACATTTCAGCCTGATACAGTCCACCTACCAGTAATTAAAACTAATATACTTGGAACAAATCAATTACAAGACAGTATAACTACTCCTACGATCATTAAAAAAAAAAAAAAATGTTATTGCATTATCAATCTAATCTTCATAAATACTAATTTCATAAACATAAAATTATTATCGTACCTTAAACAATAAAAACAATTAAACCCTTATCCCTTCACTTCAGTTCTTTATTTGGTAAGTACAAAGTTTTTTTTTTCTTTTGATTTCTTAAGCACCGAGACTGAATGGCACAAGACCTACTGTTCGAAGTGGAATCAGAACTTTTTTCAAGGACCTAACGTCCTCTTCATCAGACATTGAGAAAAGACAGATGACAGCAAAATCTTATATCTTCCTCAGCCGTTAGTTAACATTTTCATTTATATAATTTTAATTGTTGTTTTTAAATATATAATTTTTTTTAAATTTGTAATATGTAACAATATCATATAATTACATTATCGTATAGTTATTAAATAATTCATTTTGTTCTGGTCAGAGAAATTGTAATAAAACAGTTTTTAAGTCAAGTATTGGCTAAGATCAGCAAGTTTTATGTTTAAATATAACCTTAGTAATAGTTTTCAAAACAAGCACTCAGATCTGGACTTCATCCGTATTCATCATTGAAGCATAGAATACGAGGAAGAATTTCAAGGTACAACATGCCCATAAAATCAAACCTTTTTTCATCTATTTCTATACAGAAAAAAAAGGTATCTTTCTTAACCTTTTGACTACTATATATCAATACACACTACCTACAAATTGCAATCAAATGAAGTGTTCCATTTTTTAACATTGTTTGACATACTGAATTCTTCCTGAATCTTCAATTTCCATCACTTTTCAAGACTATCATAACATTCATAATCATCTATAATTCTTAAAGCTCTCCCCGTTGGTCTACCGGATAGCGTACGTGCCTTTGCTGCAAGTGGTCCCGGGTTCGATTCATGGTAGGAGATAAAAAAAATCACATTTACCATCCGTCTTCTTTAGCTTAAAGGGGACGACCGTACAACGTTAAACTAAAAAATTCCATTTAACTTTATTAAGGCTTGCTTGAGAAAATCAAGTAACAAACGTTCATATACGGCACCTATCTTTTTCTCGTCAAACTGATTTGCGAAAAACGCAACCATTCGGGAAACGAAGACCAGTTCTCTCTTACAATTTTACATTAAGGGTAGTGCACATAAAGATCCCGGTTCAGCACCCTACCTTCACTCTGCAACTCGAAGGATCTCCACGTTTAACTTATAACAAAAGCCTTAAGATACATCGGCTTGCACCTTTAAACACACACATCATTGAGGTACTCATTTAAAATGGTCATTGGTTTTCTCCTAACACAATGCCCATGTTGTTTTAACCGCCGAATGGATTGGATCACCGGTCCTGAAGCATATTATCACGCTTCAAAATTAGAACGAAGTCAACCGATCTCCCGGAACAATAGGCAGCATTATTTTGTCAAAGTTTTGCAACGGGCACAGTTCATTATACTCGCTTACTACAGATGAAGCTGTGGGTATCACTATAGATTTCACCAGTAGATTTTGGTTACATAATAAATTCACACCTAAAAATAAAAAATAAGTCCATATGAACATAAGTCGGAAAACGCATGGTTTCAAAGTTAGGCTGCCTATCGCGAGAACTATTAGAGATATCAAAGGCGGTTAAAGAAACATTATTGGAAATAGTACGCTATCTATCTAAATAATCATATTTCAGAGTTGAGACGCATCGGCGCAACGGGTTTTATAGAGGGAACTGCGGTATAGGTTCCGCTCTTCCACCTACCTCTCTAAAATCATGTGTGCCAGTGCAACCCAATTCTTAAACATAGTTATTTAGGGCAAGGTTCTTGAACACAGGTCCCCCCTTCTCATTTAGCTTAATAAAGATAGAAAACAACGTGCCCTGCGGGGCTCTAACCCTCCTTCACTTGCTAACGCTCGTTCGGCAATACTATGTGAATTAAATATTAAACATTGGTGCAGAAAGGAACCAACCTAGCTACTAATCTATATAAGGGGACCTGTGTTCTAGGACCTTCCCGTTATTTAGATAAGACATCGTACTAGTTCCTCTAATATTCCTTTAACCGCCTTTGATATCTCTCATAGTTTTCGAGGTAGGCAGCCTCAAAGTTACAATTTTCCCGAATTCAGTATCTCGTAACTATAAAACAAAGTGTTTTTCGCCTTATGTTTATATGGACTTTTTTTATGGTTTAGGTGTGATGATTTCCACAGTAGATTTTGGTTACATAATAAATGGACACACACACACATATATATATATATATATATATATATATATATATATATATATATAGTTGTATATACGTGCAGATATACTTAGAGCGCACAACTCGAAATAATTGTTGAAAAAAATTAATTCTTTCACTAATTTCCTTCTTATTGTCCCCTAAAAGATATGAAAATAATTCACTTGGAATAGATAAACTTCAATGAGGCCACCAGAAATATTTGTTGAAAAAGTACAAAGATTTGCGTATAAAAACGACTTGCTTCACTTGTAAACAAAAAAATACAGCTTCTGTACACTGCTGGTGGAAAACAGAACCTAACAGTCATCTTTCGTATGTACTCACTTATTCTACCCGTCGTAAAGCAATTGTGATGATTTTACACCAGTAGCCCTACACTTGTAAATCTAAAATACAATTGTATTTCTTTATGTTTAATTCTGTGCCTTGCAGAAAACTGTTCCTCATAAACCTGTCATTTCATGCAAAGTATTCAACTTTACCTATATATCTTCCAAACTTTGATGCGCCAAAACCACACCAGTATATGTATATATAATTCACTTCAGCAATACATATACCTAGTAAAAGGGAAAAACGCTAATAAGAATTTTTAAGGCAGTGAGTGGTGGTTTTTCAACACATATATGGGGTATATATATGTAATGCCAAAGTGAACCATCACAAACATAACCGTTGTGTCATTTGGAAAATTTGTCTCATAACTCAGTTACAGGAATATATATTATTACACTACACAAGAAAATCGGTTAACGAAGGAAAGAAGTGTGAGAACGTGGCAATGACTGAACTGAAACTGTGTATCTTTGCATTACGGAAAACAAGCCAAGCTTTGAACAGCAACAGCCCCAGCACTTTCGGCACCCTAATCCTGTACTTCTCGCCTTTCTCCTTTTGTTTCGGCCTCCAAATTCCCGAATGTTCACGAAACAAATCCAGTGACGCAAGCTACAAATCTTTAATGGAATAGGAGTATTGTGTGTGTGGACCGGGGGAGGGGCAAGCACATTAAATTAATTTTAAAAATAATGGATAATTTGCCCGTTCATGCGCTTGGTAATATGTTTGGAACTACTTGCGCAAGATTATCGCATAGTCGGATTGTAGGAAAGGAACGAACATTCGTATTCTGAACATTACTGCAAGTGTACAAAGACGCTCCATTTAGTATCCTTACATTACACTCTATTAACAAAATGAATCAAAACTTCGGTAACTCTAAGCTAAAGCGACCCTACCATACCTTACCTTAATCTACTCTACTCTACCCTTTTAAAGCGATCCTAAAAATGGATTTTTTTTCTCTTAATTTCTCAGCTGTCATTACCTATTGTCGAAAACCAAGGAACTTGTAGTTTAACTTACTATTTAAAGAGTTCATTGGTGTGACTGAAGAAGGATCTCCAATCAGAATGGAACCTCAACGGGGTTCCACTAACCTTCATCTAAGTATCGTATAAATATTTTTGGCATTCATTCTGAAGACGTCGTTCGCCTGGTTTCTGACAAAGGTAATAAGTTACGAAAATTTAAAAACCATCCATCTTTAAAACCAGTTTATAAGTATTGAGCAGAATAAGACAGGGGTAAGTAGGCAGGGTATGGTCGGGTTAGCTTACGGTACGGAAATTTTGACCCAGTGTAATTCCTCGGCTCTGCGTAAGGATACTAAATTGAGCGCCTCTGAATACTTGCAGCCATATGTAGAGTACAAATGTTCGTCATTTTCCCACAATCCGACCATGAGGTAACCTTGCGCGAAATAGTTCTTTCCACTTGCCGAAGTTTCATGTTTATAACAGCATATATATATATATATATATATATATATATATATATATATATATAAAATTTAATTTATAACAAATAAACACAACATCCGTTCTCCATACATATTATCAAGCACACGAATCAGCAAGTTATCAATTTCTTTGCAGTAAATTTTCAAAATTTTGCTATAAACGGACGACCAACTTTGGAACTTAACCCTTAATAAATGGGGTTAGTTCCCCAGATGGGAGCCTAACCTAACCTTATTTTACTATTTGGTCCTAAGCTGCACCTAATCCAAATAAATTATGCAACGTCACCTATGCCTACATACGAAAATTAGGAGAAAACGATGAAGCAAGTAAACTGAACTCTACTCTTAAAAACAAAATGAAATTTTTTAATTTGTACTAGGATTATATCAGTCAGGTTAAAGGATAGGTTAATTAATGAACGTGGTATGATTACGAATTAACTACTGGAATGAGATAATGGAAGGAAACGGGAGAAAACCAACAGACACCATGTCTTCCGAACTCAGTAGAACTTGGAACCCCTTACACCAGTGCTGAAAGTTCCACTGGAGCCACTATACGTCAAAAAAGTGCTTAAGTTTAGAGTTGCCCCTCCAGTTTCAAACCTACAAAAAAGCAGTAAAAACAATAAAACGTGGGGTTTAATTATACTGACCCGTAGTATTAGTAGCAGCAGTAGTAGTAGTAGGGATAGTAGTAGTAGTAGTAACGGGTTAGAAGCCCCGTAGGTGTTCGTTGGGTTCTGTTCTCGACTTAAAATGGGCATGCTGTTGAATCATGAAATCTTCCGCATCTTGCAAATAGCAATTTCCACACATCTTTCCTCGTATTAAACATAACTTTACTACGAAACTTACACATCTAAAACTTACATGAGAACTCCACATCATAATTTCTTACCTCATTTCTCCTATAAAACTTTCTAATTTTTATAAAAGAGTATTAAAAAAAAAACACCCCCCCCCCAAAGTAACGGATGAGATGTAAACAACTCATTCGATAGACTCGACTTATGAGAACACATTTCGTATAAATTAACACGCTTTTCTACCTAGCATCTCGCATAGTAGTTTTCCACTAATCACTTCCTCTCCCAGTATTCACCTGAGACCTATTTTCTCCACAGTCGTCTCGTTCCCACACACGACTTTAAAAAGATACATATGATGAATCGCACTACCTCTCATTTTTCTTTCCCCCGGAATCTTAGTCACTGATGCTACTTGTGAGGTCAACAACACCTTTCTATTAAGTTATCTCATTGTTTTATCGCTACTACTGCCATTCTAGAAATGCATATATATATATCAGCACACAATTTCATTCGTTAATATACTTGATGGCCTTGTAATACAAAAGTATGAGGTAGCAAAGTAGAGAATTTCGCAACGGATCTAGCGGTAGTTAGGTTAACTAATTATTCACAGAACATTAAAAGTATCTCGGTTGTTTCATTCTTTCATTACCATTATTATTTGCTTTTTACTTTTACCAATTGAAACCAAAATTAAAAAAAAAAAAAATCTGTACTTAAAGTCAGTCATATCAATGCCCTGATATTACTTATATAAAACAATCGTGCCGTAATATTACTTCATACAAAAGTTTAAATTACTACATACCACATTTCTATATTACAGCGTATTTCTTTAATTAAAAATCACTTAAAAATCGATAATACGATTACTTTATTCAACGCACCACTTAACTTGAGATAATTCATCAATCCTTTTCGGCTACTTTTTATTTGTCGTAACCTAACGGTAACGTAGATCATCAATGCTGTGCAAATTACGAAAGACCATTTGGTTTGTCATGGATATGAAATTAAAATTACAGCTAACGTGGCACATCACAGTTTTTTCTCTACATTTATAGCCAATTTACTCAAAATGACACTCTATACTACTTTTCACACTAAAGTATACATATAATGCAAGCCAATTGTGTACTCAGATGTAAGGTAGCCGACTACCCATCATCCGAACTGTTCAGATTCTATCTTCCTCACGCTACATTATATTGGTTGTGAACTTGTACTCACCACCGGGTGTTATTCCGGCTGAATTGCTGATTTCTTTTTGCTTTAACTCCTGAAAATACAAAAGTAAAAGATATATGAGAATTTTTCCATGCAGTACATAGTACTTATTTTCAATATATGAAAAGAATGGGTATCAGGAGCTTAGCACAAGGTTATAATATTAATTACAAATTGCCCTAAAATGAGCTTGGAATAGAACGTTGGGACTTAGTCTCTGACGCCATCTTGGGACTTAGAAAATTTTCGTTGGAAAGTGGATCGAGTATAAAGGATAACTCATAAACACGTGAGAATTTCGTAAACATTTTTAGTATAAAAATGAACCACTGATAAAATGTAGTAAAGATATGTACTTACTGAGGATAATTCAGGGCCATCAGTTGAATTTAAGCACTCCATCGTAAAGCACAATACGAATTACAAGTCTATTACGCTGAGATGGCGACAACACGGCCAAAAACAAAGTACCTCAAACCACATACTGCGCATGCGCGAGCTCTGTCTAAAGCCCCGGATTTTCACGAAAGGTGTTTCTGTGTGCTCTGGCTAGTGCTCCAGACAAATAATAATAACATAGAAGATAGAAGATGAAATTGAGATTTATATCTTATATATTTTGAGATCAGTTGTTTACAATAGAAAACGCACATGATTCATGACACCATTTAAATCTGAGTTAATGGTATATTTCTCTGTATTTAAAATATCCCATACATCGATATACACCTTTTTTTAATTTTTTTTTATTTGACGTAAGTTCGATGAACTCAAAAAAACCTAATGGCTTAGAAGTGCAAAGACATGTTTAAAATGAAACGAAGCTTACAGTAAGATTACATTAACCTCTTTAAACCAATCCCAATATAAAATAAATTATTACAACCGTAACGTAAACAGAGATCAATACTTTCTCAACTTCATTTCCTATTGCCCCATTATGAACTAATTGTGTTACCAAGTGACTAATTACTAAAGTAGTTTTCGTGGTCGGGTGTGGAAACATATAGCCTATAGTATAATGACAATTGCTCGTTATCATTATGAATTACAAACTAAGTATTAGTAATAACAATAAAGAAATTATCAACCAATAATAGCAAGAGGATCAGTAAAATACAAGTCGATGTAGCCGAATTCAAGGATAACAAATCTCGTTTAATAAGAGGAAGAATGTGAAATTTTTGTCAAAGTGACAGGAGTTTGTCTTACTTTTCAAGGAATTTCTTCAAATGCTCATTACGCGATTCATTAATGACCGAGCGGGCGTACAGGTGTATGGTTAGCGTTCTTGCTTTGTAATATGGAGAATCTGACTCCGGATTTCGCTGTGGATCATCCTGATAGGTTTCTCTAGGATTTTCCTAGTCAAGTTAGGCGAATTGAAACATGGTACAGGAGCCGCGGTGTCTCAGTGGTAGAGCGTTCACTTCTGGTGCATGGGGTCCCTGTTTCGATCCCAGCTTGCGCCAAGTGAACTTTGTGATGAACAAACATCGTGTGTGGGGGTTTTCTTGGGGTACTTCCGTTTCCCTCACTATTCATTCCATTTATTTCTCATCATCACCGTCTCCTTTACCCTAGCCGGCATAACCATGGACGTAAAACTTCAATTTTTTGTAACATGGTACTTGTAAATACCCTATGTACCCTGATTAACTTTTTAAATAAGTACTTTCCAATGTATATAAAATGATTTTACTTCAGAGCTAGAACCTGAAATATTACTTAGAGGGGCACGGTGGCTCACTGGTAGATCGCTTATCTCTGGTGCGTGGGGGTCTCAGGTTCGATCCCCCAGTTTGTGATGGACAACATCGTGTCCGTGCGTTTTCTCGTGATATTTCAGTTTCCTCCCACATTCTCATTCCAACCATTCCTCCATCATCTTTCACTTGCATTAATCATCGTCTCCTTAGCCAAGGGCATAATTGTGGAACATTAAGCTGAAATATTTCATTTTTGAAACATAACTAATAAATGAGTAAATTTTGAAACAATCAACCATCATTCAATCAATAATATATAAAACTACATGAACTGACTCAGAGACATAAAATTTCAGGTACTTCCGGTTGACGTGGAAAGTTGAAATTTTGCATGATTGTAGCTTTTCAGGACTGACCTATAGGAAAATTGCCACAAGTGAGTATTTTTAGTTGTTAAGGGTTCTAAAGGGAGGATGGAGAAATTTCCATGTTATTTAAATGGGCGTTTTCTCGGGATACAAAATTTTATCTTTTAAGTAGTTGAAGTAGGAAAATAAACTTGAAATTCGGTAGAATTGTGGGATTAAGAAGTGCGAGGCCCAGGGGCGTCATTTCAGACTTTGCTTGAGGGGGCCAGGAGCACAATCGACAAGACTTTCACGTTTTGTACTAGTATATTAGTAGACAATATATTAAAGTATGGGGGCAATTGCCCCCTCCTGCCCACCCTAAATGACACCTCTCGTGAGGCCGTAGCTAAGCAAACGCAGGGATCTGGGGATAAAGCCCTAGTTGGCCAAATTTAGGAAATATTAAGAGCAAATGCACGAAATCCTCTCTTGATGCAAAGCCTGATACTTAAGAGATGCGAGACCTTAAGCCGAGCAAATCCGGGCGTCTGGGGCTAAAAGCTAACTACCAGTGTTCGAAGTGGAAAAAAAAAAAAGCAGAGGCGGTATGTTTTATTATGATTTCGACTCAACATACCGGCTATTTAAATATTGTCTTGATCACTGAAAAACCAGAGATGGTATGTCCTCATTACTGAAAAACCAGAGGCGGTATGGCATACCACCGCATACCGTCTCACTTCGACCACTGCTAACTACACTCTAAAATCTAAAGCATTATAAAACACGGTAATTGTTAAGCGATTAAATTAAGCAACAACAACAGAAACGAAGTATAAAAGATCGTGACTGCTTCCGGAGGCGTATCTAGAGACAAGCTGACCACGTGACCTGGGCTCAAAAATGTAATGCCATGCAGCAGCCTGGCTGAAGCATAGCAGCCAGGATCTACTTCAGTATAGTGATGCCAACCCGTGAGAAAATCCCATTTTGTGGGATTTTTTGACAATTATTCGGAATGGGATAAAGGAAATTATCATTGACATTGACAATATACACGGGATTTTTCACTGTATGTAAAATCCACATTAACAACATTATCTATGAGCGGGAAGTAAACATAATAAGTCATCAATAAGCGTATCAATATTGTCAACTTTTAGTCTAAAGTCTTTTTCTAAAGTCTTTTCTTTCTTATCGGCAAAGTCAATGCTAGAGAGGTGCGACTTAATTATATGTGATTCTCAGTGGCGTATTTAAGGGAGGCTTCCGGACTTAAGCCCCCCCTCGAAATTTTATTTATTATATTAAAGTAAATGATATATCTTGCAGAACTTTCACATTTCAAGGACTAGAGTTAGCAAAGCCCCCCCCCCCCCGAAACAAAATCGTAAACACGCTACTGGTGATTATTAAATATCAATTACCAAGAAACGAAATTTGTGCTCTGGTATTTGAAGAAACAAGAAAACAAAACAATAAAATAATGAAAAAAAGGAAGTCAAATACCAAACGTGAAACAATCAATTTTCAAACGTTATTTCTCCTTGCATGTAGCGGACCGTGATCATCGGGAAAGAGTGGAGCTGAGAGGGTGGCTTCATTTATCATTTATGGATCATTCCTCATCCATATATTCTTGCATGGCTTCTCAGCAGTGAAAACCGCTACCGGACTCGCGAGTGATTGGTAGGAGTCGTGGGAATTGGGTGGTTCATGTACGTGTTCCACCATCTGGGGTGGACGTCATGTGCATCAATCCCGGCCTGTTGTTGTGTGCGTAGTGTTTGTATTGTCCAGTGTTAGACTTAGGCTACTTGATAAAGCGTTTTTAATGCGTTACCCCCTGTAGCGAACGCGGCCAAGATGACTATTTAGTAAATTTACTTTCACCAGAGTTGTAAATCATACTGTGAGCCAGTCAGGGTTTCCGGGTCTTTTTGCCAGGTCCAGGTGTGTAATAGCAGAGTTCCAATACTCTGCACAAACCATCTTCCAATCAGCTGTTTCTTGCTACAATCCCCTTGCTAGGCAACACGTCTTTCTTTCTTTCCCCTTCCTTTTGAAATCTTTTAAACTGCAGGCGGTCTATTGGTCCCAAACGCACTAAATACGCTCGAGCTGACGTTTTCTCCGCGTTGTTATTGCTTTCGCGTTTGTGATTAGCCATCCACATTTAAATATATGGTCAGCGTATTCCAAGCGTACGCATGAGCAATAAATACGCTTTGCAATCGCCTCAAATAGCTGGGTACTCAATGTTTTTGAAAATTTAAGGAATGCAAAATTAACTATTAAAAATATTTTTAAAAAAGTAAAAAATATACATAAAAGCACAAAAAGATTTTAAAACCACACATTGTGTCCTCTTGTGGACTGGTCGAGTCTATTGTTTTGGTTCTATAAGATGTTTCTCTTAGTTCCAATTCTTTTTCCGGGGCCATGCTTTTCTGTCGACGGGAATGGTTCCCTTGTAGCCCCTTCCTTTTGACCGTGTCGGCCCCACGGCTGATCCTACAGTGAGTGCGTGCTTATGGAATATCCAGAGGAGTAGCGTAAGTTCTCCTCACAAGCACTCCGATGTGAAGTTGCGGTGTTTTCACACATTTTCTATTTATAAATGTATATTTAATACCAACGTTTTATGGGTACACCATAAAACTCTATCATACCAACTATAAACTCGAGTTCGACCTCACCATCTCGGAAAAAGCCCAAACCAACGAGAACGAGACAAACTCTCAAGCTGTAGTGTGGAAAAGACAAGTATCGTGATGCCTGTAGTCCGATATCTTGTAATTAAAGATGTTGATAGTCCCAATCCTGAAGCAAATTGTCCGAGTGCTATTAAAGGATTGTCCCCTTTCTTCATTAATAAAGTTATTCCATATAATGCCAGACAGGTTAAAGATATCAGGAAATTACGGAATGCGCCTTATTGGTGGAAACGGTCGACGAGAAGCAAACGGCGAAGCTACTTAAATTAACTACTATTGGACCAGTTAAGACCAGATAACGTGTCAGCAGAACCCCATCGTCTATTGAACGTCTCTTGTGGTGTGATATCGTGTTGGTACTGTACCTCCAAACTGCCACGGAGGAGAAGATTAAATCAGAGCTGATTAAACAATATGTAGAGGTTGCTCGCATCAAAAGTAGTTAGGTCAAAAGTGACGGAGTAGTTAGGCGAACTTATTGCTACTCCGTCACTAATTCTTGCTTTCAGTTTGCCTACAATTCCGGACTACGTAAAGGCTGGTTATTACCGGCTTAAGGTTCTTCCTTATATTCCCAGTCCCCTGCGTTGTTTGAAATGTCAACACTTTGCCACGCCAACACGTCGTGTAATGCGAGTGTTGCTCTGTGTCGAATTGTAGCCAGGGTAGTCAAGGTATGGAAACCTGTACAGCGACCAAGCCCTTTTGTGTCAACTGTAAGATCGAGCATTCTGCTTGGTCTCGAAACTGTTCACCCTTTCAACGTGAGAAATGTATCCGAAAGCTAATGGTTTTATTCAGATCTCTTCCTGTTGATGCTAAGTGTCGCTTAAAAGAGAGCATCCTTTTCGCTCATCATTTCTGTTCCATGTGCTACTGTTGCAACTACTTCTCGTAAATCTGTAGCAACCTAAACTTTTGACGTTTCCACCGAAATTTATCTTGTTCCCGACAAAAGTCCAAAAATTTCGACCCCAGTCGCATAAACTAGCGAATCCCACAAAACCCCATGTTTCTATTAGTGGCGGCGAACACTAGCTCATCGCCGCCAACCTTTTACCGTCGGCTTAAAACTTAGCCAACACATAACGCCGGCTCAATGATACGGTTCTTTTCCCGAAAAGACTGAAATCTACAGCTATTCGTAAGCCACCTACAGTTCTTTTGAAATCTCACATGGTGGAAGACGAACTAATGGACACTGAGTGGAGTACTTGGTCCACGTGAAAAGGATCGCCTCAAACGTTTATTTCTAACCTTTTATTGTTTTTTACTCTTGATATTGTTAAATATTTTCTCTATTGTTATTGTTATATATACTGTATTTCTTATATATTTATTATTTTATCTATTCTTTTGATTTTTGGCTCGGCTCAAGTGTTATTTTTTTAAAATTTTTATTGTCTTTTACTATTTATTGCTATTGATATATATATTTCCTATTTATTGTTATTGTTATATATTTGTTACTCTCATATATTTTTATTATTTTCTCTTCATTTATTTTTTTATATCTTTGGCAGCAGTTCTTTTTGTTATGATATATTTGTTTTTATCGTGATCGTGATCAGTATTTCTTCCAGACATGTTTTTTGAGGGGCACTGACCCCCCGGAGCTCTGAGATTGCCCCCAAGAAGGAGACCAAAATAATACGTCTATAATATAATGATAAATAGAATAGTACCAGCAGTGCCCCCCGGAATAATAAGTGTGCCCCCCGGAACATTGCTTCTGAAACTGATCGTAATGTTCATCGTGACGGAGATAAATAGCCTAGATGCTGACGTCCCCATTAATTCTCAATCAATAAATCCAAACTTCCCCACAGGGTATGTATGAAGAACAAAAAATTTCTAGTATCAATCCACTCAGTATTAGGTGATGGTACAAAGGTGTGATGGAGTCACTGCATTTCTGACAGCAAAATATAATTGTATTCAATTAACGAAAATAGTTTTTCACAAACTATTTTACTGTATAAACGTGGGATGTATATTATTATTATTATTATTATTATTATTATTATTATTATTATTATTATTATTATTATTATTATTATTATTATTATTATTATTATTATTATTATTGAAAATGAAATGTAATTTTTGAGTTTTACGTTCGACGGTTATGCCGGTTAGGCTAAAGGAGACGGTGATGAGAGATGAATGAAATGGTGGAATGAAGAATGTGGGAGGAAACGGGAGAACCCCGAGAAAACCTACGCACACGGTGTTTGTCCACCAAAATTCACTTGGCGGGAGCAGGGTTTGAACTCGAGACCCCAAGCACCAGAGGTGGAGGCTCTACCACTGTGCCACCGCGGGTTTGAATCGGGTAAGAGTCCCATTTACAGAATTCCATCCGAAATCTTCCGGATTCAATCGTACAAATGACCATATAATGGATACATACGTATACACTTGGTAAAACGAACGCTTGATGAGTCCATGTAATGTAGATGAAGTATGTGGTAGTGTCAACAGATTAACAGTCTTACTGGTTTGATATGTGTGGACACGTAATTCATCACAAGATTACCATCACTGTGTCTAATTTCATTACTTGGACCAAGTACTCCGCTGCGAACTTATAATCTTTGTCTGTTGGTAGTATACGGAAACAAACATATCTTTTAAAAAATCTCTCAGGATGAACCCTCAGAGCTGCTGCTTATTCCTACCTCACTTGTCATATCACAACCTGTTAGCATGTGTGTCGCAAGGATGACATTACATAATTCGTCACATGAAGTCGCCAAGGTATGGATGGGAATAATACTCGTTTCTGATTTACGGAACAAGTCGGACAAGCCATATTCTCAGAACATTAAATGAAGCAGTAGAACAAGTACATCCGTATCGTTATAATGCGCTGTATACCAGTTTTCAAAATGTGTAGTAGGTATATGTAGTTATTCGTAAATCTGCCTCTTCAAAGGGTTTATGAAGTCTTCGATTGAAGTTTGTAGTGCAGTAGTGCTTGGAAGTACTAACGCAGAAATTGGACCATCCTTGTCAACTAAGTCACTGAGTACTATGTTATGAGGTGAAAATGACGTGTTAATGTTAAGGTGTTCCATTACTGCATTTTGTAGCATTACTTTATTATCTGATGAGATGAGGTCCAAAACCTTGACATTTGCACTGGCAGTTTAGAGTCTGGGGTGACCGCAGTAAGTGGTAACGGATCTACAGACACTCTTTCCCTCTCTGCACTTTTTATGGAATGAGCTGGTAGCTATCAAATATTTAATCTTCACGTTCATGTAGACAGACATTTCTTACACGATTTATGAGAACTGAAAACATGTCTGAAAATATCTCAAGAGCTTATGTTTGCGTTTGTCTTATCTCACACATAACATCTATCACAACAGCAGTGGAAACAGATGAAGAAAGAACTTGACGTGTCTCAATTTCCGGAAGCATCTTTCGTAATTCGATCATCAGAGCAGATTTCACAGGCTTAGTTGCCATACTGTTACTGTTGATGAGAATAGTGTAGGGTGCCAAGACACATGAAAGAATATCTCCTATAGACATCTCCTCTGAAAGAATCTCTCTCTCTTTAGCAATGAAAAGAGATTTTTTCAGGAGAGTTACTATGTTCTTTGGTTCCTGAGTTACTGTTGAAGGTATTACCCGAGTTGTTGAAAGTATTGGAAGCTTCTGCTCATGTATCACAGCTTCTTTCTAGTGATGAATCTTTCTTCCCTGAATTTCAAGTACTCTGTGTTTGCATCAGTGACGTAATTGAGTAGCTTCTGTGCGCATCCCTCTGGCAAGCGTTCATTAGTCAAGACATTGCGAAGCATTGTTTCTGAACTGTCACTGTATGGATTTGAAGTGGTATATGCATACATTTTCCCAAACTTCCTTGTATGGGAACCACGTAAATCGCGATGTAATTGAAGCTCATAGTGTTCATTCAATACTCCGATCATTCCCTTGAACATGTTGATAATAGCAAGAACTTCATGATAAACAATTTCCCATTCAGGTGCATAACCCTTCTGCCTTGTTTGTCCAACTATGCCTCCTGGAGACTTCTGGGATCTGTTTATTGTTTTATTGTATATTATTTAAAATACAGCCCTTATACATATGAGTCGGATTGACCATATGAACAGCCAGCTACAAAACAAAGAAAACTCTCGCGGCAGGATCTGATGAGTAAAAAACGCAACGTGAAAGGTGGCAACAGTCAAAACAAACCACTGTTATCTCAAAAATGTAATCCATGGTAATCTCATTAGCTTCGAAGCACGAATTCCAGTTCAGAAGAGAATAGTCAGTACAAAATGAAATTTTTTTCGGCAGTATATGATGAGCAAGCGATGGCAACTCTGCAAACAAACTAACCGTTTTCTTAAAATATTTATCCATGGTTATATCATTAGTTTTGAAGTACGAATTCCAGATCAGGAGGGAGAGAATCAATGTGCAAACCAAGGAAATTTCATTTTGCAGCACCCAACAAGAAGTAAAAATGTGAGATGAGAGTTAATAACCTGCAAACAAACCATCGGTTCTCTGAATGTTTACTCACAATTTTTTCATTAGTTTTGAGGCATAAACTTTAAATCAGAAGAGTACAGTAAGGTACAAAAGAAGGAACATTTTCCCGGCAGCATCTGATGAGTAAAAAACATGATATGAGAAATGGCAACACTGCAAACAAACTAACTACTTTCTCAAAATGTTTACCCATGGTTATTTTATTGGTTTTGAAGCGCGAATTCTAGATTAGAAGAGAGTACTCATGAACATAGCAAGGAAATTTCATTCTGTAATATCCGACAAGGAGAAAAATGCGAGATAAGAGATGACCAAACCGCCAGTTTTCAAAATGTCTACCCACGATATTTAGATTAGTTTTTAAGCATAAACTACAAATTAGAAGAGAACAGCCGTCAGACATGCCGTTCCTACGGGTCTTACGGTTGGAGCCTGTATTATGAGTTCTTCTGACCGTAAGGGTATACACTATGTGATCAAAAGTATCCGGACACCTAGATGAAAATGACTTACAAGTTCGTGGCGCCCTCCATCGGTACTGCTGAAATTCAATATGGTGCTGGCCCACCCTTAGCCTTGATGACAGCTTCCACTCTCGAGGACATACTTTCAATCAGGTGCTGTAAGGTTTCATGGGGAATGGCAGTCCACTCTTCACGGAGTGCTGAACTGAGGAGAGGTATCGATATAGGTCGGTGAGGCCTGGCACGAAGTCGGTATTCCAAAACATCCCAAAGGTGTTCAATAGGATTCAAGTCAGGACTCTGTGCAGGCCAGTCCATTACATCAGGGATGTTATGGTCGTGTAACCACTCCACCACAGGCCGTGCAGTATGAACAGGTACTCGATCGTGTTGAAAGATGCAATCGCTATCCCCGAATTGCTCTTCAACAGTGGGAAGCAAGAAGGTGCTTAAAACATCAATGTAGGCCTGCGCTGTGAGAGTGCCACGCAAAACAACAATGGCGCAATCCCCCTCCAAGAAAAACACGAGCACACCATAGCACCACCACCTCCGAATTTTACTGTTGGCACTACACGTGCTGACAGATGACATTCACCGGGCATTCGCCATACCCACACCCTGCCATCGGATCGCCACATTGTGTACCGTGATTCGTCACTCCACACAACGTTTTTCACTGTTCAATCGTCCAATGTTTACGCTCCTTACACCAAGCGAGGCGTCGTTTGGCATTTACCTGCGTGATGTGTAGCTTATGAGCAACTGCTCGACCATGAAATACAAGTTTTCCCACCTCACGCCTAACTGTCATAGTACTTGGAGTGGATCCTGATGCATGGTCTGGATAGTTGTCTGCCTATTACACTTTACGAGCCTCTTCAACTGTCGGCGGTCTCTGTCAGTCAACAGACGAGGTCGGCCTGTACGCTTTTGTGCTGTACGTGTTCCTTCACGTTTCCACTTCACTATCACATGAGACACAGTGGACCTAGGGATGTTTAGGAGTGTGGACATCTCGCATACAGACTTTTGACACAAGTGACACCCAATCATCTGACCACGTTCGAAGTCCGTGACTTCCGCGGAGCGCCACATTCTGCTTTCTCACGATGTATAATAACTACTGAGGTTGCTGATAATGAGTACCTGGCAGCAGGTAGCAGCACAATGCACCTAATATGAAAAACGTATGTTTTGGGGGGTGTCCGGATACTTTTGATCACATAATGTATAGCCAAAATGATGGTTTTGAGAAAAACGCAACTGAATGTTGGTAGCACTTTTATTTAATAGAATTTTAAAGTCACGTCAATTCAAAAAGGTACTGATATAGCAATAAACACTTTGAAAAAGTATGTATTACCTATTTTTTGGGATACGTATATTATTTTAACATATTACAGAATATTTTGTAATACTAGTGCTGAAGTGCCCTTTTTCCAAAGAACACAAAATAAACTGAAAAATGATAGAGCAATACAAGTATATGATGTGTAGGAAACGAAATGAATATAAAGAAAGGAAATCTGTGTATGCAAAGCACATTTACATGGAACTTAATGCATAAAACATTCAATCCAGTTTCTGTCTGTGAGTGACGTGAAAATAAGAAAAATCTTTAAGATCTACCACTTTTGTTGGATTAATGCCAATATATGGGACCGGAATTTAGGTTCCTGCTGTAACATATTTGGAGTTGTA
This sequence comes from Thermobia domestica, assembly GCF_964235325.1. Classification (NCBI taxonomy): domain Eukaryota; kingdom Metazoa; phylum Arthropoda; class Insecta; order Zygentoma; family Lepismatidae; genus Thermobia; species Thermobia domestica. Next base: position 94,064,448 of record NC_137455.1, read on the forward strand.
TCTAAATACCATTGAAGGTCTTAGATTACAGCAATGTACCAATATTTGACATTCGTTTAGACAGTTCCCCCCCCCCCCTCTTCCGAATTTCACAAAAAAATCTTTGTACACATAAAACTAAAGTTTGTGCACAAAGAAATTTTAAGGTGCTCAAAAATGAATTTGGGGCGTCTCTACACGGCAGCCCACTCACCCACGTCGGTTGGCACAAAAATGATCTCAATCGTTAGTGCATCGTTTGTGCACGTAAAATTTTTGTTTATGTACTTTTTAACAGGAAGTGTAAGACATTGGCGGATATAGTTTAGACTCCAGCACTCCGCTCCTGGTGGAAGGTACCAAAATGGTCTCAATTATTAGTGCATTGTATTTGTACACGCAAAATATTCGTTTGTACACGACAGGGAATAAGAGATATTGCCGTATCTAGTTTAGGTGCCGCAGAACCTCAGCAACGCCGATTGGCGCCTAAATGGTATCAATCGGTAGTGCATCGTTTATGTACGCAAAATTTTCAATTATGAGCAAAACGAAATGTGCTGAGACACTATTATGTATAGTTTAGGCGCCAGTCCCATCCACCAATGACAATTCGCGCCTAAATGGCTTCAATCGGTAGTACATCGTTTGTGCACGCAAAATTGTCGTTTGTGTACACAAGGAAGTGTAACATATTGACGTAACTAGTATAGACTCCAGCTCCCCCCCCCCCGAAAGCTAATTAGCGCTAAATTGGTCTCAATGGTTAGTGCAACATTTGTGCACGCAAAATTTTCGCTTGTGCACAAAAGGAAATGTGTGTGAAATATTGACGTAACTAGTTTAGGTTCCACTCAGCCCCACCTACAATAAAGCTGATTAACGCCAATTTGGTCTTAATTCTTAGTGCAACGTTTGTGCACAAAATTCTCGTTTTTGTATATACAAAAGGATTATAGCTTCCCCCAACCTAATGATTGGAGTCAGCCTTGCAGGATTCATAGCTCTTTGGTCTACGATTAAAAACAAAAATAAACGTATCTATTTACTTATACAAAGGGGAAGAAGGAACATACTCCATAAAATTTGTCACAGTGAAACAAAATTTGGAGACTTTGCTCCCCATACAGCTCTGAAAAATAAGCCCAAGAGCCCAAAACTATTTAAGCGCCAATTGGTGAGATTGGAAGTCTGACACTCCCAAGAGATATGCGAGAATCCCACACTTCCTTTTGTACACAAACGAAAATTTTGTGTGCACAAACGATTGAGATCATTTTAAAGCCAATCGGTATTGGTGGGGGCTGGCTGGCGACTACTGTTTTTCTTTCTTTTTTTAAAAAAAATAAAAAGTCTCAACACTTCCTTAATAATATCCTGATCCATTAGAACATTGAAAGGTGATGAGTTAGTATAATATTCCAAATAAGGTTTAGCAGTGTACTGCCATTTCCTTAACTACATATTTCACAAGTCCAAAATTCCGATGACTGGTGAAATGAATGTCCTCTAATTGGGAAAATATGATGATATATGCCCATATTAAACTTTAGCGAACCGCATATCAAACTTAACCAGCTATAGTTCCAGAGTAGATCAATTTTCAGAACATAGGCGCTGTAGCCATTGAAGGTTTTAAATGGGTGCTCATCACCCATTGGATTTTTCTCTTTTCCTTTGGCTAATATTGCTAAACACATTTGCAATAGAAAACAAAATTTCAATGTTAGTGTTTTGTTCAATACAAAGTTTAAGTGATCGTGGTCAAAATAAATAAGTAAATTAAAACTAAAATTAAAATCCTTACGTCTTTCATTTCATTACAGTAGACTGTGCTCCCCTGATGGTTGTTTATGCCTATCAGAACCCCCTAGTTTTAAAACCACTGGCCTATTCAATCTGTTAAAAAAAAAAAAAAAAAAATAGAATGCGAGACTGGAGATGTGATTTATCTTAGAAGTACCGAAGCGTAGGCATCCATTGAAAAAAATAAAAATAGGCGTCTTATGTTTCAATCAACTATGGCGGTTCATTAAAACTGATCTACAGAAAAAGGGTCCATGAGTCGCTAGGCCCTTAGTCAGAAAAACGCCTCAATTTGTCTTCAGGCATAATAATAATTTTAATACTAACAAAAATCTACTGACATTCTAGTACACAAGCGACATAATTTCATTCTACTAATATCATAGCGAATAGAAGTTGTGATTATACTTTGCCTTGCCTGGAAGGAAGGAGGAAAAATAAAAAGTCAATTATATACACGGTGTATATATATAATGTTCTCTTCATTTCTTGGAGCAAGTATTTAGTAAGAAAAAAACATGATTGTTTTAGCGATATTTTTAAAGTCTCAAACACGGATGGTATTCTGTATAAACGGGTAATCTGATAACCCTACCCTACACATATATTTTTGAACCATAAAAGAAATACCCACTCTCCCTTGATCTGGTAGGCGAATGGACTCTTGTATAACCTGATTTAAATTTCTGTGTTCTGACGTTTCAATGGAAGGCAGGTGTTCAGAAGCGACGTTACCAACAATACAAGTCCGATTACCAAAAAGGAGTCACTGCCGATGAAACAAAACAATATAGCTCCCGTTCTTGCAATCCTTAGAACTGTGGTTCCCAACCTTGGTTACCTGGCGCCCTCTTCATAAATCTTGCACGTATCCCGCCCTTCATCATCCTTTTTGCTTGTTGGTCATAGACCTACGTGTTTTAGCTGACCCCTTCTGCTACCTCAGATACAGCTATGAATTCTCATATCTTCAATAATAATAATAATAATAATAATAATAATAATAATAATAATAATAATAATAATAATAATAATAATAATAATAATAATAATAATAATAATAATAATACGACCAGAGTATATACTATAATTACAATAAAATGTAGTATTAAAACAGCAAACATAAAAAAACAAAACATAAATGTGCTACTATATTTTCTGTTCAGCTCATATTTTCTATTTTCATTCTACTTTATTTAACTTCTTCTGCATTGGCTGCAACAGCGAGCAAAGGTTCCATCGCATCAATATTTGATTGACAGGCCATACTTCTTCAGGACTGTAGGACCCATTATTTCTGATTCCGAACGCCTCCGAATAATTGTAAAATCTTGTTATAGTAAAAGTCTGATCCCGTAGACTGTTCCTTAAAAACTTCCTACAAGGATAGCAGAATGTTTGATTCTTAAAACGAAATATCTTAATCAAGTTCTTGTGTGATATTCCTGACTTTGGAAACTACGTTGTTTTGCACCGAACTTCGATTTTGAGGTACTCACGTAGATTGAGTTAAGCAACTCTTTCTTCCCGAGTATCCGTCGCTTGTGCAATGCAATTCAAGGTTGTGGCTTTTGCCCTTGACAACTTGTTCTGAATATGATTTACTGAATCTTCAAAGCCAGGTACTCCATTGTGACTATTCATGCTGGTTACTTGTGGATCATTGGTTCTCTCGACCGGTGAATATTAAATATACTATTTTAAACATATGTCGACAAGAAATATCACCAGTTTGAACTCATAATGTATACGTATATACGAGTAGTATATATTCTCGTAATGACATCTACATTTTAGATGAGCACTATAAACACCGAAATAAAATAACGTACCTTGAGAATTTGAAAAAAAACTGTTCTTTAGATAACGTTAGTTTGTTCCAAATTAAGAACTTTCACTAGCCTGTTGTGAGTAATATTGCTTAATTCGAAAATATAATTAAAAAAAAAAAGTTCTAAATATCCGTACATTTGAATCTAAAGTTTAAATTGTTTCCATCGTCTAAGATTCTCCAGTAGAACTATTTAACAGCAGCTATTGATAATAATTTATAACATTAATCATATACCTTTAAGTAATACAGGAACAAATTTGTAGTATCAATTTGGGAAAAATTTTCCCATCCATTTCACTTTACATAAAGAAATAATATAGTTTTAGGAAGTCCTTATTAAAAGAGTAGTAAACTTTCATGCATGTTTCTATATTACTCACCAATATGAGTGGTACGCTAAAGAAGGTTGGGGCACAGTAGCGTACGCAAGAGAGAGGATTCGGATTTCAACTCCGTCTTCCCATTGAACAAGGAATAATGATAAAATAAGCATTTGCCATTATAAGGTAAGTATACAAACACCTAAAATGATATGAATTTGGAAGCTTGAAATCCCCATTTGATGAAATTCTGAGTACGCCACTATTGGGATAAACTGGAAGGATGGAACAATTTTAAAAAATACTCGTATAAGTCAACGATTAAAAGTCTAAATAGAAGAGGAAATGACAGAGAGAAGTAAAACTGGAAAACGTGATTGACAGAGGTATACTATTGAATTTAATCACCGACTGACTGTCAACACTTCGGTCAACCTCCTTATGTATTAGGATTAGGAATTAGATTTCTGATCTTTCGGCATCTATGATCATGTTAGTCCCTCACTTACGAGGGATGACGTCCTTCGGTGATTTCATTACCCGAGGAATTGGGAAGGAGAAAGGAATGGAGAAGGAAGGAAGCGACCTAGGACCAGTATGTTAGATAACGGCATTTGCTTGACGTGAATAAGGAAAAACCTCACTCAGGACCAAACTACTCAGGCTTGAAACTCGAAATTTGGACAGCGAATAGGATTTGCGACGTAATGCTCTAGTAAGAAAGGATTCTTTTTAAATTGACTTGGAAAGAAATGAAATGAGAGCTGCCATTACTATAATAAGATGTCTATATTTCGCAAACTGTTAAGATTATAGAAATGAAATTAGGGATTTGGACTTCTCATTTAATATAATTAAACACGTGTTTTAAGTGATTTTTTATATTTGACCTGGAAGGGAAGAAAAAGGCGTTGGCAATTTGGCATAGCGGGGTTGAAAAGGAGATTTGTTTAGGTTGACGTTCCACTGTCATGCACCGAGGCCAAGAGAGACGCTGAAGATGATAATAAATGAAATGGTGGAATGAAGAGAGTGGGAAGAAATGAGATAACTCCGAGAAAGCCCACGTACACGTCTTTGTCACCACAAAGCTCACTTGACGCGAGCTGGGATCGAACCAGGGACTCACGCAGCAGAGGTGAGCGCTCTACCAGTGAGCTACGGCGGTCCCGGGGTAAAGTGGGAGTTGCCATTACTATAATAAGATGTCCTTATCTCGGAATCCTTTAAGGTCAAAGATATGAAATTTAGTATTTGTACTTTTCATTTAAGATTATTAAACAGAGGTTTCTGCCTATTTGATATTTGGCATAGAAGGAAGGGAAAGGAGTGGTGGTGGTTCATTAGATGATCATATCTCGGAATTTCTTAGAGTTAGAGAAATGGAATTTGTTTTTTTGACTTTTCATTTAAAATAATTGAATACGTACTTCAGCGTGTTTCAGTACTTGATCTAGAGGGGGAGAAAAGGGGGTAGATAGTTCCCTAGGATGTCCATATGAGATATTCAAATTTCGTGCGATACTTCGATATGAACTTGGTTATCGCAGGAGAAACGCAAGATGTTTCCCACTTTAACACGTATTTAATAGGATCATTTACTAGTTCAATATATATATCGTTTGGCAATCTGTTTTCAGTTTAGTCTTGGGGCTAGAAATTAAAACTAAAAGTGAGTAATGTACTTAAAATTCTCAAAGATCTGGTTCCTATTATTATTATTATTATTATTATTATTATTATTATTATTATTATTATTATTATTATTATTATTATTATTATTATATAAATTACTTGCACCAAAGCTAGAATTCGGATCAGTAATATGAAACAGAGTTTCTAAAACTTTAACAAATAAAACAGAATCTGTGCAAAAATGTTTTATTTTACTACTATGTTTCAAAATGAAAATGAGCTACTGTTCACAAAGCTATGGACATTAGAAGGATTACTGGGATTTGGAGGGTCTTACGAATAGAAGAAAAGATTTTGACAAAGTATTCATACAAAAAATACTAGGTTTTAAAGTACCAAATCATAGCATAAGGAATAGCACAATTTTAGTTTCTCTATATAGGAAATGTAAAATTTGAAAAGGATTGATAGATTTTGAAATATATAAATTTAGATTTACTGTATTAAGCGAGTGAAATTTTTATGAGATCTGACTAATTGTTTCTTAAAATATAATTTTAGGAACGTGAAGCTAAAATGTAATTTTAAGACTGTTGTTCTTAGCTTTCCTTTGCTTGTTTTAGATGAAAAGAGAGATTGATAATTTTAATAGCATTAACAAGAAATTATTTGCGTTTAATTTACTTTTATCTACATTATGTTTTATACAGTGGGACCCGATAACTCGAAGCTGAAGGGAGCAGATAAAAATCCGAGTTATCGAGTTTTTCGAATAATTGAGGTTCGACTTATTAAAGGTAGCCACAACGAAAATTCGAAATACCTAAGTTCTGCGTTCCTCATGAAAAGTGACTATATAACCTCTAATACTCGAAGTTTGATTTACTCAACCTCTATACCTCGAAATTGTAAAAAATCCTTAAATTAAGTAACATGACTAATAAAAATAAAATACTAGATATGAGTAAAACACAATTACCGTATATATTAGCAACATTGGCAGAACCAGAACAATGACAGTACGTAAAAGCAAGCAGTTATAAAGTAGCTTTAAGTTATCGAGGTCACATCAAGAGAAATTCGACTTACAGAGGTAAACTTTGACTCGTAGAGATGCACAGATACAAAAGTTCGAGTTAACTGGCGTTTTAAAGTATTATTATGAAACCCTTAAGATTCGACTTATCGAGGTTGTAATTTTTAAACATTCGACTTCTAGAGGTTATATTAACATTGAATGTTATGGAGACTTCAAGGGAATGCGAAAAAATCGAGTTATCAAGGAATTCGAATTACCGGGATCCAACTGTATTAGTTTTCCTCTTTTTACTGATTTCTTATTTATTACTATTGCTAAAATGTGTTGTATTTTTGCTAGCACGCTGTTCACGACACTGTATTATTATTATTATTATTATTATTATTATTATTATTATTATTATTATTATTATTATTATTATTATTATTATTATTATTATTATTATTATTATTATTATTATTCCGGTGAGTGCAATTGATCTGGCAGCATACAAATTATTGAAATTTTGGATATCTCTTGTTCTGATTAGATAAGCGGAGTTGGACTTACCTCTGAACGAACTTCAGGCAATGTGTGTCTGTGAGCAACGCAATTAATAGTTTGTATATTCCACATTGTGGAAAACAGATAATGCATGAGATCTCTTAGACACATTGCGCTCAAATATGTGTGAGAAAGTAGGACTTTTCTTTTTATTATTATTATTATTATTTTTCTGTTATTTGCTTTACCTGTCTGAGACTCGCTATTTGTTCCTTGCATTCCTCTGTATATAAGTATATTCGGGCTTATGATCGGAAACGACAAACAGAAAACTTATTGAATTTGATAAAATAGGGTGTTTGATAATAGTGAGGACGAGTGTCAAGTTAGCAGCGATACTATTCAAAAGGCAATGTGCAAGAGGATTCTGGATCAGAACAGGATGATGAAGAAGATGTTAAATAGTTGAAAACCAATTATTTTTTTGGAATTTCTATTTTGCAATAGCGCAGAATTATGTATTTCTATTGTGTGACTAACACCCAACAGACACATTGCACCTGTAGTTGTGACAAATTGTGTTGTGCTTCCCGGAAGGCTCGTCTCGTCTCGAATTTGAAAATGCACTTCCCGCCCCGAATCTGGTCTCGTTTTCGAGACGAGAAATTTCTCATGTTGTGGGCAACACTTGAAAAAATGTGTAGTGGAAGGAAAAAGAAGGAGAAAAGTACAATTTATGGACGATATTAGAATAAATAGCTCATGCATCAAGACGAAGAGATTAGTTGAGATCACATGCATGATACACAGTAGCATCTTAAATAATAGCAAATGATCTTCCAATCATAGCAGAATACTTATGAATATAAGAAAATGAAAGGAAATCCGTGAGTTTTACGTCCCACGATTATGCCGGTTAGACTAAAGGAGACGGTGACGATGATAAATGAATAAATAGTGGAATGAAGAAAATGAGAGAAAACGGAAGAACACGGAGGAAACCCACGCACACGGTGTTTGTCCACCACAAAGTCCACTTGGCGCGAGCTGGGATCGAACCAGGGACCCCATGCACCAGATATAAACAATCTACTACTGCTCCACCGCGGCCCTTTGTGACGATAAGACTATATTTGGTGACAAATACACATTGTTCAGTTCGGCATTAGCGACCCTTGGAGTGGAAAGATCATACAATTTGATAGTACTAAATGAAATAAAGCAACATCTGAAAGACAGCCGGTTTGTAACCTGGAAAACCAAAGTCAAGGTAAGGAAATTGATCAAACAGTAATCAGTTTTTTGTTTCTTGTATGATGATAGTTTGTTACCTGATAAGTGATAACAGTGTCGCTGTAAAAGTGCGTACTAATACATACGGAGTAGGCACAGCGTTAGTAAAGGCACAGCCAGGAATTGACGTTAACTGAAGAAAATGTATGAAACCTTTAGAAACCATTGCCCATCAGGCCCGAAACCAGCAACAAAGTTTGGGCGTGCCATGAATAAGTTAGGGGGGCCAAGTCATTAAAAATTGTCTTAGAAATATCCAAATTGTTGTTTTTTTTTTTCGTATTAATGATAGCATTTTGTATTGAGGTCTGGAGGGACAACGAAAAGTTTATGGGGGTCCAGGCCCCCTTAACCCCCTCTAGTTGCGTGCCTGTTGCCCATGTAGTGGTCAAGTGTATTTCCCACGCCAACAGAAGAATAAACAGACATAATCTGAGTATTAATATCATTGAAAACCATTGTAAAAGGATACATTATAAGGTATGTAAAGAATTAGAATTTAATGATGGAAACGAGACACTATAACATGAGTCAGTAGTAGAAAATATCGTCAACATGTATATAATATAGATGTAACTGTCAACTGTATAGATGTAACGGTTTGAAGAAAGAAGTATGGGGATAAGGGCTGCAACCGCTTTTGAAGACAACAAAAGGTTTGAGGTTTTACTATTAATAGTTGGGTGCATTAACATCAGCATCAAGAATATACACTTAAAAAAGCTAAATGTCCCTAAGTTCGTCCAAATTAAAATTAGTATGACAGCATTAAGATTTACAATAGAGATGCTTCACGCATACTTAACCCTACAGTGCATGATTTTTTGTATGTAAGTGAAATAATATACAGGCATATGATAAGACACTTCTAATTAATATCCGAATAGAAAAATGTTCTAAAGTAATTTTTCGTGCTAAAATATAAAAATACTCTGTATCACTTATGATACATTATGCATCAACAGTTCATGTTCCTCTCTCGTACAAAATCAAATTATAGCATACGTAAAAATAATTAGGAAACTTACTTCATGAACTTGGAATTTTTGCAACTTCGAAACTATTCTTTGACCTTCAGCGTAGACGACCTATAAACTCTTTTATTCTCACCTTCGCTAAGCACGCGCACGACTTCTTTCTCTCTGTTCTTAAGCAATATTTTCCTGACATCTACCGGATATATGGTGAACTATGTGCTTAGGAGAAACATCAGATATGATACAATATGTATTTGTGATACAACTCACGACCTGAACACTAATACTAGCCATGATTTATTTTGTATCAAATATGATACAATATGCATTGTAGGATTAAATTATGCTGGTTAGGGGTTGTGAAAGGATTTTAAGAATATTCACTGTAATACTAAATAAGGAAATTGTAATTAAAATGTGCAATTTAAGATGTTTGTGTTGATGTCGGCTTTTATATCTTGTTAAATTGTATGATGATGTGTATTGGTTTTACGTATATAAGTTATGAAGTATGTTATTATATTAAGTTTTTATTATATTATCTGTTTTTTTATTTAGAAACAAAAATACTATATTATTAAGTCACATTGAAACAATTTAAAGTTTAAAATATTTATTATTATTATTAATAATATGGTTTAATGCTTTTATGGTCTATTTTATTGAATTTATTGAAATAATTATTTATTATAAAATGGTTTAATAGTTTTGTAGTCTGTTATTGTCAATGAAAATAGAGTGGTTTAAAATATTTGTAAACAGTAGGTACAGACCTGTATTTGTGTTTAACTGCTTAAGTGTTAAGTGTGTTGTGTACATTTGATATATAATTTGAGGAGAACTTTAGATAGTGTAGGAGTGGAACTAGAGTAAGAAGATGATTATAAAACTCTAAACTATCACCAGTCAGGGAATACTCGTCTGGGCCAATAAATTAGAAACATGAAATTTAGGATGTCGACTTTTCATTTAAATCAATTAAACCTGCGTTATACAAATTGTAATTACAAATTTATCTTTGCGTGGGCACTTTTTACTAGTAGCATGATCATAAGTTGTTTCATGGCTTTCACCTTAAATGATTCCAAGATATGGAAATATTATTACAATAATTTCAACTTTGATCACCTCCTGCTTCACGTCAAATTTCCAAAAATCCTATCTTACGAGGGGAGGGGATGGTATCACTCAGAGATAATTGCACAAGAGGGTTGATGTAGGAGTAGGTAATGGGAATAGAAAAGAACGTGTTAAAGCATTCGTTTCGCAGGCGTTCGGAATCAGAAATAATGGACTCAAGAGTTCTGGAGAAGTATGGCCTGTCAATCAGATATTGATGGGACTTAGCTTTAGCTCGCTGTTGCCGCCAATGCAGAAGCTAAATAAAGTAGAATTAAACCAGAAAAGATTAACTGAACAGATAATGCGCCAATGTCCACCCTCAATCCCACCAGCGAATGTCGGGATACTAAATCCATCAACTGCCCTTGCCATTACCCATTGGATATGCATCACTACTTAGCTTCATTTACAACTGCACATTTGGACACAGATCTTCACAATGTTCCACACACCCGTACTATGTACGATTGACTCACACTAGTCGATGTCGCATCGTTCCCGTCTTTATCTCCTACAGCAGTTAATGTAGGTCTAATCCAGTGTTGCATCTTCAGGCCTTGCACACACCTAACCACTTAAAACATTAATACTGTTTTCTGAACTGTTTCGTTTATAATAAAATAGTTCCACAGTATACGTTGAAAGTCTGACATCAAAAACTATGCACAAGTCTGCTCTTCCAGATATGTTTATGCCTCCTTATTACAAATCAATTAACACCTTGATGGTTGAGTAAGCCTCAAGTTTTATTGACCAGTTCAGATAGTACAAGTCGCAGATTCGAGCTTTGTCTTCGGCAATGGCGCATACCCAATGGGCAATGGGTAATGGCAAGGGCAATTGATAGATTTAGCATCCCGGCATTCGCGTGGTGGGACTGAGGAAGGACATTGGTGCATTTTCTGTTCAGTTCATCTTTTCTGTTTTCATTCTATTTTATTTAACTTTTTCTGCATCGGCCGCAACAGAGAGCAAAGGCTCCGTTTCGTCAATATCTGATTGACGGGTCATACTTTTGCAGAACTGTAGGGCCCATTATTTCTGAATTCGAACGCCTGCGAAACGAATGCTTCCACACGTTCTTTTCTATTCCCATTAACTACCCCTACACCAAGTTTGGTACAATTATCACTGAGTGACATCACACCCTTCCCTCGTTAGTGGTGCACAGTAACAAATCGTATGTAGTGTCCGAATTTCAAGTTTCTAACTTAGGATGTTTGCCCTAGACAATGATCAGTCAGGACTTCTCTTTTCTTTACACAAAGATATCTCTACGTGTGTGTATGAGTGGTACGAAAAAAGATCTCACGATATATCTCTGTATGTACAGTACGTATAAAAGTTCCGAGTGAGTGAGTGTGATTACTCGACGCCCAGCCCAAATCGTTCAAGGTACAAATTTGAAATTTGTGCAGGGCATAGGATTTATGACGTAAGGTACCATTAAGGAGAACAAATTGGGGGATAGGGATGGCAATTATTATATTAAAATGTCCATATATTAAAATATCTGAGAGTTAGAGACATGAAATTTGGTATATGGACTTCATTTAAAATAATTAAATTCATGTTCTGAAGTTTTTCATATTTAACCTAGATAGAAAGAAAAAATATATAGAAAGAAAGGAGATGAGAAGGAATAAGGGGTTGAAATTATAATTATTATGATAAGATGTCAACATCTCGGAATCTCTTAAAGGTTTTACACGTGAAATTCAGTATTTGGATTTCTCATTTAGACACGCGTTTCAGCGCTTTATTTATTTGATACAAAAAGTTAAAAAAAAAAAAAAAATGGGTAGAAGAAGGTGCAGGGATTACAATTATTATAATAAGAGTCCATAACTCGGAATCTCTTGGGGCTAGATACATAAAATTGGGTATTTGAACTTCTGATTTAAAGTAATAAGACGTCTGTTTCAGCTATTTTTGATATTTGACCTAAGAGAGAAGAAATAGGGAGAGCAGAAAAAAAAGGGCTGGATTACAATAATTAAAATAAGATGGCCATATCTCAAAATCTCTTAATGTTAGAGACATTGAATTTGGTATTTGTGTCTTATTTGTCTAATATAAATAAAATACAGAGTTTGTTTGTGTGTCTGTCTGTCTGTGTGCGACCTGGAGACCGGGCGAGTAGACCGAGAGTTACCAAATTTTGATCACGGTACCTTGGTCCAGGCCCCAGACCAAGGCGAAGCGTTTTTTTTTTAATTCGAACCAAGGGGTCTCACGGGGGGCGTTTACCGGGACATGTAAATGTAGTAAAAAATAACCGATATTAGTGTTAAATTCATAGTTTTCGCAGTCGCTGAGATCAATTATGTAACTCCGATCAGGGGTGCCCATCCCCCCCAAAGCTGATGGCGCACTCCCCCCCAAAACTAATAATCTCTTCCCTCCTCAAAACCCAAGTCCTCTAAAAACAATTGCCCATGTAGCAGTAGTTTTTATAGTACTAGTAATTGTTATTTTTGTTGTTTTTATTTCCTGTAGTAGTATTATAGAATGCTTGTAGTAGTAGTAGGGGCAGTAGTAATTATAAAATGGCATTACTTTCATTAGTAGTCTTGGTAGTGTACAATACTAAATATGTTCTATAAGGATATTGAAGGGTATAAAAACTTCTACACACTGTGTATGACACAGGTATTCTTTTTTTACAATTAGTAGTATTATTTTTTTCTTTACAAAATATTGATATAATTCCCTTGTACATGAAAAGTAAGACGCAAGTTACAAGTTATTGAGTTTGATACCAAAAGAAAATGTTATCCTCAAAATTAGCCTACAAAAAGGAGTGATATCCAACAAAAAACATTCCTGTAAAAGAGCCAAGTACGAGTGGCCTTAAAAAGAATTGAAATCAAAAATAGGCGCCAAGTTCTGGTGGACAACAGTGACAAACACTCACTGGTTCACTTCAAATTTAGATTTGAAACTTGGCTGTTGTCTGTATGGTCACCACTAGCTCACAATTATGTCAAACTACTTTATAATTTTCAACAGACAACATAGGCAAGTTTCAAATCTAAATTTGAAAGTGATTCCTTGAGTGTTTGTAACTGTTGTTCACCAGAACTTGGCGCCACCCTTTCATATAGCAACTTGCGCGGTACTTCATTCATCGAGTATCGAAGCAGGGGGTACGGGGGTTCACCCCGGAAATTTTTTGAAAATTAGCTTCTCAAAATCGTGTTTTAATGCTATTCCGACAGTAAAATTGCTAGTTCGAAAGTAGAGTAAAATCCCCCCCAAAATTTTTCTCAATGGCGCAGCTTGCGCCATACATCCCCCTGTGGGCGGCCCTGACTCCGATGTATTAACTTCCAATTTCACCCCATTCGGCTGCGGGCCGGAGGTCACTGGGTGGTGGGGATTCCGAGACATGTGAAAATAATTCAAAATGACCTATGTTAGTATCAAATCCATAGTTTTCGCGGACCCTGAGGTATCGGCTGGGGGCCAGTCTTTTTTTTTTTTTTTTCCAAAATTCGAACCAGGGATCTCAAGGTGCGCTTACCGGGATTTGTAACAGTAGTAGAAAATGACCGATATTTTTTTCCCTTTCGTTGTTCAGTTTGTTTACATTGATATTTTAACTAACCCATGCGTATTTTAGCTAGTTAATAATAAGGAAACAGTTATTTCAGCTTTTTTGATAATTCTTATTCTAAGGGGAAAAGAAGGCAATTTTAACAGTATTGAAATTTCCATGTATTTAGGGGATTCTATCCATAAAGTTTGTAACGGAATGTAGGGATTTGCTTGTCAAATTCGGTTACAAACTTAAATAATAATAAGGAAAAACAGTTTAACCGTTTATGAAAATTCCACTCCTAGTGAGAGAAGGGGGTCATTTCTATAACATTAAAATATCTCTTTATTTATTCACGAAATGCCGAATGTAGGAATTCGCTTAACGCGTTCGCTCCTGTATCCGACTTTAATCGGATTTCAATTGACATGTATAGCAGACCATATCGAGCTAAGGTTGGATATGAATATGCGCGAACATTTTACGTTTTAATAAGAACGACAGATTATCTAGTTCGTCCAACTCTTAGAGGTGGTAGATGAATGTTCTTTATACTAAACAGTCACACGTTTGAATATTATTTCCATTTTTTTAAAGAATTGTTTTCTAAATATTCTGACAGTAGGTGATGTAACTTAGGTACAAGAAATGATAACACCTCCTATGGCACCATCACCAGCTCCTTCTGTCATTTGCGAATAATTTACAGATATCTTCATTATCTTCCATGTTTTCGACCTATAGACCTCCCAAGAAAGCGCCGTTAAAAGACCTCTATTTCGTCATGGTAAAACAAAAGAGCATATTTGTTGAAATTTCCTTCGGTAAAAGCTAATAAAACCCCTGCAGAGTGCGCCTTAGGAAGATAGAATATCAAATTAAATGAAATCTTTCAGTATAACGTTCCATGATTATGTCTTTTAGGCTAAGGAAAATGGATGATTAAGGCAAGTGAATGATGATGATGGAATAACTGGTGGAATGAGAATGTAGAAGGACACGGGATTACACTGTGAAAACTCACAAACAATGTTGTACACCACAAACTTAATTGGCCGGGGATCGAAGCAGCTACCTCACGCACCAGAGGTAAGCCCTCTACCACTGAGTCACCGTGCCCCCATGTACCTTAGGAAGAAAACAATCTTTGTGAAAAAACAGGTGGTATTGCAGAAAAAGTGGTGTACCCTTACCCTGGAAGGTGTAATATTAGATATCACACACTCAAATCATACTAGATCACCATCTGAGGCAGGCGGTGCCGATTTCTGAGTAACTTGTGCTAGGGGGGCGGAGAGTTCAGATATGAGTTTCGTTGTTAGATATTATCTGACAATATATTAATGAGGATTTAAAAACAAATACGTGGCCAAGAAACCCCGGTCCCCATACACACATCCCCGGATCGGTGACCGTGATCTCAAGGTATGTACAATATTTCAGATTTTTCTGAATTATAGTATGAGTATAGAAGTAAAATCAGTTTTAATTGAGGTAGGTTTTAATTAGGAGTGACTGCCGTAGTCATTAAAAATAGCTGGTCCAGGCATTTACATACCTTGTGTAAATGCTGGTTACGTTGGAGATGATATGTTCGGTATATAGGCTCTTAAATAAAATTAAGGGAAAACAGATTTTCAGCCTTTTCGAAAATTTCGATCCTCAGAGGAAAAAAGAGGAAATTTCTAATATCCAACTTTCCCTTTCTTTATTGAAAAAGTGCATAATATGAGGATTTGATTAAAGTAAAGTTATGAAATTCGTTACATAAACTCTTAATTTAAAATAAGAGAACACGAATTTCAGCGTTTTCGAAAATTCTGCTACTGAAGGCGGAAAAGCGGGGCATTCTATATTCATTTATGAAAGAGGGAAAGTGACTTCCTCATAGACTCCCAGATTATACTAATATTTCTAGAAATGTGAGACTTGGGCAGTAAACTCGTTTTGTTACGAGATCAATCAATAAGAATGGATTTTAAAAAATAATCTTTTTTTTCTCAGAAAAGACTACTGCATGAATCCATATAATCTCCTCTTAAAAATATTAATAAATTCTCATTATTTGCCTTTCCTAAATTATTATTATTATTATTATTATTATTATTATTATTATTATTATTATTATTATTATTATTATTATTATTATTATTATTATTATTATTATTACTACTACTACTACTACTACTACTACTACTACTACTACTACTACTACTACTACTACTACTACTACTAATAATAATAATAATAATAATAATAATAATAATAATAATAATAAAGAAGAAGAAGAAGAAGAAGTATGACACCATTTCCTCTAACATTCTTTGTTGCATCGGCTCTGTTTGATGCGAAGGGTTTGCATCATTTCAGGGTTTGCCAGCAGAGGGGCAAGATTCCCCACCGACATAAGGGTATGACGTCATTATTATTATTATTATTATTATTATTATTATTATTATTAATATACAGTTTATAAAAAAGCACATTTCTGATATTCAGAGGGAAATTGCGGTGAGGTGATTTTAACATCCCTTTCAGCATTGAGGCTACATGAGACGTGGACCTACTGATTAACGTGGAATCCGAACCACATGAGCTCCTGCCGGGAATTGAACCCGGGTCTCCCACGCCAAAGGCACGTACGCTAACCGCTTAGCCACGGAGGAGCTCCAGAAGGAAATTGCGCCTGCCCGCTCCAAATGACATCTCTGGAAGAGATTCATTCCGAGTGTTTGTGATGAACAACATCATATTGTTGTGAGTTTTATGGGGGTTGTTATCGAAAGAGCATCAGGATTACATGAACCACTTTTGTAGTTGACAAAATGCCAATATTTTTAGCGTAGTTTCTCCTCCCCTAATAAAATGTAATTATCAATAAGATTAGATCGTTTTCTTCCTAGACTCAAGCGTCTAGCAAATGTTTTAAGACTTTTGTTAAATTCAGAAAGATGAAGAAAAAGTAACACATTTTTTATTTTAGAAATTAAATTTTTGTCTTTCGAAGTTCTATATTATGAATTCATTTCATTCTCTATCCAGCTCATAATTCAGTTCAATCCAATAAGAGAATAGAAAGCTAAAGAGAACCTCAAGAACCAAATAATATAATAGATTACGAATTCTCTGTGTGGTAGTGTTCCTCCGTATTTTTTAATGATTAATCTGTTTCTAGTATGCAGACATTAGAATCGAACACTGGATGTTAATAAACCAAGAAGATCACGAACAAACTTTTTTTTTTGTATTCAATGATTATCGTTAATAAACATAATTAAAAAAAACTTATATCAGAACAATCAAGATACACTTACGTAATGTAGTATGGAAGTACCTCAAATTACGTAAAAGTAAACAGAAACTTACGTACCTATGCCATGACCTCTCTGGAATCGAACTTCCTTAGGATCTTCACTTGAGCGTAATTATGTTAATACGGAAGACTTAATCGCTCACATTACGCATAATTATTGATGACACTATTAGAAAACTGGAGCAAAATTGTCTCCTATCTTTCCTGTTGAACGTTCCGGTGCCTAAGTAAAGGAGGCAGCGTATCTCTCCGATGGCTTCATACTTATTTATATTCAAGTAGCAGAAGGACGAAGGAGAAAGCGCCAAACGGTTAGCTGTGGCGGGATTACGTAGGAGTCTCTATTTGAAAAGTTTGGATTGCTGGTAAATAAACGCCTACGAAGATTTTTGTAAATATAACATTGCGTAAGAAGTTGGGAAGATTTTTCGTTTTGATATTCTCTCATCCAAATTCGTTGCACTGAATGTTAGTGCCGAAGTCAAAAGCAGTGATGTAAAATACGTGGGTATTTAGTTCAGAAAGTAAATACTCTTGGTAAAATACATGAGTATTTACCCAAAATGGGCATTTTAGTGGGTATTTGGGTTTCAATTATCAATATTGAGTTTACTCCTCAATGATGAATATAATGCAACAAAAGCACTAAATAGCTACATATTTTCTCTAGTTATTTCAGGTTGAATTTTGATAAAGGCTGTATAAAGTAATGCAATATTGATTGCCTAGCTATCTGCATTTATCATCATCTCTTTTCTCTAGTAATTCTACATTACTTCAATTATCCGAAGCTGAAAGGAACTGGTCAGTGTATCGCATGAATTGCTGACTAAATATGATCCTGGCGGCATCCAACAAGCTATTTCCTAGGATTTTAATAGGAGACTAAACCAACCTTTGAGTTGTTTACAAACGCATTGATATGTAAATTTTAAAATTTTCAAAATTAAGTTTTAAGTAGGCTAGCATAGTATGTTTTGGTGAATGAATACTGTTTCATATTCTCCATTCACATACGGCCCCAATCGAACAGTCTTTCTGTTACTTCTACGCATAATTAATACCTCGGGAAAATTTAGCAGAAAAATATACTGAGAGAATTTCTATAAAACCAAATACGTTTCGGAGTAGAATATACGTTGTGCCAAATTTGAAACGAATTAGTATTTCATAAACAAATAGCTAAATATAGAAGAATCTATCAGTATGACTAAATATTCAAACAAGTTCATAAATATTAAAAATGTCCAGTTTTTCATTCAGTGATAGATCTAGCTCCGGGCCGGGGAGGCTAGGCCCCCAGTTTTCTGGGTGACAAAAATAATTTAAGCTATTATTTATATACGTACTCTTTGAAGTTTATATTAAACTCATGATATACCTATTTAGTCTGAGTTCTGGCTGCTCCCTCCCTCCCCCAGTTTTTACCTTCTAGATCTGTCTCTGATGAAAATACTTAGTTTTCGGGTGGGTAAATATAGAAAGGGTAAATACCATTTTTTATTTATCTACTGACTATTTACCCGACCAAGACCAATAGATTAACATATAAAACTGTATAGTTTCTTTAATATGTACGGATCAAAATACCTAAAGTTTTGTAGCTACAAAAGAAGTTCTCTAGCCATACACCCCTCTATCACACACACATATACAAACACACACACACACACCACACACTTACAGTGGTGCCCCCCTTATGTCCGTGACGCACCACCCCAATTGTCTATCCGTCCCCAATTGTCTATCCGTAGGTGTTCTTCCATGAAAAAAATCTTTACGACTAATTTTTACACCCCCTCAAACATATTTATATAGATTTTTAACCCCCCCAAATATTTCAATGACGCAGTTTGCGTTATAGCCCCCCTTTGTGGGCACCCCTGCACACTTAGGATTAAAAATTAGAATTTTGTGCTTTCGGCATCTATGGCCATGTTAGCCCGTCACGTATGAGGGATGATGTTTCTCGGCGATCACACTATCCGAAGAAAGGGAAGGAAGAAAGGATTGGGGAAGAAAGAAAGCGGCCTGGGACCTACGAAAATATGTTAAGTACCATCCCGGGATTTCCGTAGTGTGAATGAGGCAAACCTCACTAAGGATGGCTGGCCTGAAAGAGCTTTTACACTTTTTCGACCGAGTGTCCCCACCGGCAATCGAATCTGGGACCGGCACCGGCTCGCACCAGTGACGAGCCAGAGTTAGTGACGACACGAGTTCTAGCTACGCGGGGCCAGTCCGTCACATATAAAACACATACAGACAGAGAGAAATTCTTTGGAATGTTACTGGTCGAGAGTTAAATAATTTTCTATTATATAGGTTAGAAGAAATAATTACAAAACTCCCTCAGATATCGAGGCCAAAGGCGGAGCCACTGGAAAAATATAGATACTATGTGGATACGTATATATACAGATGGTGATCAGAAAAATGGAAACACCTGAAGGAAATTGCAACTTACCAGATTAATATAGTGTCGGGCCACCTTTCGCCTTCAGAACAGCCTTGATGCGACGTGGGATGGAGGCATAGAGGTCGTGAATGGTAGCAAGTGGAATTTTACACCATTCCTCGTGCAAAGCATCGGCCAGTTCTGTGAGAGAGGATGGAGGTGGAAATCGTCGCCGGAGTCGTGTTTCCAAGACGGACCACAGATGTTCAATTATGTTGAGATCTGGGGATTGGGTGGGCCAGGGGAGGTGTTGAACTTCATCCCGATGTTCCTCAAACCACGCTGCAACAACGCCAGCTGTGTGAATGGATGCATTATCATCCTGGAAGATGGCGTCATTGTCCGGAAACAACATCCGGACCATAGGATGCAAGTGGTCTCCTAAAATTGCGACTAATCGTTGGCAGTGATTCGTCCGCTAAGTGTGACCACAGGACCCAATGACCACAGCATCACCGAGCCGCCGCCATGTTTCACAGTTGGGCGGAGACACTGCAGATCATAAGCTACTTTGGGCGTTCTCCACACATAAACACGGCCCGTGGTTGGGAATAGGGTGAAGGATGACTCATCCGACCATATCACACGTTTCCAGTCCTCAACGGTCCAAGTTGCATGGTCGCGGCACCATTTGCGGCGTGCGAAAGCGTTATGGTCCCTGATGAACGGTTTGGCCCGTGCAACACGACCCCGTAAGTTCATGTCATGTAATTCACGGCGGACTGTGATTGTCGAAACAGGGTGGGGGAGGTGCTGATTGAGTTCGTCCGTCACTTTCTCCGCAGTGGCACGACGGTTCTGTGTGACAATGCGCTTTAATACCCTGCGTGACCTATCACTCATGATTTTCTTCCGCCCACTGTTCCGCTTCCCCGATGTGGTTTTCCCGTGTGTTGTGTAGGCCGTCATCTCCTTCGACACTGTCCCACGCGACACACCTAACACAGTAGCGACTGCCGTCACACTCACTCCACATAACCTCACACCAACAATTTGCCCTCTTTGAAACTCTGAGAGTCTCCCATTTTACATTACCTCCGTCTGCTGCAGCCACTGGACACTGCTGTTCCACTGCGCCTGACGCAGTATGGAAACCGACCTAACACACCACCACCAGCGGTCCGGCACTGCGGGCGCCACGACACCACTGCCAACCCATACATCTGACGTGTTGCCAACTACAGGTGTTTCCATTTTTCTGATCACCATCTGTATATATATATATATATATATATATATATATATATATATATATAATATGGCGGTTGTATTAAGTCAGACTGTTGTGCATTGGAAAGGACAACTCTATATTAAAAAGTAAAATATCGATGTATCAGAAGGGAAAAATTTTCAATCAATGTGTTATATAAATCAAAGTGGTAGATAATGTCGTTTGGGGCTGCATTTATTATTATTATTATTATTATTATTATTATTATTATTATTATTATTATTATTATTATTATTATTATTATTATTATTATTATTATTATTATTATTATTATTTCAATGCCATTAAATACTTGATGTTTGTTATTGTGATCGATATTGTGAATCAGCTTTCATCTTAAACTACTAATCCCTTTCCAGCCTTAGAAAAAAGTGGATGTAAACAAACCCATCTGACCACCAGTGGATCGATAACTAGTGATTGGTTGTTGGTCTCACTGCACTAATATCCTACCGCAATATAATCCCTACTAAAATAATAATTTCAAATGAAAATATCCGAATGTATCCTGTATTTTGTGACAATAAACGCAATATATATAATATTTAACAACAAATGTAGCTTTATTTCAACCTCACCCGTCCTTGGACATATAGTATTTACTGCGCATGCGTATGCGTTCGCGCGCCGACCCCACTCATTTGAAATTGTAGAATGCAGTGTGTTCCATGGCGAAAAAGTGTTACAATAATCCACCTTCCTTTCGTGTTATAAAACACAAAAGAGAACATCAGGAACAGAGATAATCTCGTTTATATAACGATTTAAGAAAATATGTATTTCCAACAAAACAGTAGTCAGTGTCAGTGCGTTAATTATATACCAACCAACAGAGCCTTACACTTTGGAAATTATGCGACGACAATAAGCTAGCAGAAGATCTTGCTGTTCACGTCTCTCACTGCCGAAGCACGTGTGAGCCGCGGAGTAATACATTTCGCTTTGTTTACATCTACTTTGTTCTAAGGCTGGAAAGACTTAGCTATAATGCATTTTAGAAACCTATGGATAAAATTCTTAAAGATTTTAAAATTAGTTGACAATGATTGAATAGAATTTAGTATTTCATATCAGAGATTATCATCAAAGTCAGCGTTTCTTACGGTTTTTTCAAGTGAGACCACATTTGATTAGTTCGAATGTTCTATCATGATTAGTTAGAATGTTCTATGTTCTATGTTAGAATATTCTTTTCTCCGAAAACAAATTTATATAGTATTTTTTTATTTTGAGTACATACCACTATACCAATATATTTATATTTTTAAGGAGTTGGTTTACCAAAAAGTTCTTTTATATATTTACTATGTCTTTCCGTGTGTTCGCCCGCGACATAAAACATCTCAATGACTACTTGAAGGCTCACCACCAATTCCAGCCATGATGTAGAATGTCAAAGTAAGAATTGAGTTGAGTTGAGTTGAGTTGATTTTGAGTTTAACGTCCCTTTCAGCAGCGAGGCTATATGAGACGTGGGCCTATTGATTAACGTGGAAATTAGAACCAAATGAGCTCCCGCCGGGAATCGAACCCGGATCTCCCACGCCATAAACGCAGGAATGGAATTCGTTGCTGGAAAATAATCCATTTAGCTGATCCCAAGATATGGACTGGAAATCAAGAAACGGTTCTTTGTGTAATCCTAGGAATATCATCCTTGCCTGATAGAATACACGCAATCCTATTGACATTAGCAGGTTAGTGAAAATCTAAGGATGAAAAGTACTAATGTTCGTGAAATACCGCTCTAAACTGAAATTAAGTGACTTTGTACGACAAATCTAAAGACTTAAAATTTTGTTTCCAAATGTTCATTCACTTTAAAGTATAGCCTACTATTTAATTTGAGATAAAATGCTATATTTAATACTAATCAAATTCCTTCGCGCGGTGTATTATATATCACAATAAAAAAATGCATGTTTTTCGCGGAATAGTATATTTTGCCCTTGAAGCAAGGAAGATATGGGAAAATAAGTTCACTTAATCATTTAACTGACCATATTAAAAGTTTTAAAGTGTGGACCTTGATAAAAATAACGAAGTACATTACATTTGGAAATGCAGTTTGCGCAATACACAACACAAACCGAGTTACAAGCAGTGAAAACAGAGAAACTCTTAGCGTCTATATGTTAAATTTTGCACAATAGAAATATTTAAAAAATCACTTGAATGTTTTATCGCAGGACTGCAGCACGTGATATTTGGCGTAATAGATATAGTCTTTCATATCAGTCAGTTGGTCCCTGTTTGAATCTTGATCAAGTACACTTTTTTTCTTTTATTCGTCGAAGGAACAGCTATAAAATGGATCTGGTTTCATCCCTGTAAACTTTTCTTACTTTTTCTTTTTGCTAACAGTAAGATAAGGCAACAAATATAATTCTAGATCGAAAGTAAGGTTGTTCTAGATTTTTCTTCCATTATTAATATATAGAAATAAGCTTATATCCGAAAGTAAAATATATACATATTAGAAACGAACGTGGCGAATTTCTACCATTTAACTCAAACAGCATCCTTCGTCTGTTTAACCATATCTCTCGTAAACCTTATGGTTTGATGTGTCAAGAATCTAACAGGAAAGTGGGAGTAAAAGGGAATAAAATTCATCCCATATTGCAAGTTTCACATATAGAAAACAGTTTTCTGGTGGAAACTACGTAAAAATTATTTGAATTCGCTAAAACGTGGTGCATATTTTCTTTAGAGTATCCCAATCATCCCCGATGGTTACGGTTGAAGCCGGTCAAGGATAAGTTGGTAAAAGAGGTAAGTTCCCCAAATTTCGAAGTTTCATTCTTGAAATTAAATAATTTTCTTTGGTAGCTTTCACAAAAATGATTCAATTTTGTTACAATGTGATACTCTTTAGACTTCATAATAATTCCATATGAGGTTTAAAAAAATAAAATGAAATCTTTAAGTTTAACGTCCCACGGTTATGCCGGTTAGGCTAAAGGAGACGGTGATAATGAGAAATGAGTGAAATGAAGAAATTGGGAGGAAACGGGAGAACTCCGAGAAAACCCATGAGCACGATGTTTGTCCACCACGAAGTCCACATGGCGCGAGCTGGGATCGAACCAGGAACCCCAAGCACTGGAGGTGAACGCCCTACCACTGAGCCACCGCGCCCCCTCTTATGAGGTTAATGCGAATCTCCAAATTATAGACGAGTTTATGTGCAAACGAAGTGTTTTGTGTACAATTAAACCCATTAGAGGAAAAAAAAAACCCTCGATCTCAACAGTTCCGAAGATATAGAGGAGTAAGGGGAAGGCTGGTGCTCCCATATTTTGCAAATTTTTGAGGGTGCACTGAAATTACGCAAACTTTCACTCTCTTATATGTTGATACAGATAAAGTCTAAATGATCAGGGAACAAAATTGGAAATTGCGCAAAAATGTTGTGCAACGTTGCCATCATTACCATAAGCATTGCGACTAATAAAACAGTAACCGAAATGCAAGTCGTTTTAGACGAAAAAAATACAAATTAATATATCACAATAGCATTTTCATTTATCGCTATTACATATATGCACGGGCGTCGTTAGAGGAGGCACGAGGGAAAATGTCCCAGTCAATAATTTTTTGTATCATATCTAACTGTAAGATTGCCTGTAAAATTAAAACCGTAAGAAAATGGTTATTGGAAAACTGTAACGAAAACAAATTTACATAAAATAAACAAAAAATATATTTCTAGAAGTTCCCTTTAAGTATCGTGGACAGATGTTCGATAAATCAGAGATAAGGATTTGTTTACATTTTCTAGTTTCGACCAATCACAAACAAGCATTTGTTTTCATATTACAGGTGTGTCTGCCGCGTATCTTTGTAACTGTCCCTTCACCTTTCTATAAATGATCTTTATATTTGCATTTGCATCTTAGTTACTGTTCTTAGATGTTGTGAGAAAGATTTATTATATATTATTGTATAAATTGTTACAAGAATGCGTGGTCAGTGTGCTGGTTGCGGATATAATAAGACAATAATATAACAAGCCTATGAGAAACGAGAATTATAACGAGTCAATCAGGATCGAGAATTAATAACAAATTTTAGTGTGGAGGATAATATAAAGAAGAAGCAATGAACTGGAGAAACGTAAGTGAAACTTTCAGGATGGAATTTATTCAAGCTTTAAACACGCGAAATGTTAAATATATATATATATATATATATATATATATATATATATATATATATATATATATATATATATATATATATATATATATATATATATATATATATATATATATATATATATATATATATATATATATATATATATATATATATATATATATATATATATATGCTTTGTAAATATTAGTATACAATACATCTTACAAATGCATGGCATTTATACATTTTATTTCGGTGCAAAATTTCACGCAATTTCCTGAATCCTGTTGTTGGCAACGTCGCGGTGGAAATTTGCGCAATTTCAGCACTTTCTGCTCCAGTGGCGTAGGGAAGGGGTGGGCCCAGGAGGGCCGAGCCCCCCCAAAGGATTCAAACAATTTACTTTGGTGCTTCCTTTAATTTTTTCTCTGAAAAGAAAAAAAAAACAATTGTCTTCCACGTACTCTATTTCAGAACATAACATGCCACTAAACACTTTCTAGGCAAGCTGAATGAAAGAAATGTCAGGTAATGTTTTCGTTTCATGTTTTCGTTTCATTCAAATAAAAAAACATTTGAGGAAAAAATGTTAACAGGAGAGGGTGGAAAACAATAGTAAACACTTGTAGCATGTGACTATCTCACAACAATCTCTGATGTATGATCAATTGGAGCAATTCAGACGATTTGCTTAAGTTAGACGAGTTCAGGGTGTCGAAATAAGAACTTCCTTTGCAATTGCAAAATGTCGCAAAACGTTTTACAAAAGTGGTTAAAGCGAAAAAAAGGCAATTGTGTTAATTTCGGTGAGGAAATGTGCAAAGAAACCAAAAAACAACAGAGAAAAGTGTAAACAAGATATTAATTCAGGGTAAGACTCGCAAAACATTTTTGAAAAACGCCTAGAATGGAAAAAAATATAGTAGTGGTGAGTGCAAAAACAGCAATTGAGAAGCAACGAAGAAATACCTAGAGAAGTCAGCACTTCAGAAAAAGATATAATAATAATAATAATAGTAATAATAATAATAATAATAATAATAATAATAATAATAATAATAATAATAATAATAATAATAATAATAATAATAATAATTATTATTATTATTATTATTATTATTATTATTATTATTATTATTAAGACTAAACATTCTGACGGAACAAACGCATATACATATATATGTATGTATGTATATATAACACTAAGCCCCCCCCCCAAATAACAATCCTGGCTACGCTACTGCTCTTCTCCTTGTTAATAAGTCATAGATTACAAAGATTATCAACGATCTGATCCTTAGAAAAATTTGCGCAATGCCGTTGCACCGATTTTTGAATATATAGCAATAGTACAAGTAAAAGAGACTGTTAAAAAAGAAGTCCTTCATCTACGAAACTTTAGTAATACGTCGCCTTAGCCATGAGCAGAGATGGAGTGGGTCAGTGGGTCGGTGGGTCAAGTTTTCTGGGTGGATCAATGGGTCGTGGGTCAACAGCATCTGACCCACTGTGACCCACCACCCACCATGGCCCATTGTGACCCACCACCCACCATGACCCACTGCGACCCACCCACCCACCGTGACCCACCACCCACCGTGACCCACTGCGACCCATCGACTCAGTATGATCTACCGACCCTCTCTGCTCACTGCATTGTAGACAGTATCTTCTGAGGACTGGTAAATTTGTCTCCGTTTTACTTTCAAGACCTTCATTTCCCTTTCTTTTCCACTTGTTTCTGTCTACTTACCTGAGGTGAGTAAATCTAACCAAGTGAAAAAAGAACTTCAGGCACTTTAGGATATTGATATTTTTAATAGTAATAATAGCAATAGGACTTACACTACAACTTGGCTTTCGAGACCTGTGAGTTTTTAGAGCTAACTGCTGGAAAAAATACATTTTGAATCACTGTAATATATATTTTATATAAAATATTGAATGTAACTATGTGTGCCTGATCATCACGGTCAAATTGCAAAGTCAAATGAAATTACTTTTGGTATATAGTTAGGCCTTAATCCAAATTGGGACGTTATATTGCTTTTATTATAATGCATAATATCCTAAGGAGGTAGTGAGAATACGAATTTTTGCGGAAAAAAATGAGTATCTCGCAAACCGTTCAACTTACGGAGATGAAATTCAGTGTATTAACTCTTTATTGAAAATAAGCAGAGTGTGTCCTAGCATTTTTTAAAAATTCTCCTTTATGTGGGGGGAAGGCCCTTTCTATATATGGAAACTTGGTAATGAGTTGGTTTGTAAAAATGATCGAAAACGATCGATGTTATTTAAGAAAAAAAATTAGAAACAAAAAATACAGTGCTTGGCTTTATATATCCACTGCTATAATAATTGCTGAAGCTTATGTTTATTATATGGAGCGCTTACAGCACAGGGCAATCAACCCATAAAGTTGTGAGAAAAATAGACATAAAATTTGTACTGTAAGCTTAATTACACGGAAATTTGAAGTTTGGATTGTACGCATAATTGTATGGAAAATTTTACACTTTTTCTCCCTTTACGTTGGTCTACTTACTTTGATTTGGAACTTTGAAATTTCATCCTTTTTTCCATTGAAAAGTATTGATAATTGAACAAGGAAATAATTATACTATGATAATTTAATTGAAATTCATCGTAATTTGGCGCATGGCAAACAGCAGTGTGGCAATTGAAGTTGAAGAAGGAGGGAAATTCCCATTCACCTCTGAACACTTTCCAGGAACCTCGTTCCCTTTCGCTTTCTAGACGGGGGAGGGAACTTGGTAATGGTATCAAACCTTCATGTGTAATTACAAAAATTAAATGTATAAACAAATAAGAAACCATCAGTTTATCAGGCTTTAATTGATAATTTATTCACAAGATTCCCTATCAAAGGCGTGGTAGATGAAGTTTCTGTTCTACATGGGTCGACATTGCCAACTGACATGGTCGATATGGAAAAGATGTTGTATGGTGATAGAGAGATGATATTTCTTGCTGAGTATTTCAAACCTGACCAAGAAAAATCGTTATCAGACTTAAGTCTAACAAGCAGATTGTCGATGAGAAGTTTCAGAAATCGGGTAGAAATATTATCAATTTCCACGACAGAGTTCGAACGGGGATTTCCCCTTATGAATTTACAGATGACTGATATTAGAAATAGACTAAGTGCTCAAACATTGTCTAACTTGTTGCTCATCAATGTTAATGGCCCACCGCTAGACAAGCTCAAAGAAGACGAGCTAGTTATTTCTTGGCTGAAGGATGGACATCAATCCACTGCGGATGATTTACCGCCAAAAACTTACCAACAGGAAATAAATCCGATTTCAGATTTGTTTTAAGGTGGAAAATTACGAGTTACGGAAAATGTATACTTGTATTACTAATGGCTTATTTGTGTTATTCAACTTTGTACCTAATTTTTAATAAGTCTCTTCTTTGCTTTAGGTAAACTACTTTGAATAAATATTCATAATAATTGTAATTATGCATATTTGTAACTTAAATTTAACGTGGTGTTTTAGTGATTACACAAATTACAATTATGAGCATACTTTATGGAGACGCTCTCACAGAGGGTACCTGAGCACCTTTATACCCTATGAACAACTGATTTTTCAAGTATTTTGTGAGAAAAATACTGTGAACTGAGAAACCATAACCTTTTCCATATTGTACAGGGGTATTTTCCTGCGAATAGAAGTTTCTTGTGGAATGCGTTCAGAAATTAACACTTGAAAGAATACTCTCTTAGTACAAGTATAATTTAGGCACACACTAATTTCCCCTCACCTCGAACTGTTTCAATTTCCTCACTGACAAACACTTTACCAGTTTATATCGTAAAGGTCAGATCCACTGTTATTGTAACAGAGTGGTGCTTGAGCGATTGACTAGAAATTCAAACTCCGATTAGTGACAATTTCACAGTCTTGTTTTATTACAACTGTAAACTCTTTAGTCAGTTCAGAAGAGGCCGTGGATCGGGTTCAGAGTTGATGACGATGGATTTTGGTGAGTCAGAGTAGGTCACAGTGGATGAGAGTGGTTCATGGTGGGTGGTGGGTCACGGTGGGTCAGAGTGGGTCACGGTGGGTGGTGGGTCATGGTGGGTCACGGTGGGTGGTGGGTCAGTGGGTCGTGGGTCACGGTGGGTGGTGGGTCAGTGGGTCGTGGGTCAAGTTTTCATTGACACACGCCAACTCTGGAGGGTTACAAAACCGAAGATTCCATAAAAATTCTAGGGGACAATGTTTTGGAGGGGGAAGGCTAAAACAATGGAATTCTATTGTTGCCTGAAATAGGTAGGTGTAAGGTGTCTAGGTATAAGTTTCTTGGTACGCTGAATCGAATAAAAGCATTATCAGGTCAAATAGGATGAAAAATGTAAAAATGGTGGCCGCCCGAACTTTCCAAAGATTTATAAGTTCTGCAATTATTAACCGATCGGAAAGAAAAATTACCCAAAAGTGCGTCTTATTATATAATATTAGAGGGTGAAAATGGAACGAGCCATCGAAAACACTGAAAATGGCAGCCGTTTAAATTTTCCAAATACTCGTAATTACCGCATTTATCAACCAATACGAATCAAAGTTGGAACACAAATGAATGTTTACAATACCTTAGGCGATCAGGAACATCAGCATAATTCAAGAATAAAGTTTGAAACTGGCGGCCGTTTGTAATTAAAAGCATGTACTTGTCTCTTGCAGCCCTGTGCCAAAATGTGAAATAGGATTTGTAATGTTCTATGTTTCTGGCAATGCTGATGTAAATGAAAGCACTTATGGTCACCAAAACGAACATTCATATAGTAGTTGATTTCTTTGTGACAATTAATAACTAACTCCTATTCAGATATTGGTTTTAAAGAAATGTTTCAAGAAGAAACGTCGAAGACAAACACGTGATTAACCAAACATACAGTACATTATCGGTCGTACTGTAGAAGAAAAAAGGGATATCAGTTGATGTTTTTTTGGGGTCTAAATACAGCTATGTTTGTAGACAAAGTTGCTGCTTCCGTTCTAGAGCTCGTTGTGCCTGTTCTATGAGTACGCTGCTCCTCGGGGATAGGAATTGATTTTTGTTCACATAATAATGTCTCTGTTCCCTTGACAATATAAGTAATACATTTTCATATCACCTTTTCTCATTTTCTACGAACTAAAGACATAATATATTAGCAAGTAATATCATACAATTTTGTTCTTCGTGTTAATGGCGTTTGTTATTCCTTATAGCCCCTTCTTTTTCCGACCCCTTGTAAAAGCTACACCACTCACCTCAACATTCAACACCACTTTCATTCGCTCTGTTGCATCTTTCTTAACGTTTAAATTCAATTTTCAAACATTTTCACTCGCAATATAGCCGAAAATCCACAAAATATCAGAGCACCAGCTTTCCCCTTATTCCTCTATATCTCCGGAACGGTTGAGATCGAGGACTTTTCCCTCTAATGGTGTTCATTGCCCAAACGAACACTCCGATTGCGCATAAACTCGTCAACAATTTCGTGTCACACTTGAATCGGTTTCCTCGTAAGATGAGGGAATTCTGGCGACAATTACAACCTTTTACATCAACCTGTTTGGTACGTAGAGCAATTTACAGATGGTGCATCGACTTGAAAATTACTCCAAGGAGAAGGAGCGAGGTGTTATTCGATTTTAAGCCAAGGAATAGAAACCATCTGACATTCATAAAAAAAAATAAAATAAAATAAAATAAAATAAAATGCATAATAAATAAGTTGAATTTGTCTCTGAAACCCAGAATTGCTTTTGTGTAGCTAATCAATTATTTTATATGTTACAGATACTAAGGTGAAGGAAGTCTGACGCCAATTACAGCTTTTAACGTCAACCACTTGGTAACTAGAGCAATTTAAAGAATGCGCATCGACTTGAACATTACTCCAAGGAGGTGGTGCGTGGTGTTATTTGATTTTAGGCCAAGGAACAGGAAACATCTGGATTCATCGAGAATTGGTGGAGGTCTATGGAGAGATTTAATATCGCAGAAATAAGGGTAAGTGTGGTGCAATGCATTCGCAAGTGGTAGGATTGACAGATGATGGTAAGAGGGCAGACCAACGATATACATCACCGACAGGAATGTGTATGACGTCGATGTGATGATTCGTGAAGATAGAAGAGTGAAGTGCACGACACTGCGGATACATTGTAAATCTCATGTGGTTCAGTGAGGAGTATCGTCCGTAACCAATTTGACTTCAGGAAAGTGGTGTGCACTGCATGCCAAAAGATTTGAGGATCAGAAATACCTTCGAATGGGTATTTCTCTGACCCACCTCACAGGATACACCCACGAAGAAAATTTATTCCTTTATCGCATCATAACGGATGATGAAACTCCAATACCCTTATGGACATCTGAATCAAAATACCAGGGCATGACATGAAAACATCTGTCGTCACCACCGACCAAGAAATTCAAGACCCAACACCTGCTAAGAAAACAATGGTTACTGGGTTGTATTATTCATGTTGAATTTCTGGCAAAGGGTAGGGGAGAATGGGAGAATGGCGGTCATCTAAGCAAAAATCGTTATAATCTAGCTCGTAAAGCACGAAATGTTTTCCCGATAAGTCGATCGTATAGGTAATTCTGTCTAGTTTATTGTGACCAATTTCAAAATACATCTCTTATTTCATTGCCAAGCTAAAAACTAAAATATGAACACACTCAATTGACCGTTATTTCCCACACGGTGGGGTAATGGCAGTCAGGGATTTCCCCATGCTTTACATATGAAAAAAAAAAAAACTTCAACACCATTAAGATTTCAAATTTATTCACTAACTTAGAATAGTTGGGTACCTATACGGACAGATAATAAAACGCAGTTTCGCGTAAAGAAGATTTGAAAAAGTATTATTCATTCAAGTTGCATATATTTTTTAGTCAACACCTTAATACATTTGAAATATAAATCTATTGGTATTGTCAAAAAAAAAAAAAAAAATCAAATGAATATATACCGGTACGCCTGGATCCAGTGGAAGTTCCTTTATCAACTTCATCATCTCTGGCCTCTGACTTAGATTACACTTGAAGAGTTTAGTTTGGGGGTTGACTGCCAAGACTTATTTATTATCGTTTATTTTAATGTCGAAGAGCCCCAGTCAATGACTGCCATTACCCCATCCGTTTGACCGGGGCTACCCAAAAGGCATGTTTTGAGTAAAACATGATCAACACAAACAAACAAATGAATGCATTAATTTATAGATTACTTTAGAACTACGTAAGCATAGTGTCTACCTAAAAAGTCACTTAATAAAATTATCAAATGGAATAGTATTTACAGTGTCGAATATTTTGCCTAATATTACATCAAACGCAGCGAAAAAAACACGTCTTCATTTAATACCTATCACTTCTACAATGGCGTCGCGCTCAAAATTAGTTTATCTGACAGTTGCCAGTAAGGCGCCATCATCTGATTCTATTTACAAGTTTTTCACGCTATATCGCCCTGAACGAGGCTGCCCCTTTCTCCCCTAGAGCATTACTGAGGAAACGTACTGCCAAACCATGGATAGATTGAAAGTAGCTGAACCTTAGAAACGAAAAAGGACACTACGAGAGGGAATGTTGTTACTGCACGACCACATATGGTCCAAGGGACGCGTAGACACATCATGATTTTCAACTAGAAAATTTTTGACCAATCCTCCGTAACTTATTTTAGCGTTTTTTAATGTTTCTCTTAGAAGGAAAGAAAAAAGGCAGCAGGAAAAAGGGTGCGTATTGCAGTTGTAATAATAAGTTGGTAATATCTCGAAATTCATTTAGGTTAGAGACATGTTAAGGATATGAAAGTTGTGATACCGCATACAGAACAAATGCGGGATCTGGGGCCGAAATCCGCAGCTAAACGAAGGTTAGTATATATATTAGGGTGGTCCTTATTTATATGGGAAAAAATAAATTTAGGAATTTCCTTGGACTCACCCCCTAAAATGGTTCCATATGGGACAAAATTAAGCCAGGAGAAAAATTAGATCCATTGAATAATTTTAAATGGTGCCCCAAACGACCTAAAATTTTGAATGCGTTTACAATACATAGTACAGTGAAACCTCTGAATAACGGACACCAATGTGACGGGAATTTTTGTCCGTTACTGAGAAGTGTCCGTTACAGAGAGGTTACAAAAATTTAATTTCCCTCAACGGTAATTGTATGCAGTAATATACAGTAAATACATTATGTATGAGCGTAAATACGTAAAATTCAATATGAAAATACTCTATTTAGTATGTATTTGAATTACTGGGACGGATGAAGGAGAAATTCATTTCTGTTAAATAATAATATTGTTGGGGAATGTGTTAATATGTTCGTATACTGCAAATGATAATGTGTGTATGGTAATTTTCTTAAGGTCATGTCATCACCCTGTAAAAAATCCATTAATTCACATACCGCCTATACTAAAAGTAAAAAAAATAACTTTAAAAAGTATGCAATATTATTAAATACTGAAAATGTGAAGAAGAAATTCACCAAATTTCTTGGGAAAAAGTCTGCAGTAGTTGTCTGCCGTGTACATCCTACGGACACTAGTTTCTGTTCGAAATTTGCTTGCAATTGTTGGATCAATTGGAGAACTTCTGTTTCACCGCGATTAATGGCAAATGTCTTTAATTGTTCAACTGTTTGACACACCAATTTGTACAAAAGAAAAATTTTGCTTTTCCAAAGAAGTAAGAGAGAAAACATTGCTCGTTGAAAAATGTAATTGCAAAATAAACAATGTTTCTTTTGTTATCTATGAAATTGTCGTGAAAGATGCAAGGCCCAGAGGAAAAAGGACTAAACTTGTTAGGAAAGGGAAAATCCGCATAGAATTCTTGACCATACGACTAACCCTGCATAAGTGTTAGTGCTTATTGAAGATTTTCTAGGATTTCCACCAGAAAGCAGTTTATTGCGGGCAGAAAAAAAGAAGCATTTCTAGTTTAGCTTGAAGTTGTTCTGTTTGATGATAGATACACTTGTGGGGAAAAGACTTTTCTGTCTACTGTCATATATCGCAGAACTGAGAATAATTCCTGTCCGTTATGAAGAGGTTATTGAAACCTTTGGGGGTAAAAAAGGACTGTCCGCGTCCATATCTGAGAGTGTCCGTAAAATGGAGGGTTTTGTTCCGTAAGAGAACATATATTTTTGCCGGGACAAAAAAATCTGTCCGTATTATAGAGGTGTCCGTTATTGAGAGGTGTCCGTTAAGGGAGGTTTCACTGTATATGGGGGAAAACTGGAATAAAGTCTTGTAATTTACAAACGGCTTAAGGGAATGGAAAGATATCTTGGATAATGGAACTAGAGGAAATGAACAACCTAATTTTGTATAGCATTATTATGTCGGCCATCATGAAGTCCGCCATCTTGAATTCAGGTCAAAATTTTTAAATAGGAAGAGGGTCATGTTACATATAATTTTGAGGTGGCGTTTTCCCAGAAGCACAAATCTCGTATTATTTTCAAGCTACCAATAATCTTGTAAGAGTTATTACGTGTGAAAAACGAAATGCTTCGATGTAATGTTATTTTATTGTAGTTATGGACCACAGATTTGTAAGAATTTTGGAAGTATTTTACATAAACTGGAAACAAACTGCTAGAGAAAGTTAAATCTTTGTTTCCCCATGAACTACCAATAAGTTTTTCCATCAAAATGATTCATAGATCATTATGAGGAAAAAGAAAAAATATAACATGGAAGAAATTGAAATATCCCTTATTTATGTAGTACTGCAGCTTTGGGGTAAGTTTTCAATCGGTTTTCAATCTTATATACTACACAGTTCACTTTTGTCACTGTGTAGTTCTAATTATCTATGATTATCTATGAGAATTCACTATGTGCAAAAGAAACTGTTTCTGATACTCATTTTTCGTAAAAACGATGTTGTAATCTTCTGTTAGTTTCACTCCCCTTTCTGCTGCATCGTTTATTACGGAGATGAATTTAACTATTGTCTTTCCTTGAAGATAGTCATTGTTATCTGACCATGAAATCGGATCATACTCAAGAAACCCTTTGGGTATTTTAAATCTCACGAGAAAAAATTGTTTGTTGTATCAAAATCACTGATTTCTCTTTTCGCAAGAATTTTTATGGTATTATCCTTGCGTCAAGCCTCTTTGCTGCTTCACGGTTTCTCCTTACAGTTTTAATTCTTTCAACCAATTTTTGTTTTTCCACTATGTTAACTTCATCATTAAAAAAATCCAATGCTACGTATACCTCCTTCAAGTACCAGAGATGCCGAGAAAATTTAGAAAGAGCCACTTCAGATAATTCATTATCTATTTGCCTATAACTGTACAAAGCTTTCAAAAATTGCAGGTCTTGTAATGATGAATGGGATACTTGATCATATTTAAATCAAGCTTGGACATATAGTCGTATCAGAAAAATTCATGCTCTCCGAAGACCCGTTTCTATTTCTTCGTTAAACGAAAATGTTGACTAAAGAGAAATATTTTTAAACAATATATTGCTTTTCCCATCTACCTTGCATGCTGAATTGCTCCAGGGAAACGAAAGAAAACTCTTCGAGGAGGTATGCCATTCAAGAATGTCAGTTCTAAAAATTTACTGTAATCTTCTCTGCGGTGTCCTGCTTCTACAAGTTTGATAGCAAAATTCAATACTTCATTTCTTACATCTGAAATATTGTTCCTTACGTCATTATCATCATCAATTCTGGAATAAAGTTAGTACAATCTATTTTAGACCAATCGTCCTGAAAATGCTTAAATAGGGAAACGTCCGGTCCAGATGCAAACGAAACATAACACTTGTCAAATACACATTTTAAAACCAATTCATAAATGTAGTGTGTACAAGGAAGGTATAGAAGATCATTTTGGAGCATCTGCTCTAGCAGAATGAAAGCACTGTTCACATGACACATATTGCAGGGAATAGTGTGACAACAAACTGCCTCCACGAACTTTACCAAGTTCCATTCTTCAAGCTAATGAACTGTAGTAGAAATAATATGTTCGTTCTCCTCTTCATGATGACAAACTGAGAACACCAATTAGCCTCTCATGAACATCTCCTGTAATAAATATTGATAACCCGTCGATAGTCTCTCTACCAGTCAAATTCGGCAGTAGTTTTCCGTCTCATTGCACAACTAACGCACTTGATGCACTCCGAAATTGTTTTTGTGGTCTTATGCAGCTTCGCTACGGATTTTCTCTCAGCATCGATGCATATTTATTACTAGTTCCTTTACATTATGGCCTAATGTTTCTGCCGTCGCTGTCAGAATATGTATTCTCGTTCTATCAGTGGACTTGTATCGATCAAGAGCAGCAACCTGTCTTGGAGTTTTAAAATTAGTTTTTCCCCTTTTACATCTCTTGCAGGGTCCGGGCGCACACAGG
The DNA here is from genome assembly GCF_964235325.1 of Thermobia domestica. NCBI lineage: Eukaryota > Metazoa > Arthropoda > Insecta > Zygentoma > Lepismatidae > Thermobia > Thermobia domestica. Next base: position 94,101,067 of record NC_137455.1, read on the forward strand.
CACATATTTACATTTTATCTTACATACTCAACTGGGTTTTCCTCTTCATTTCTTGAAATGCTTACCTCCGTGTCTTTTGGTGTAAAATTCATACAAATCATTTTCAGAAGTGCATTTTTCTTTTGCGTTCCTCTTTCTAATGAAGCCGCGCATATCCCTTTTGTTCTTTTCGAGCAAAACTCATGTCTTTACATTTAGTTGTGTGAGAGTTATTACTTGTAAAAAATAGAAATATTTTCACAGGTAATAATTCTTAGACGACTAAGGCTATCTTTAAAATAGTGCCAGATTTGTGTTTCTGGTGAAACCCCACCTCAAAAAGATATGCCACATGACCCTTGTCCTATTTGAAAATTTTGATCTGAATCCAAGATGGCGGACTTCAAGATGGCCGCTGTGACAATACGATGCAACATTAGATGTGTTTCTTCCTCTAGTTCCATTATCCAGGGTATTTTTGCGTTCCCTTAAGCCATTTGTAAATTACAAGATTTTATTCCAGATTTTTCCCATATATTATGTACTGTAATCGGATTCAAAATTTTAGGTCACTTGGGGCATCATTTAATATTATTCAATGAAGTTAATTTTTCTCCTTCCTTAATTTAATCCCATATGGAACCATTTTAGGGGGTGAGTCCAAAGAAATTAGGAAATGAAAAATTAAGGACCACCCTAATATATATATATATATATATATATATATATATATATATATATATATATATATATATATATATATATATATATATAAGACGCTTCTAGATATTAATATATATGGATGTATGTACGTATGTTCCAGAATAACATGAACGCCTGGAGCAATTTCCCAATTTTTTTTACATTTATGATTGAAACTTAGAAAACAAATGTTGTAGGGGTAAGATACAAAATACACTTAAAGATGGAGTGGAAAGGACGTAAAAATAATCAAGAACAACCGATATTATTGTCGAATCCAGTTTTTCGGGTCGCTGAGCTGATTTGTGATTTTCCAGATGACATTTAAGTTCAAGATTAGCTGAGACAACTCTATCACCTCTAGGGTCAGGAATTGGAAGGAGTGACGCAAAAATAATCGAAAACTACTGATATTAGTGTATCCTCTATAGTTTTCGGTGTTCGTGAAGTCAATAGCGTTTAAGTGGTCAGACCCATCATCAAGGGATTGACAAGAGGTGAAAAATAAAATGTCCAAAATGATCGGGATTAGTGTTGAATAAATAGTTTGGGGGTAGTTAAGTTGATTGGTGACTGCCCGATGAGATTTATACCCAAGTTTTGTCAAGAACGGGCATGGCAGCTGGTCCGTGAATCCATTGGATAACGCTGAAAGCATTACTAGTCATTATTTACTCTACTCAGATCCTAATCTTGTGATAGGTGCAACGCCGAAGGCTATTAATGAAATTACGTTGGTATTCATGAAATACGCTGGTCAAAACAATTAGAAGAGCGAGCCAGAAAACGCAAAGACGACCGAAAGAAACCGAAATTGCCGATGTATTTGGTTGTAAGGGCTATTGTCGTGTTTACTGCAACACACCTGTGGCCGCGGTGGCTCAGTGGTAGAGCGTTCACCTCCGGTCCCTGGTTCAATCCCAGCTCGCGTCGTGTGGATTTTGTGGTGGACAAACACCGCGCTCGTGGGTTTTCTCGGGGTTCTCCCACTTTCTTCATTTCACTATTGCATTCAGTTCGCATCATCACTGTCTCCTTTGGCCTAACCGGTATAACCGTGGGACGTAAAACTTAAAAGATTTCATTTGATTTTTTGCAATGCACCTGTGCTGGATGGTTAACACGAATGAACTCTAGAGTTGATTATGCAATCGAATGAAAAGCTAAACACACACACACAGAAAGACATCACAGGAGCATCACAATAACATGGCCGAAATGGACATTTCTACGATAAAACATACATGGCTGCACATCTGTTTGATATGGATTGGATCAGTTTATAGATAGGACGTTTGCCCATGCCTCCATTTCCAACTGTTGTAGTTGCTGGTGTGCTGGCTTAGCAGTAATACGCCTCCCGGGTGTCTCTCAAGTGTTTAATGGGATTTCGATTGGGGGACGCTGCCATACCACATGATCGATATCTTTTGCCTGAAGCATCATATCTACCACACAGGCACGGTGAGGTCTGGCATGATCGTCCCAATAATAATAATAATAATAATAATAATAATAATAATAATAATAATAATAATAATAATAATAATAATAATAATAATAATAATAATAAAAGGATTGAAATTGCTGCAGCCATAGAAACTACGTGATAGCTGATCTCAAATATCTCATTTCAATACCGCTGAGCTGTTAAAGTTCCGTTCCATATGATCTATAGGACTGTGCGTCGTCCAGTACTGATTCCTACCCACACCATTATTATTCAACTACTACCATATTGCGATACCTCTAGGGATGGGCTCGAGCGAGTTCGAGCGAGTTTTTGTTGAAACTCGACTCGACTTGAAAGAGACATCTTTGAGCTCGACTCAAGAACTCGGTTCGAACAATTTAATCCAACTCGACTCGAATTTGAGCTCCCTCGTGGCTAAGCGGTTAGCGTACGCGCCTTTGGCGTGGGAGACCCGGGTTCGATTCCCGGCGGGAGCTCATGTGGTTCGGATTCCACGTTAATCAGTAGGTCCACGTCTCATATAGCCTCGTTGCTGAAAGGGACGCTAAACTAAAATCAACTCAACTCGACTCGAATTTGAGTCGAGTTTCGAATCGAGTCGAGCCAAATCGAGCCAAATGCTTTGTGTGGTTTCAAGTACTTTCTTCAAGTATCATATATAGACAATGTAATTATAACTTATTACCAATGATACTACTACTGCTATAACATTATTATTATTATTAGACCTATTATTATTATTATTATTATAACACCGTGTATGAAAGATAGGTGGTTTGCATCTGAATACTAAAAAGTAGTTGATTGCTGACCTCGGTAGTCTTGAAGTCGAGGAGACAAGGACATCGTTCACGAGATTCTGAATTTAAGTTCCGGTGGAGCAAGTATCCGGGCTCGAACCAAAAATTGTTAACAGTTAGAGGGTGCCGGCCACACATGTTCAAAACTGCTTGGTCCGGGTTTAGGGTTCTCAACGGCTTGAGGAACTCGGCTCACAACTCATTCCCTATCGAGTCGAGCTAACAGCTCATCCACCCAAACCGACACGAGCCGAAACAAACCGAACTGATGGCTTACCCCAACCGAGCCGGCTCGAGACGATGGCTCACCTGAGCCGAGTCGGTGCCTCATCTCAACCAAGCCGACTTGAGCTGTTCGCTCAGTTGAACCGAGCTAAGCCGGTTAACATCCCTACACGGGTTGGGCTTCTACTTCGGCTCAAAACTTTCACCGTGCAGGTCTCAGTCTTGGTGATGAGAACTACAGTATATACTTATGTTAGTGCTCATGACATTTGAGGCTGTCTAGTTATAAAAATCCATTGTCGTCTTGTTAATCGAGACGAGGCGAAATGCGAGCAGTGTCTCACCTCGTGAGCAACACTAAAAATATTCCACATTACTGCTTACACTTCTCATAGCTTTCGCTTTCCAGTCTAATCAGGCAATGATTTCAAAACTAGCTAAACAAGCGAGCCATTTTTCAAACTCGACCTCGAAACAGTGACTCGTCTCGAAACTCGACTCGAGAAAATTACCTTTGACTTGACTCGAATTCGCTTCGAGTTTCGAGTCGAGTCGAGTTTTAGCTCGACTCGTGCTCATCCCTAGATACCTCCAGCACATGAGATCGATAATTTTGAGATCCACGTTTCCTCCAGATAAGAATGCGTCGATTCACTGACTTTTGGCTGAAACGTGATTCGTCTGAGAAAAGCACAGTGCTCCACTCAACATACCCTCACTCCTGATGTTCAGCAGCCCAATTTCTGTGGGCCCTATCCTGTTGAACGGAAAAAGACACACATCAACGGCCTTCTTGCATAAAGGTCTCTTTCCAGCAAGCAATTGTGTACGGTTTGGGTTGACACCCTGCGTCTTGTTGCCAGTATAAGCCCAAGTTGCAAGTCAGTTGCACTTCGATATCTGCTTCTCCGAATCAGTAACACCAAGTAATAATCTTCCTTTGCTGACTTTATGAATGATCGACTTTATTTTGGCCTTCAACGTATCGTTCCAATCTATTGACAGTGTGTCCATAGTCTGAAAATGATACTGCGAGTGACACCAAGGACCTTACCTATCACACGTTGTGTCTTACCGGCAGGGCCGGCCTTAAGCCGGTTGGACCGATTGCTCCCAATCGGGCTCCGCGCCTAAGGGGGCCCCGCGCTAGTTGCGTCTACTCTACTCTCCAGTACCGTTTTAAGGATAGTTTTAGATGGAAGCATTTATCGTAGCAAAACTCCTATCATCGATATCCGACCGTGTAAAGTAGCAAATGCTATAGCATTTCTCATGCCATGGCATATCCTATGACATTTCTTGTCGATAGAACCTGCTCTCTTTCGTAGCATTTCCCCCAGTATTTGTGGTCCGATTGCAGCGCCGTGGTGTGTTAAAAGGAAGCGAAAGATTTTGTGCCAAATATCCATGCTACTTTGTTTTGTGTGGGAAATTAAATTGTAGTAAAGAAAATGGAGTGCTGATTGAAAAATATGAGGAGCATCCTTGTTTATACAAAGTTAAAAGTCCTTTGTATCATAATAAGCATATGCGACAAAGGGCTTTAGAAGAAATAACTAACTAACTAACTAACTCTATGGCCTATGGAACCCGGAGGTTCAGTGCCGCGTTCACAAAAGCTCTCCACTGACTTCTATCCTTAGCTAATTGGATCCAGTTTCGACTTTGTATTCCTATCTCTGCGAGATCCATCTTAATATTATCCTCCCATCTGCGCCTAGGTCTTCCTAATGGTCGTTTTCCTATGGGTCTACCAGTCAAGACTTTGAAAGCGTTTCTACTTCCTTCCATTCTAGCTACATGACCTGCCCACCTAAGCCTCCTAGACTTAGAAGAAATAGCGACTGAAATCTCTGCTCTTAGTTTCGGAGTCATAATTGCGCTCTTCTCCAACGATTTGTTGCTACGTCAGAACAAGATGCTTATGAAAATGCTACCATGTAAAATCACCATATACTTTTGATGCCACAGAATATTATACGAGATTTTTGGCACCACATTTGAAACGAATAATGCTACGATAAATGCTTCCGTCTAAAACTAGCCTAACAGCATATTAGGCCCCAGAACAAAAAAGTGTGTTGTGGTTCCTATGACTAAAGCAGTGGTGCCCAACCCCCCTTATGTCCATGACGCACGCCCCCCCCAATTGTCTATCCGTAGGTGGTCTTCCATGAAAAAAAATCTTTTCGATTAATTTTTACACCCCTCAAACATATTTATATAGATTTTTAACCCCCCAACGTTTCAATGACGCAGTTTGCGTCATAGCCCCCCTTTGTGGGCACCCCTGACTAAAGTTTACTCCTAATACAGTAATACATGCCATTCTGCTCCCGGAGCCCCCAATGCTTGCGGGTCCCCCCGACGAAGTGGCTATGGTACCGTTAAGATGGCTCTGATACTCTCGGTTGTTAAGTACACACAATAAAATATTGCCATACTGGTACAGGGTGCGGCAGCGTTCATAGCGTAATTTGACTTGCGTAGTACAATGACGTACTGCATGAATGCGCGCCAGTTCGTGCCGCATTCGTGTACTAATGAGCTGCCATTTCGAGTGTGACAGTGATATGCAGCGGTGGAGTGCACAGCATCGTGCCTTTGCTGTTGAAACTTATTTCAAGAATAACGACTCGGTTATTGCTATCCAGCGTCTATTTCGGCAACATTTCAACTTGGGACGTCATGGGAAAGTTCCAGATGGATGGATCATTGTGAGGTGGGTACGTGCATTTCGAACAAAAGGTTCTGTTTGCGATGGCAAACCGGGAAGAAGTGAAAGAACTGTGCGGACACCAGAAGCCGTGAAAAATGTTCGTGCTGTAATACTGCGTAGCCCAAAAAGATCTGCTAGTGATCATTCGCAAACTGTGCATATGTCCGATCGCTCATTCAGGAAAATATTGTACGAAGGACTCCATTTTCACCCATATAAGCTGTAGATTGTTCAGAAAATTAGGCCTCGCGATTGGGTTTCACGAGAAACATTCTGCTTAACCATGCGTGACCTTCGCTAAAATCCACAAATGTTGCACACCATCCTGATATCAGATGAAGCTCATTTTCAGTTACGTGCTTCAGTGAATAAACAGAATATGCGTTATTGGAGTGATGTAAACCCACATGAACTGCACATCAAGCCCTTACACAGTTCTCGTGTCACAGCGTGGTGTGGAGTTGCTTCCTTTGGGCCCTTACTTCTTTGAGGATGACAGCGGTGTGGCTGTAACTGTCACCAGTGAACGCTACCTAAAGATGCTGCAAGACTTCGTTCTTACCCAATTAGGTATGGTCGATGTGGATGTGGAACAATTATGGTTTCAACAAGACGGAGCGACCTCGCATACAGCCAGAATTTGCATGGATTTCTTGCGACAGACATTTTCAGGTAGAGTAATTTCTCGTTTTGGTGACATTTCCTGGCCGCCTCGCTCACCTGATCTTTCATGTGCAGACTTTTTCCTTTGGGGCTACCTGAAGCAAGAAGTTTTCCGAACACGTTGTACACCATTCCTGAGTTGAAGGATCGCATTAGAACTGCCGTCGACAATGTCCCAGGGAATACGTTACGCCGAGTTATGGAAAGCTTCCAACGCCTCCTAGATGAATGTGTTGTGCAGAGTGGGCATCATTTGACAAGAGTCATATTCAAAAAGTAATCCATGCAATGGACAATGACTTACACATTAGTAAATGGCATACCTTTAACTATTAATTGACATAAGAGGTAATAAATAAATTACAGTTACTGCCTGATGGTGTGTTTTTAATACCTTACTATGAACGCAGCTGCACCCTGTACATCCATGGACTCCACGAGGGAGGATATGTCCACTCCCTAACATGTAAATGAATAGTTTATACTGTATTAAGTTTCCGAGCAAAATCAAATATTTTCTGAATTTAATGCTGCAGTAGTTTCTTTCTTACGTTTACAACTACTGTTGTAAAAATAGATGTTTTGCACACCCCTGGACGTAAAAATATTGAAACACAAACAAACTATTTGCTGAGCAAAACAATATATTCACAGAAAAAACTACATGCGTGTTACAGTTTCGCCAACTAACATTTTGGCTTCATCAGACACTATCTTGATAGTGTCTGATGAAGCCAAAATGTTAGTTGGCGAAACTGTAACACGCATGTAGTTTTTTCTGTGAATATATTGTTTTGCTCAGCAAATAGTTTGTTTGTGTTTCAGTATATACAAAGCAAAGCTTCTACTTATGGAAAATATTACAGTAAAAATATTGTTTTCTTTGAGTTTGTGTAAAAATGGGTGCGATAATTATTCTGGGTGCGCACACCCTTTTTATTTTGAACACTCTACTAAGTACAAGTTTCTGGCGTTCTTACTGATTATGTCATCTTATACTACCGTGAATACCGAGATGGTATCAAATAAATCAGTCTCAATGCGCCTTCTTTTCATATCCTTTCTCTAATTATAGCAATATTAAAAATCCAAACCAGAGGACAAGGGCGCCCATGTTGTGGTTTCCAAGAAGGGGGCAAGTATAAGCGACGTTTCAAATATAGTTTCAAATTTTGCTGTAACTAATGTAAAAATTCTATTGGGTTTTCGATATTCGAAAGTACAATTTCCTCTAGGAAGGGGCGAGCGCCCCACCTTGCCCTCCCCAATGGGCGCCCTTGCCAGAAGACAAACTTTGCCCTCTCCTGCGAAAAATCCCGTTATTTATTCTTTTTTGAAAACAATCAAGTCAGGAAAACCGAATGTATACTAGTGCGTACTGAATAGGTGGCTGCTTATAAGGTTTGTCTTCTAACTAAAATAATCCAATGGAAAATATGTCATCCATCAGTTCCTTAAGTTTTGTGATCGTCTCATCACAATTTCATTTTGTTTGCAGTCTATAACGATTTCAAGCTGATTATACCTTTCATAAGTAGCTACCTACAATGTTCTCACTAGCATGCATTAGGTTTTCCTGACTTGAGTTTTCAAATGATACAGCTGTTAAGAAATCTTTGAACCAACGAATTCATATCAATGTGCATTTCATTATGTCTTATAAACTTGTGGAAACATAGACTTCACTATTGTATTTCTCGTAAACTTCTAGCCCAATTTTATATATTACATGACCCAGTGGCGGCGGTTGGACGTTAAAAGTGAACGGGCAAGACATGATCTGAATATTTGTATATAAATGTTAGTTTTCCTGGTTGTTTCTAACATTTTGTTTGACGAAAGGTTGTATAACTAATAGGATACTATATTTTCAGTTAAAATACCGTTTATCGTATATAATAGTTTATTAAGTAAATTGAGAAGAACAACGCAAGTAGATACTAGCACTTTGTACTCTTAAACAACGAAAGTGTAAGAAGAGATTTGATTCCTTGCTCATGAACATCTTAAAATTCTGTCTGGAAAATTGTGTGATCAGATTATTGAATAAATTTGCAAAACAAATAAATAGAAAGGATAATATTAATCATAGTAATGAATAATGATGCTTGTTTTGCAAAAGTTATATTGAAACTGAGGATTAATGAAAAACTTAATATTTAATTCCACACATGCTATTAAATGTATGTTATTACTCTTAGAAAATGAAAGGCAGTAAATACTACAAGCATATGCTACGACATTTAAAGAAATATTTGCTTTTGCAACTTCTTGAAATATGTTCGTTGCCACTAGGTGCACCCGTGCAGTTTTCACTTTCTTGGAACACATCAAAACACAACAATACTTAGAATCAATCCACACTTCAGTTATACAAAATAAACTTAAAACCTAGAATTATGTTCAATTTACTAAATTTTATTGTATATACACTCGTGCATCCTTAAACACAACACTTCACTCGTATATTACACTACAAAACAATGGAAAAGGTAGAAGTTGTTTCTTATCACGCTCTTTTTAATCGATATTCCTTACTTTAGAAAGAAGAAAAGACATTTTAGGAACTGTCAATTTTTGTGCAATTAAAGAATAACTTGTGAAATAGGCCCTACTTTTTTGCATAATGTTCTTTCGATTAGCTTCAAAGCGGCTCACTAACATATCGAGCCCTTGTAAGAAGAAATGAAAGTATGCTGAAATTGTGCTCCAATAGGTTATTTTTTGGGGTTATTTTCTGTGGCGATTAAAACGCAATTACTGTAGCTGTCTTTACTCCACGGGAAGACAACCAATACGTATTCACGCAACAGCAAATATTATATGGCAGCATTTTTTCCTATTAATCAGTAACACATACAAAATCGTTACATTTCCAAATGAAACTATATACATTAATTAGTTACTTCAAAAAAAGTGCGGGGGCAACTGCTTCTTTGCCCCCCTAATCGCCGCCCCTGACATGACCCACTTCTTATTTAGAAAGGTCGAGCGAGATACAAGATGGTGGCCATGATAAGCATACCCTCAAATAGATATCTATCTACTTCCACTGATGTCGGTTAATTTCTTTTTGTTTTTCATCCCTTCACCTGTTTTATTAATAAAATGAAATTTTCAAACTTGAAACACATTGTTATGGCTTACTTTGATCAATTAGGTTTTTGGCTACTGTGGTCGTCTTTAAGGGCAGAAGCACTTTAAATTTTATGCTCGTTTCTTGAAATTTTACACTTGGTCAAGAAACTAAATTTCAACACCGATGCTGGTACAGAACCTTCTTGAAAAATTGCGAGACACAAGGGTGAAATATGTATTTTAAAATTCAACTGTTTGTATTTCCATTTGAGTTATTTCTCTGAAACATTAGCTGCTATAAGCAATGAATAGGGTTTAGAGGGGAATGGGACCCGTCCATGATAAGAGATTACTGTTAGTTCCTCCTGAAAGAGGATTCCACAACATAGAAATGGGAAAATGTTTCGAAACTGTCTTTACTGTTAATATTTTTTCTTAATCAAGCTTATAAGTAAAGATGCAGCGTATTCCGGGGATAAATTATCATATATGTTCAGGATCTCGCTAACCACTAGATCAGCAGCGAAAACGCAATACATATATAGGTTCTACAGACCTTAGTGCAAGTTAGTTGTAAACCTGGAGCCCCGCAAAATGTTTCCAAATCGGGCCCCGCACCACCTAAGGCCGGCCCTGCTTACCGGGTTTCATGCTACCTACGGCTCTCCATGCCACAGATTACGCTAAATAATGTTGTGGTGACGCTGTTTCTATTTAATATTACACAACAGCAGTTTACCTTTACTTTCTGTCCATCAATGCGACACACTAGCCTGGTGGTTTCACGTATTATCGCAAGTTTTGCCTCATGTCGGAAAACTCACATCTGCGTCTGTTCGTGTGAACCATCCAGTACAGGAGCATTGCACAACCAAATTGGTTTGAACAGTACAACTGTATTGGATATACCAGTAAATACCAGTACAACTGTATTGGATAATGATGCATGTGGGTCATATGCTCAGCAATATGCAATTTAGTTTCCATATTAGCTTGGGCCATAGCGGTTTAAAATTGTACTCTATTATATTCGTTAATTAGAAAATAATTTTAACAGCTTTATAACACTAATAATTATACTGTTTTGGCTCTACAATCTAAAACTTTGTCCGCAAAAGTTATCTTATGTATTTATTTACATACCAACATTCCAAGAGTAAAATCCTGGTTCTCAAATGCTCGTTACAATATAAAATTTAAAATTTAACTTCCCAAGCGAAATATTCTTTCGTTCAATCAAAGACTGAAGAAGTAGTAACTGAAATTTCTAGAAAAATATTTACTTCAATAAATGTATCATTTGTCTATCTACATGAAGAACAGACAGAATATCAATTCAAAAGTTACAGTAAGGAGAAAAAACACATTTTAGCCGTCATCTTAGATGCGGCCAATTAAAAAATGTCTTCTTCTTCAACCACAATTAGGTTGAAAATTTGGGAGCAGATGTAGTTCAAATCACCTATATGCCTTGGAGTTGTTATCGTTGAATACTGGTATCAGAATAAATTGTTGGTTTATTGAAGTCTATAGATGACAGTTGCTCCAATATATTTTCCTGCAATAATCATCAGAACTGTCCTAGTCTTACGTTTTCATAATGATTGATTATAGAAACTTCAATAAACTTGTTAATATTTTCCATGTTTAATTATTGACTCTAATTTTTTATAATGTATAATGATGTTAGAAATATATGTTTGATTAGGTTACTAGATTATATCTGTAGAATATTGATATAAAATTCTCTCGACTGACGTATGTGTTATGTGTTAAGGATGTTGCAAAGTTAGATCACCGTATTATTAAGCATTTTATTTGAATATTCGAAATTCACTGCTGGAAAGAATGTAGCATGAACTTGTTTGTCTGTTAGTATTTTACATAAAAATAAATAAATAAAATAAATAAAATAATGCGGAATGATGTTCACTTTCCTTAGGACTATGGACTGCCAAAATGTATTACTGACTGCTAGCTGCGACACCTACTGGACCCCATGCAGATATGCTACCAAGAATCACTAATTCATTCACCAGACCAATCGTCCACGGAAAATGGAACTCAAATTTAGCCCAAAGAAGATGGCCCCAGAGCATCTTCCATCACAACTCGAAGCTTTGCATCCAGGCCTGCAGTCTGTTATCCGCAACCCGTCGTGAGAGAGGTTGCGAACCACAAACCACCGACACAGGATGTCAACCTCCCAGTTGAGTTGGCAATGATGATTACTGAACTTAAATTTTGTGTGTAATGGCTCTACCAGAAAAAAAATACTTCTAAACAGAATTTTAGCGCAACGGAAAAAAAAAATCAAACTAAAACTTTGAGAAAATTCAAACCTAAAAAAATCCACAGTATTCGGTCGTGTCTTACGTCAGTCGCACCAAGAAAACTTTTAAACTTGAAACTTATGAAATCTCACTTTACACTGAAAATTAAAATAACTCTGATACTGCTCATGTATTTTAGCTTTTAGTGGAAAGTGTTTACGAAAATAACGTAAACAGACGCTATACAAACGTCATCAAAGTTGGCTGCCATTTTCATACATTCTCTCTCTCTCTCTTTTTTTTTTTTTTTTTTTTTTTTTTTTGTAATTTTAGATGAGGTGTAAATGTGAATGACCTTTCGAGATGAATTATATTTGTGTACTCTCGGTCAAGATGGCCGCAATAAAAATGGCAGGAAAGTCTATTATTAGTAGTAGTATTATGTACACCTATTGTGTACTCTGGGCTAATATGGTTGTGTTCTATTTTTATTATTAATTCGTTCGACCAATATGGCCATATTCTATTCTTTTCGTAAGTATGTCACATGACATACTATTCTTAAAATCGGGGTGAATAACCTCCTTTAAAGTGTGAATTTTGTGAGATGGTAAAATTAATAGCTACGTATATTACATAAGTCATTGTAAAAATGACGGGCAATATATTTATTCATTCGAAAGTTTTTAATTTGCTCTGCCAGCAAAGCCTCGTTGCAAAAATATAATTCGATCGTCAGAACGATATCATTTGTTTTAACAGATATACAAACATACGATATACATAGATAGTTGATGTGAATGATGATGAGGAATCTTGTGATAGGTCGTCGTGTTCTGATGGACTCAGTGAACTGACTGAGTTTTCGAGTTTTTCGAACAAACCTGAATGGTGATACTCTGTGATGGTGAAACTTGTTCTAATCTGCATAGGATAATCACCTTGAAATGGGCTGAATAACCACGACGCTAATACCAATCAGCCCTGCGGTTTTGAAACTATATAACTTGCATAGGCCGATAACCCAGTGAAAAAATGCATATGAATGCTTTGCGGGTGTGAAAGTTGTTTGATGTTCAGAAAATGTTTAAATACAAATCTTAGGAAAATTTATAAATAGACACATCATAGAGCCTTCCAAGTACGAGCTGGAAGTTGGAGCTAACGAAACTGTTGCTAACCATGGATCGTCATTCCATGAGAAAAAGAAATATACGAATGCTCAGAAGATGAAATTGACAACATACTTACAGATACACCGTCACTTGTAGTTTTGCCAACACCATCGGAATCCCAACAATACTTCGCCGTATAACTTGTAATTGTGGTCAAGTTGCGTGGACACAGAATATGTAAAGGACGCTATTGATACGATGTTGTAGACATGATGTTGATCATGATTGGGCTCTTGATTGTATGCATGTAGATCCGAAGTCATTGGAAACCTGAGCTTGGAGCATAATTGCAAGCCCTACTGTTGAAGATATCTTTCACGTGTATGCAAATACACATATTATTGGAATATTAACAAGAGAAAAATTTTATGAAGCTTATTGGGAACTGCTAACAATAAGTGATGTGAACTATCTACCAGAATTAGTGGAAATTTTATTAAGACAGAAGTTTTATTAAGAGATAAATCGGACATACAGTTTTAAAAATATATTAGAAGTGTGGTAGGTTTTCATGTGTATTAGGTAGTGATGAAGACAGTGAATTGTGTATTAAAAACTATAAATGGATACTTATGTAATAACCCAATTCATTATGATATGTGCAAGTTAAGTATTCTTCATGAGTGTTCTCGTCTTCATAATACTGGAACATTTGTGGTGAAGTATCTTTCCATTGATAAAACTATTGCTGAACTGTTTGAAAAAGAACACAGTGGAATATCATTCGTAAACTTTATGCATACAACTTGGGATGTTTTAAAAGATACAGAATTTGTTTGACAAATTATACCATTTTTCATACTACATTCATGCGAAATTTTGTCGTGTAAATTAGTACATTATTGATATTCAAGACTTTAAATGGTCCGGTATATAATTTGTGAATATTATTTAACTGCATGCGATGATACAGTAAATTTTCATTGTTTGATAAAATACCAATAGAATATAGTTTATTGTCATTAGGTTGTCAAAACAAATTGATTTTTAACTTTTAATTTACATGGATTAAATTGAAATAATAAATGTGGATATACTATATAACGCATACATAACTTTGTATATAAAAAATATGCAAAGAATGCAACCTTCTATTCTAAAAGCTTAGAGAAATCTTTCTGGATTAAGAGAATATTTGCGTTAGATAATTGTTGATTTAGAAACAATGTGGAAATACATTGGATGATTATGGTTCTTTTCATACTAATATTGTGGAGAAATCAGGATATGCATATCATGATGCACAATAGTTGAATTATTGGTGGAAATATGAAAGATAAATAGTATTAACTAATTCTTTATCTAGTTTGTAATTATTTTTGTGGTTGTTTGTAGAAATTCAAAAAAGGCAGGACAAATAAAAATATTGAAAAATTGTAAATGAAAGAATGTAAATAAAAATATTCAAAAAAGGTTATCTTTTTTTAAAAAATGCGCGATAAAGACTAAGATGAAGAACTAACTAATTTATCGTCTAATGAAATATCAATTTGACAAAATAATTCGTATAACAAATTGTTTACCGGTGCAACACTCTCATTTTTACATTTGTATAATAATCAGGTTTGTAAATTTAGAACGTACATAAAAATAAAGATATAAAGGAGAAATAATTTCACCTGTTTCTCCACGAATGACAAATTCAATAGCACTTTTTAGTTAATGTTCGATATTCAGCATTTGTAGTTGCTTCAATAGCAGTTTGTGCCATTGATATCAAAAGAAATCAAATTCATTGATATAACAGTCAGAAATATTTGAATTTAATAGAAGCATTTTGAAAATAAATCTTTTATACGTTTACTTCGTTCATACTCCAAACTTTAATATCGTAGCACTAGCAGGACCTTTCTGTTAGGGTGGCCGCCTCTTATTGCTACCAGTTAGCAATTATCCAACTTTACTAATAGCTTTGTCTTTAAACTATCACCGGCTTCTCTTCCACCTATACAAACAGGTTCTTTAGATGAACATTCATCTAATACATCACCTCCAAATTGAATTTCCGTTTGTAATGTTTGACGAATTATAAATTTAGCACATTGATTAAGAAATATAATTGAAAACGAAATAATCCTTTAAAAAACTACCTATACCATTTTCCCTTTGATATACAGATCCTGAAAATAGGGTATCCCATGCCCTCGTTGATAACAAACAACTCTTGATGTAATTTTTATTTAACAGTAGCAGCGTGTTTAAAATGAAGGTCCAGTCACTGATCCAGAGCGGAAAAGCAAATTTCGCCCTGCGTGTTCTTTCAATAGAATTTCGATTGTGTTAAAACAAAATTTTGCAAGTTGTATATAATTAATACCTTGAAATATACCTTGAAATATAATATGATACCTTATCGTTTCAACTTTTCCGTATGTAATATCCGAGATTGTTCCTATTCGTAATAAGGGTACTTTCGCATCATCTAAAATCGATATTGTATATCTGTTTAAACAAAAATTTGATGTCGTATCCAATGTCGATATAAGGTTGTTTAAATCCGTGACGTTGGAATACATAATCTGATTTCTCAGAAAAGCTATTTGTAAGTGTAAAGCTAATGCTGGCGACAGTTTAAGCGATTCTACGCGTAGAGCACTTTCAACATGTACTATATTTGAAATAGTAAATCTGATATATTTTGATACTTTATTTAACTCATCTATGAAATAACGAATGGATGAATATTATCCAATGACAAGTTCACTTTGCATAAGGTCTGCATTTCTAAATTTGTACCACAGAAGATTTTCACGCCCGGTAACATTATAACATGTTAATGGAATATTCACTTCATTTAATCCTACGTATCAATCCGATTTTGATAATCCAACATTAATCTTTAATTGATTAACAGCATGTGTTAGACTACTTTAGGATAAACATCTACATTACCGATCAAACTAATGCAATGTGAAAATAAAACTGCTTCAATGCTTTCAGAAATCTTTTTCGTTTAAAGTAAAGTGTTAAATTTAAAGTTCGAAACCAAAATAGTAATTTTACCTCGAGTTTATCTTTTAAGTTTTCTTCCATACTCTCAACGTATTTCTTTTGAACTTAAATATAATGTGGTGTATGAAACAGAAGACATTTCACATGTCCATGTACTACATTATGCCCACTAAGTTTTCGAAAAAATTGGTCCGATATCTTGTTGTTTTATAATATCAATTCATATGTTAATATATTTCGTATATTATAATCTAACTTACCAGGAAGTTTTCCACGTGCTAATATTATATTTTCCACGTTGGATTATTTCCAATACACTAATCGTTTAATGTCAGTTGTATTTTTATTAATAACTCCTAAAATATGTTGTAATCCTGGTGTAATACGAATCCTACATTGAGCTAATTTTAAAGAACGTTTAATAATTTGTTTTCTTTTATTTTAATAATAATTTTAACATTCGAGCTTTTTCAATACTTACTTAATAGCTTGAACAGATGAATGCTATTTTAACATTGCAACATTCAAACTTATTATCAATTACAGTATTTATTATAATTTCTTATATTTTCACACACAAAAACTCCATGGAACATTAATTTCTGTTAATGCAACTTCCTATTCACCTTCACTTAAATCAACAGGTTGTGCTAATTTACTCTAAATGATATTATATTATCAAAAATTATATTATCTGCATTTGAAAAAGAGTAACCAGATATAATGTTTAAAAGGTGAATTCATTTTGTAGACTGAATAGAATCTGATCTAGTTCATGAATTCATAATCGACAGATACTCTAACCATTTTTCAAACATCGAACCCTTTCCATCTGCCCCAACACGAATATAATAACCAGGAATAAATTTACAAATTAAATTTTACTTAATTTTTCACAGTATAAGGTATTCCATACTTCATTCACATTGAAATCATTTGCTAGTGCAGGTGTCACTTTAATATTTGAATGATTATAATAATATACAATTTGATCTGAAACATTAATAACGATAAGTATTTTTGAGGTAAAATAATGATACAATTTTTCTTTGAATGTACGTATAGCCAGTTCTACTAAAGCATTTAGTTTCAGAATGACCACTATAACGATTAATTTCATATTCTTTAAACAAACGTTTTACATGTTGGTTATAAAACTCACAACCTAAATCTTTGTACGTTGAACATGGGCAACTTAATCGTTTAAAATATTTGTTATTGTTTTAACCATTTCGGGATCTTTCTTTGTTTCTAGCGGAACGTAATATGCATATTGTGGGAAAATATCAATACATAATACATATTGATAAATAATGGTATACTTTGCAATATTTTGCTTATCTCCTAAATCCATTTGTAATGTTCATTCAGTGCATTAACATAGTATTTTTTACGTACAAAAACTACGTGCTTGTGTATCTTGTGAAAGTAACAAATTTTTAATTTTCTTTCTAGATAATTTTGATTTACGATGTAATGATTGAATACTTTATAAGGAATTAGAATTTGAATAACCATAATATATTTTTTGAAACTTTTGTTGTTATCCACATATTCTTCCAATGTTTAAATAAATTAAACACTGCTATAGAACTATGTGATTTACTTACTTTGCGTCGACTACTATTATTCACTTTCGCTACTGGTATGGGTGGATTTAAAAGAATGTTTCTTTTTGCTGTATTTATGGCAACCTGGTAAATGTTTTTTATTAAATTGCCGGAAGCATTTTTGTAAGTTCTGTTTATGTTTTGCTGTCTTACATATACATAGAGCATGGAGTTTGTAGTGTTGTTTCACCTTCAACATCTTGAAGCAGACTAATCAAAAACCTCCGTATGCATGTTTTTCTCGTTAGCATGCATATATATTGTTTCACCGGGAAATATACGTATCCACAATGCATCATTTGTTTTCTGCATTACGTCAGATTATAAATGTGAGGTTCAAGTGTTAAATCTTCAAACACATTCACGATACATTTACTGTCAAGGCGTAATATGTCTAGCTAAATATTGTATCTATCATGTGGATTTTAAAACACAATAATATAATGTGCATTTAAACTACTATCACGTGTGTTTTCCTTTAGGTATCAATTTTGTATAATAAATATTTCGTTAATTTTAATGATGTTGATATTTTGTACATAAATTAGCAACATCAGCCTTTGTTTCGGATATTGAATCATCAAGTATTAATAAAGTATTTTCTTTAATATGAAGATTATTCATATTAGGAATTCCTTCTAGAAATGGTATTTGTGCATTTGCATTTAATTTTGGTGTCATAGCTCCTTAGAACCATACAAGTCATTAAACTTTATATTTAACATTCTCGGAAGTTCATAATGAATCTATTTACAAAATAAGCTTTACAAGCCTTCGAAATCCTGTAATTAGTATTGCAGAGGGATGCTTAAAGTTGAATATCTTTTACTTAAATGAATGTCTAGAATAAAAAAAACGTACTATATATTGATTTACGCGCATATTCATTCCACATATAATATATACATATGAATATTTAACACGAAGTTTCCATAGGAAGCGATAAAACAGAAACCAAAAATGCAAAATGCCATTCATTCACGTTTACTTGTTCCCAGTTTTATATCTGTAAGGTACACTTGTTCTTTTCTTACAGATATATCGTCAGTCAGTGATTGTCTTCAATCAGTTTTAGTTTTGTGTTAACCTCAGGTTGTCTGTCTTTTTAAGACGTAAAAATACGGAACCCTGGTCTCCGCACGATGTTAATTGGGTTTTCAATTACCGCGGAGTCAATTTCTCTAGACCCTAATTAACATAAACTTTCAAAGTAATATTCTGAGAGGTCATTTAGAGTTATTCCTTTTATTTATAGAATATTCCGAAATTACCCTTGGCATTTTAAAGCCTCATAACGTAATTCTTGGTTCCTAAATGTAATAAATTCAGATTTCTGACATTTGATGGGTTAAATTACCCAGAAGTTTCGCGTCGGTACCAATGGTTCTTCATCTTTCTTCTGTGTAAACATAATACTGTCAGTGTCAAAGTAAAGGGCCTGTGACACATCCATAAGGTGTCTGGTTCACAACAATCGATTTTAATGAAAGTTTGTAGACTAATAGGACACCTTGCAAAACTAATGTAACTATCAGGAATTTGTAGAAAAAGCTGTAGTTTCTGTGATACACTCGATTCATTAAAGATGACATTTGTCGTGATATCTCAAGAACGGCTCCAACGAGATCAAGCAAACTTTGCGATCCATAGTAGATACATGATAACTTTAAAACAAAATTAAAACGAATTGCCTGTATCTTCGCAGAACTGCGCATAATGCACAAATAATTGTGCGCATGCGCATATCTCGAAAACGTGAAGACGGCGATATATTTTTCTCTTGCTTACTTTGAACTACATGACAAGTGTAACATAATGTAAGAAAAAAACTAGACTCAAAGGTGAGCGTTTTCAAGGAACTGAGGTAAGAAGATGTTGGAGATATTCTGCCCCCGGATACCACCCTCTAGTTGCGGTACTCTGCCGGGCTTCTCAGTTATACATTTCAATTACACCTCTGTAAAAGTCATAGTTAACGTTAATAGTCGCCATATTCGGGTCGTAGTGATATCAAGTACTGTAATTCATCGATGTTGCACAACAGTAACATAGTATTAAGAGAGCGTAAGGATAAACTATCAGGCCTATGGTTGCGGTCTATTGTAACACATCAGTGTGATGCAGCCATCTATGGTTCAAAGAAACTTGCCAAAATCATAAGCCATAGGGATAAATATATATAGTTAGTGTGGCCATGAGACGAGACCTTTGGGGTTGTCTCAACTCGTCGCGTGGAAGTCTCGTTGCAAAAATAGCCTGGTTCCAATTAAATAGGCAAAACCGGTTTTTATAAAAACCGGAAACCAGTTTCTAGAAAAACCAAAATCCAAAAAACCGACAGTTCGGTTTTCTCCAAAAATCGGTCCGATTTTTCACCAAAACCTGTTCGGTTTTTCACCGAAACCGGATTCATTTTCTTCAAAACCGGTTCGGTTTTTCCACCGAAACCGGTTTCGGTTTTCTCTAAAAGCCGGTTTGATTTTTCACCAAAACTGGTTTCTGTGAAAGCTTTTGGAAAACAAAACTATTTCTGTGGAAACGGAATCGATTTCCGGAGAACAACTCAACACTATTCTGGCCAGAAATAGAAGCAATTTTGAGAAAAAAACGGAACCGGGCTTGAAAAAGCCGAAACCGAATCCGGTGAAATACCGAGCCTGCTTTGGAGAAAAAGGATAACCGGTTTGGTGAACAATATTTTTTCGTAATTTTTCGTAACCCGATTTCGGTTTTCCTAAAAACCGAAAAACCGGTTTTTGTGCATACCAATAGTTTATCCTTACGCTCTCTTAATACTGTGTTACTGTTGTGCAACATCGATGAATTACAGTACTTCATATCACTACGACCCGAATATGGCGACTATTAACGTTAACTACTGTTTATGACTTTTACAGAGGTGTAATTGAAATGTATAACTGAGAAGCCAGACAGAGTACCGTAACTAGAGGGTGGTATCCGGGGGCAGATCAACCCCAACATCTTCTCACCTCAGTTCCTTGAAAACGCTCACCTTTGAGTCTGGTTTTTCTTGCATTATGTTATACTCGTCACGCAGTTCAAACTAAGCAAGAGAAAAGTATATTGCCGTCTTCACGTTTTCCAGATATGCGCATGAGCAGTTCTGCGCAGGTGTAGACAATTCGTTTTAATTTTGTTTTAAAGCTATCATGTATCTACTATGGCTCGCAAAGGTTGCTTGATCTCGGTGGAGCCGTTCTTGGGATATCACGACAAATGTCATCTTTAATGAATCGAGTGTATCACAGAAACTATTTTTTTCTACAAATTCCTGCAAGTTACATTAGTTTTACAAGGTGTTCTATTAGTCTACAAAATTTCTTCAAAATCGGCTGTTGTGGCCCAGACACCTTATGGATGTCTCACATGCCCTTTCTCTGTCAGGTCTAACTCTTGTCAGTAGCTCGTATATCGTATATCTAAGTCTAGCTCATGAAATAATAGTTGCGGATGGTAGAACAGTATATCAGTGGAAATGTCCACGGGGACATTTTCAGTTTCAACGTTCCTACAATGGACAGTGAGATGGTAATTATCAATGGGTATCACGCGTTGAATTTCATGCCTTGCCGACATATCTAGAATGTGCAGTTTCATCAACGTCAAATGTGTTAGTTGCTCCCATTAGCGATAAAGTGAATTGAGGTATAATTTTGTACATTGCCTCAATCCTTGTCCTAATATTTTCATAATTTAATTTTATGCCATCGTGTCCATAATATACTTCGATAATTTTGTCTTAATCATCTTTGGTTTGGACTGACGCTTCCAGCTTCATCTGAAGGAAAGACTTCACATATATCCCGAGCAGACCATATGAATTTCTTTGTCCAGGATACATACGAGTTTAAATTACCGAATTTCATAAATGAGTGTATTGTAGCCTACTTCAGCAGCAAAGTGAAGTGTAACCTACGAAATGTTCCCTTTAGTTCATGAGATGTGTCACTATGTATACAATAGTTAATATTTTCATGTTATATACATTTCCGGCAGAGACGGAAAAGTAATCGACTTTGAGCAACATATAGTGAGATCGGAAAGCTTAAATCAGTTGGAACAAAATTGGTGCATTTTATAATATGTACTATTCTCACTTCTAGGAAGCTCGACCCCGAATGTACTTTAGAAGATTTAACCAGCAAAAGCTTACGCGGCATCACCTATGGGTACAAACTTGTCATATCAAGACACTGGATGGCCCCATCACTCCTACAATTAACCAACGAATGAAAAAAACGTACGACCATTGTTGTAACAATTCTTAGGAATAAAATAGATTTATTTGTACAACATTCTTTAATAAACTTATGATCCTAAGAATACTTCTACATTTAATGTAAATGAACATTAAAACTTTTAAGAAATCTCTGACAGGTCATAGTTTACTCATATCGGTTTTCATACAATTGTAGGAGTCGTAAGCATCGTGAAACACATCGTGACTATTAAAAGGGAAACATTTTGTACATCCATGCCAGTAACAGCCATAGAACTAAAAGACACCGCTGAGGCCTTCCTGCCACCCATCGTCCTTGTATTTTCCAATGTAATTTTCTCGCGTTTTCTAGCATTTTGAGTTCATATCCATAATTGGTCTTCCATATACATAAGCCATTGCATAGGTTTCCAATGTTTTACGATGGAAACCCAATGCCGGAGTTGCACGGATAGTATACTCTGGTGAATGCAAGGTGCGATACGTTCACATCGCAATGGTGGATGAAGTAATAAAACAGTGCAAACCCATTTCTATTCGATTATATCACTGAATTTTATTCGATGCATACCTTCACATTATCGCATAAGGACCTACGCACTCTATAGCGCTCTAAATTGTTCTTAAAACAAAACATCAGAAAGCTTTTTATTGCATGCATTACGTGTAATTTTTTCTACTGCGTAGTCAATTGGTGTGTGTTCACGATTTCTCTCACATTTGTTTACGACACCTCTCACCAACACCTTCCAAACAATAATAGCAATAATTTCTAACATTTAAAAAGTTTCTAATGATCCGAATGGGCTGAAAATGACCAACAGTATTACCTCTGTAATAATGAAGATCTCATTTTCCAAAGTAACGAACCATATATTTTCGAGTTTTGGATTTTTCTTCTTCGTAAATTACCACTTGATACTCCCGCTTTAAATAAGTCTGGAAAGTATCAATATCCGCAAAGTCAGCCTCTCAGTTTTAATATCTTCCATACTTCAAAGATCTTCTGCTTTGTTAACTCATATATATCGATCGTCTTTTGATAGGTTGTATAAATTTTGTCTTGGTAATCAGAGCTTTACTTTGGCCCATACAATGGATTTTGATATACAGAACATATCATTGGTTTCTATTGAAATATTTCTAAAACTGTTTGTAATTTTGTATTCTTATTAAATGCAGCGGTCTTACTTTTGCCCTGGAAGTACATGCTGTCAACAATATACAACCTAAACATTTGATCACCGAGTAGAAATGCTTCATTCGAATTTACTACATTTTCAAGTTAATATGGATCGAACAAAAGTATTGCTGCAGCTTTTGCATGGAATATATACAGGCTTGTTTTTACTATGTCTAGTCCAATATAATCCGATTCTCGTCCATGGGAAAAACATTTTCTGTTGCAAAATTGACCGATAATTCAATATAAGCCTTCGGGTCCCTAGTTCATGTTTTTCCGTAGGCATCACAGCAATGTCACGTTCACTAAGATTAAACTTAGGAAACCTACTTACAAACAATCATTTGAGGGTCCTGGTTCTAGGGAGACCTGGTTCCCACTGTAATGAATCCAGTAATAATTGTTCAGTGTTCTAATTACAAACAGGATTTTTATTTCTACCAGGATTGTTATAAAGGTTCAACTAGAACGTTAGCAATATTTCAACCGGTCTCCCATATTTTCATATGTTATATCAACGGAATTTTGATTACTAATATCATCTATTTCATTAACAAAAAGCAAACCTTCAATAGTACAGATAATATTTCTCAATTTTCTTTAGGGGTATGCACTACGGGGATATTCTCCGATGGAAATGTACATTGAGCCGAAACAAATTGTCGGCCATAATAAAATGTATTAAACTCTTCGCCTTTAATTCTCTCCATCTGGCCTTCTCTGCAATTCATAAGGTTGACAAGTTTGATAAGCACAATAATAAAAATATAGAGATTTAAGCGATATCATATGGCATTACCTGGCACGAGGGCGATATACATATTCACATCGTAACGATATACTTCAAACATGTTCAATTATTACTACCATTTATAGCTATGGAATAACTATAAAATGATTTAAGAAGTTCCTTAAAGAAATGTTACAAATTTAAAAGAAATAGTGTCTATAGTATACTTCCTTGCGATTCCACGATTAAGTGTCCATAATTGGCTTGAACACGGACGAACGCACAAAGCAAAAGAGTAAGAAATGTTTCTTACAAGTGATTAGGCGCGAAAAGATGGACCGGGAGCTCCTTAGTATTGAAATGTTTTCAAGACCCGCGATGTGTCGTCAAAACACAAACTGCATAGGAGTAAGGATGTCATTGCGTACATGCGAGAGGTGTTTTCAAAATACAGTATAGAGCATATTACACATACATTCGGAATTGACATCCTATTTTCATTGTAATATTTCTTGAGCTCCCAACCCCATGAGCAATTGTTCGCCACATATCGTCGGGCCGATCGCTACTATGGCGGTATAAAATACGATTTCGAGCGGGAACAAGGCGCGAGACACCGAGTCGGTTGAGTAACTGCAACCACTGGTGTACCGATGACGGGTTTGGCCTGGTAACTGCAAACGCGGTACTGTCACGGATGCGACCTTTGGACCATACACTGAGCGTGGACTTTTCCCTGCTTATGGTCGTGTGGCGGGAACGGATCGGCCTTGCATTACCCACAATTCTTCATTCTTCGCGAGTGAACGTCATTTGTTCTGATTTTCATATGAACCGAAGCGAGGGGTAACCGAGTCAAGTAACAATCTCACGTGCCGTCCGCTGTCACCTTTTGGCGGATAGCCACCGAAGTGAAGGAAAATGAAGGAAGGAAATCCAACGAAGCGGCTGCCGTCGTCGTAAGGTTAGATGGTAGTTGTCGTTTCTCCGCCAGGTGGTGTTATAGTCTTTTCGACGAATGACCGCTGAATGATTGTGAGAACTCGGTAACGTCCGCTGAGCTAGAATATGACTAACAGGTGGCAGCACTGTACTCATGTAACTATTGTTAGACTTAGGCTTACAAAACTATTTTCGTGATCGATTACAGTAGAACATGTTACGTTATTTGTTACTTGGCAAAAATATCAAATATACTGACTAAAGCTCTGTTCATTGCAAACAATAAACTCCAAAATTAAATTCTCATTGACAATTGCGAGTTACTTCTGATATGCTTGGAAGGCGATGTCTTTGTTGTTATATTAACATACAAGTACCACGCTCAAATGGTAGTTATTTTGTATTTTAACCATGTATTGGCATAGATGTTTCAGCGCTTAAGTACCAATACGTCGTTGCCAAAACTAAGAGTACAAAAGGCGGAGTGAAGACAAATTTATAGTGGCAATCCGCCGCGGTTCGCGGTCGTTCCGACTGCGTGTTACACATGGGAAAATACGTGGAGGGATTGCAGCGGCTGGGTATCAGCTAAAGGCGGGGGAACAGCGGGATTATGGCGGATACCCCGCCGGCGGGACGACGGTGTAATTAGTTTAATCGAGCAGGTGATCCAGAGGCGGCGTCCGCCACCGGCCCGCTATTTGCACGTCGATGGGCCCTCTGGCGGAATGCTTATGGGGGAAGTATTTTCAGCAGTGTTACCTGCCTTGAATACATGTATTTTGTTCTTGATCTTCAAAGGGTTTATTACTTATTTGTTCTCTTTTGGTGATGCTTTCTGAAGCCAAATATTTAATGTTGAAATCCACTTGTACTTAGTTTCGAAACTCACGATAAAATGCGAAACCGTGATGGCCTTATTCCTGATAGCAACATGGATTCGGTCTTTCTATACTTTGTTCAGCAGTACCAAAGGATACTAAAAATATAATAACGTCACAGCGATGTAATTTATAATATAATCACGAATTTCAACATTGTCAGCTCAGTTTCATGTATTCGTTTCTCTAATTGTATAAACAGCATCTTGCAGAAATGTATTATCACGATTGTGCACTAGTTTTAAATTGTCTTTATCATTTTCCGAAGTCGATATTCCATCGCAATGGGTAATCCTAAATCTGTAAAACGATGCCGCCATCCGGGAATTGGTATTAAGAAAACTTACTTGATCCAACAGTTTCCCCACGAGCTGTGTAACATGTTGTCTAGGACCTTCTATCTATCTGCACATCTATCTATCTAAGTAACTTTCATTTCAGCGGAGGAGCTTTATGACGTGCGAGTAACCTTGAAAATTTAGTGCGAATGGATAAATGTAAAGTGAACATAGTGCGCTTGAGTGAAGTGAGATAGTCAGGTAAAGGTGAGATAGTGTCAGAGGATTATATAATATTCTATTTGAGTGGCATTAAGGCCAAAAATGGTGTCGCGATAGTAAGAACGAAGTAGCAAAAAGTGTAACCAAAGTAAAATGCTACAGTGACCGCTAGATGTATGTAAAATGAAGTGAAAAACCAGTAGATATGGTGATAATACAAGTGTATATACCAACAACCGAAAATGATAACATTGAAGTAGAAGTAATATATGACAAGCGTAGTGACATTGCATCAGAAGGGAAGAGGTCTGGTCCACGCCATTATAATGTGACACTTCAACAGCGTAGTAGAAGTTGTGAACAAGGTATTAGGATCATTTGGACTAGGTAAAATAAACGTACGGGGAAAATTCTTATCGACTTCCGTAGGCAAGATGATATGGTGGTGACGAATACGTGGTTTAAGAGAAAAAGCAAGCTGTGCACGTGAAAAGTCGAGCCGATAAGAAACGCAACCAAATCGATTACATTGTCAAGCAAAGATTAAGGAATAGTGTACGAGAAATGGAGACATTACCGGAAGCGGACACTGATTCGGATCAGAATCTCCTAGTAAGAAATTGAAAATCTGGTTAATGTCAATCAAGAAAAATGGAAGAAGATATCCAAAATGGAACTTCAGGGCAACTGATAGGTATGGAAAATAAAGTGAGAGAATTGAAGAAAAATTCTCTGCAATTGGCAATATGGTACACAATGTAAAAAATAGTTGGAGAAAAATTAAACATATACTACTTGACACACTGCACAATAGCATTGGCAGGATGAAAAACAACCAGATAACTGATGTGATGCTTAAGATGAAGAAACGCAAGTAAAGAATAGAGAAGGTTGAATAATGAATGGAGAAGGGCAAAGCTAAATAAAAGTAAATGAAACAGATATGTGAAGAAATAATGGTATTCAATGGCGCGGCATATATGATCTCATGTATCAGAAAGCACAGGAATTAGGAGGTAAAGCTAACAATTGTATACACACGTTTAGAATCGTAGATCGACAAGGCCATGTAATTACTAACCATCAAAGAACCCTAAGAATTTGGGAAGAATGCATAAAAGAACTATATGATCAGAAAAACCGCCCAAAGATATAACCAGCAAAGCAAAGGAAGAGGTGAATGATGAAAGAAGACCAGTATATTGAAAAGTGAAGTAGAACAAGTTATGAATAAGATGCGGAGGAGGAAGACTACTGAAGACGGCAAAATATTTAATTGTTCAAGGGACTAGGAGACAATGCAATGAAAGTACTGACTTCACAAGATCTACGTGAGTGGAGAATGGCCAGTTACAATGATTGCATTATCCAAGAAAAAAGCAAGTAAGAAGTAGAGTGATCACAGAACCACTAGCCTTATTTGCCACACTGGAAAGATTATTGCGCATATACTGAACAAGAGGTTGAAAAGTAAGGTAGAAGAGATGTTAGGAAAAGATTAATTTGGATTTTGGAAAGGTAAAGGCTCAAGAGATGCTATTGAGCTGATAAGAATTATATCAGAATGACTTATTGACGTAAAGAAGAGTTGTATTTCATCAACTTGGAAAAATCTTTCAACCAAGTTAATTGGACCAAACTTCTGAAAATACTTAAAGGGATCGGGGTTAACTGGAGAGACCGACGTCTCATGTGCAATCTATAGTTAACACAAGTTGTACTTGAATAAAGGAGAAACCAGTAGTTTGTATATTGGAAGAGGAGTGAGACAAGAATGTAGTATGTCGCCCACATTATTCAACATTTACACAGAATATTTAATGAAGGAAGCATTAATGGGAATTGGATATTTCGAGATGTGGAGGGCAGATCATAAACAAGATCAGATATGCAGATGATACTGTTATTATAGCTAGAACCGAAGGAGTACAATTTAAGAACCAAGTTCATTTCTGAAGCCGATATTGAAACTGGAAGTAGTACAAATTAAACACTTTCAGATCGTTACATTGATCATTATAGGACAAATACGTTAACAGATACAGAGCGGTTTTCTGCAATCGATTAAGCGTTCCAACAATATTTCATATTTATCCTTAACTATCTTCGACAACCGGAAATCGAAATTCATTACAACTTCCGATTTCAATATTGATCTACAGAACAAAAACGATACTATTTATCGAGTAGCGGTTTCATAGAATCAACTTAAGGCCGTGTCCAACGTTTTCAGCTGAGATAATCAATATCTATATAATAACATGGTGAACTTCTTTCCAAAGTATTATGAAAACTATTTGTCTTATGCAGTTCAAAATTTCTCCAGATGTTAACCTACCCCAATACTACATATTAACTTTTTATTTTAATCTAGCTCTTATAGTTCATTAATATTACTTTTTATAAAGAAATATGACAGCGTTGGAAAGCACATAAGCAGGGTTTCTTTTCCTGTTCGTGGAGGTTCAGATATCTGATCCATTCACACTATTGTTCTTCAATGATCTTCAAAAAGTTGGTAGGGAACAAACAAGTTACGAAATGAGATAAGATCGTTTATCTAAAAATGCGGAGAATGCATATCTTCGAAGCTATGTTAGTTGACAACCTGATCATATGATTCGGAAGAAGAAAAAGTTGCGGGAGGCAAGACTAGCTGCTGTCATAAATGATCCCTACCTACACATCTTTTTAGTTGTAGTCAAACAGGGTGCGCTTTCCCTATTATCCTATTTCAACCATTTTTGATCCTAAATCTTGATTCTTGCGCGGTAGAAAAAGGAGACAAGTCAGAAGAAACGCAAAACCAAAAGTATTATCATCAATATTTTGCTTTCCAAAATAAGGAATGTAACTTTAAAAAACAAAACTTTAAGAGAAGTATTTGGGATGATGAAAGAACAAAACATGGCATTTCATGCGTGTGCATAACAGTAATAGACCTATACAAAATAAATATATAAATAAATATTACATTATTTCAGAGGTTCTAGATCATTTGGATCCGATATTGGTATTCGAAGGATAAGCAAGTGAATATAATGTGTGTGTGTGTTGTGTTGTTATTTTGTACATTTTGACTAAATTTCCTTATCAACGTTACGTTACATCTTAGGTATCTTCAATTACGTTACTTCTGAACAAAGGGATGTTTATTCTTGTTTCCCCTATGTAGTTCATAACACTTCATAATTTTAGGGAAAATATTTGGCAACGTGTATCATTCTACTTTCCTGATTGATTTAGAGAACCAATTACCGGTTGGTTGCAAACTGGAATTATTATTTTCGGCTGGGGAATATTATCAAATTCTCAATCAAATTTGGACGATACATGAACCTTTTCGCAAATTGTAATGATCACAAATCGAACTGAATCAATAAAAATATATCACAGAAAGCTATATTAGTCCATATATCCACATTCGTGAATAGGCCTACTTCTATTTTGTAGTTGACCATCTATCACAACAGAGTTAATACTTGATCTGATGATTTATGGATGAAACAACTCAACCAAAATCTCGCGGCCTACAATCTTGCCTGGCGAAAACCTGGATAACGTGTAACTTATGTAACTGAGAGACAGCACTGAAAAGTTTGCTCTATCACCATGATATTATTCTATGTGAACAATGCAATGAACATAAGTATTTAGTAATATTATGAAGTGTAAATTACATTTATGCATTAATAATTATAACAAATATGTTTTGGTTAGTGGGGCATTTAGGAGGCTGTAGGGCTCAAGCACTCCCCGAAATAATTTCATTATTTTTTCACATTATACGTACAACACAAATGCTTCTTACTGGTTGTCGAGCCTCCCCCTCCGAAACAAGATCCTAAATATGCTACTGGTTATGATAACTTTTGAATCGATATTATAAGTACATTTGTACAAGCGCTTTGGCAGTCTATACTGGAAAATATTTCACTATAGCGTAAGAAAAACAAAAAATGGATATTGGTTGATATTCGTGATGAATTTAAATGTTGCCAATTCGAAATGTTGGATAAACTTCTAGTTTACGCGGATACTCCCGATGCCAACGCACCTGATTCCTAGACGCATCCCGCGCAAGCCCATCAGTTCATCGTATTCTGAATGTAGTTCTGTCCACAAGACCAGGAGTGTTTCGTCTTGATTATAATCTCGAGAACCACATGAGAAGTACGTTTTTAAATTCGAGACGAAACAAGAAATACAATTATAGTCTCGTTTCCGAGACGAGAAATTTTGGGTCCCGTGGGCAGCACTAATTCAGCCAAGTCTTGATCTCAAACACTGTTTTAGTGTTACATGATTCACATGTAAAAAACTACAAATTCATAAAATGATGGTACGAAAGCAATGAGGAGCATTTATCTACGTTTAAAATATGCAAATCGTAAAACAATTAAGTCCAATAATAAGTATGGTTTAAATGTTATATCACACTATTCGTGGACCAGTCGTAACGAGGATCGGTTGTAATAACTTCCATATGAAATAGGGAAAATATTAGGACATTTAAAAAAACATAAATTACCAGAACGGTACAATAATATTTCGAGACAAGAGCGAAAGAAGTCTTCGAGGATCGGGACGAGACGAAACCTATTAAATTTAGAAGACGAAACGAGAAAACCTAACTTCTCATTTGGTCTCGTCTCATGGGGAACACTATTTGAACGAAATAGATAGATTCTTGCTTGTAGTGACTACCTGGAAGATATTGGTGCATTTTTTGGAATGATTTTATGGCATAGCAATCTGCAACTGTCTCATCAATTTGTACGCTATTATGGGGGCATTAGCCAAGAATAGAACACTGTAGAATGCATTAGGTTATTATTTAGAAATATGAAATCTTTGTTTTACCTCCCACGATTATGCCGGCTAGGCTAAAGGAGACGGTGATGATGAGAATGAGGGTCATTCCATATGAAATCACCAAATTTGAAACTAAAATGTGGCTCATGTTTTAAATTTTCTTCAAATTTTGTACATGTGTTGTGGTATACAAACATAGCACACCTCTCGAATTTTAAAGCTCTACCTTAAAACGGACTACTGTAGGAGCCATTCGAGATTTGGGGGCTTTGTGTCAAAAGCACCTAAGTCGGCCTTAGACCAGTGGTGGCCGGTGAATTGTGGTTTCGGGTGTTGCAATACGAACGATAAGAGACAGAAGATATAAAGTTGACTCATTGACTAATCAGCATAACTTTAGATGCAAATGCTATGTGACATGTTAAATTAAATAAAATTCTGTTTTCAAAAAATAAAAAGTGCAGACAATTTATTCGAATAATCACCTTAATTAATTAGTAAGTTCATTCTCGTCCCTTTGATTGGAGCAAATCTGTCTAATACATGCTGGTTGAACTCTGGTATTTTTATTGTCAGGTCTTTTGCGATGAAAAGTATAACCAATGGTGATAACCTTTCTTGAGACATTCAATTCCTTGAAAGTGTCAATTCTTTCTCACGTGGAAAAAAACTTTTCTTCTTTTGCTGACGCCATAGGTACAGTTAATATTAATTTCAGAGGCTTTGTAGATTCACTAAATAATTTTTCTAGATTATTACGAACGATTCATTCTAGCAAACTCAGTCCCTGACAGTGATCCGAATTCCTCTTCAGCGTCGACTGAAGAGAGTTCGTAGCAGAGATTAGTGTTATAAAAAATGTACATTGAACACACTTTATTCACAGTTTATCCAGGAAAATTTAAAATAAATTGAGGAAATGTATCTGGTGCAAACAACACTAGTGCCATACGATATCCTGTAAATTTAAACTGGATTTTTTTTCGAACACTCTCCTATATTGCCCTTTGCTTGTTTTGTCTAAGCCTTAATTGCAAATTTTTCTTCAGCTGAAAGCTGGTCAATGATTTTTGTAGGTTATTTACAGAAGTCATGGTATACAATTCATTCAGAATTTGTAGGTTATTTACAGAATTAAAGCACACACAATAAAATTAAACCTAATAATTAAAAACCATAACAGCTGATACAAAAGAGGTACTGGTATATGAATTCCGAATGTCACATATTCATACATCAACACACACACATGTGCGTAAAAGAAAAAAAACTATATTCCAAATCATCCTCTTGGTTGTTACGCAATGCACGATGAACACAATATACTTTCACATGAGGCGAAACGATGCTTACCAATGTGATATGTTCTGGAAAGGAAACCTCGAAGCCCGCCAGATGAAGTATCAGCATGTAACAGAAGCCAAAAATCAAAGAACATCAAAACAAACAGCACTGCCAGTTCTACACCCAGAAATGTTAATGGGAGGGGTCCAAAGTATTTGAGGGAGGTCCAATACGTCTGCATAATATCGAACCTGTCTTATACTACACCCGAAAAGACGATAAGTAATTCTTACTGTCACCTATTTGGTCTAGGAATTAATTCGTGCGGGTGGACAAGAGATGGCGCAACGAACGGAGCGTCCCACAGTTCCGTGTATCCACACATGTGTTGCAAACCCCTGTCATCGCGTATCGTTCGTAGTACAGGGCAGTGGATTAAAGCGTCAACAACACCAGTTTGTAGTTAAGTGAACATGGCGCAATTTGTGCCTGATAAAGTGTTTTTGCGGAGTGTCCTGCTGCATTACTTTAACATGCAGAAAAGTGCGACTGAAAGTCATCGTATTTTGGTGGAAGTGTATGGTGACCATGCTCTAGCTGAGCGAACGTGTCAGAAGTGGTTTGAACGGTTTAGAAGTGGTGATTTCGGCTTGGCAGACCAAGAGCGAGCTGGACAGCCAAAAAAAATTCAAGACGAAGAATTGACAGCATTGCTCGAGCAGGATTCGTGTCAAACGCAGGAACAACTTGCAGCAGCATTAGGCGTTGATCAAACAACAGTCTCCAAACGCTTGAAAGCCATGGGAATGATTCAAAAGATGTCACATTGGGTTCCACATGAATTGAAAGACAGAGACGTTGAAAGACGAAAAGCCATTTGCGAATTGCTGCTTCAACGACAGAGCAGAAAGGGGTTTCTGCATCGAATTATTACGGGTGATGAGAAGTGGATCCATTACGAGAACCCTAAACGAAAAAAGGCCTGGGTGAAACCAGGTGAACCAGGTCCATCACAACCAAAACGAGATATTCACTGTGCAAAGGTTATGCTATGCATATGGTGGGATATGAAAGGTGTGGTGTACTATGAGCTGCTGCAACCGGGTGAAACTATGAATGGAGAACGTTATCGACGACAATTAATGCGTTTGAAGCAAGCTCTGGCCAGAACACGACCAGAATGGGAGAACAGACATGATAAACTTATTGTTCAACATGATAACGCTCGCCCACATGTCGCAAAACCGGTCAAAACCTATTTAGAAAATGTCGGATGGGAAGTTTTACCCCACCCGCCGTATTCACCAGACGTTGCTCCTTCGGCCTACTACTTGTTCGATTGCATGAACAACGATTTGATTGGACAGCGGTTTACTTCTTCAGAAGATATCGAAACATGGGTCTCTGACTGGATCGCTTCCAAGGATGAGGACTTCTTTCGCCACGGAATCCGTACATTGCCTGACAGATGGGCGAAAGTGGTGGCTAGCGATGGACAATATTTTTCTTAAGGTATTTATGTATTTTGTGTTTGTACTACAGCTTCAATGTGTGCGTACCAACCGCACGAATTAATTCCTAGACCAAATATATTTTTAGAAAAAAATGATAGAACGATTATTTTTATAAGAAAAGAAAGAGTACATGATGAGGCGTAAAATAAAATATTTAGCCTACGTCATCGTTTCTCTGTTAAACAAGTATAGTATGTTAAGAAAGTTTACAAATGGTAGTCAAGTTTCGAAATTTTGGGGAGGTTCGGACCCGGTGCCCCCCATGGCTACGCCGCTGAGCATTGCTAACTAGTCCCAAATTCAATGTGGTGTTCCCCATCATACAGTTTTATGTGGAAATTATCAAGAGTATAAAATATACTTATTTTATAAAAGAAATATGTTTATACTAAAATACTATCCACAGAGGGGAAGGGAGCGATTCTACATACTGGCTTATTAATATTTGATTCACAAATTACTTCATTATCAACATAAGCTAAGAATTAACTTGTAAATGCGGGTCTACGTTCATTTGTCTTCTCTTCTACTAGATATTTTTCTTATTTTGTAATTCTGCAATCACTTTTTTCAATTGTCGTTATATTGATTTGCTTCAGTACGGTCCCGTAATTTAAAAATATGGATGCATAAAAACAAATTCCATTTGTTGATTGCTAGTGAAAGAAAATTCAGAAATCTTATTTAGCGTGAAAAACCTTCTCGTTCTCTGGAAACCGTGCTGTGTTGCAGAAGCACTGCAACGACCAGTCCCTTTAACTTCTGAGATAGGGGAAAGGAGACTTAACATTTGCTCCAATTGTCGCGCTGAAGGAATATGGTCTTTGTATGTTCGCTGCAAGCTGCAACACAATATAAATTAGAGACTCGGTGACGGATTATTTTTCGCTTTTAAAACGGATTAACGGACAGTTACAGAATTTAAAAAAATGTTATATAAAGTGTATATATATGAGTATTAAAAAGTATTTTTTCTGTTCTTTACTACTATTGATAATATTTTTTTTCTTGAAATACTTTGGTCGTTGCGCAACGCTGCAACACTAACATTAGCCGCCACTGCCTTAGATCTAAAGTACTGAAACCGCTAGATCTCTAGATATTGAAGCTATTTGAAAATGGTTTTCACTAAAATATTCTTAGAATTTGTAGCATTTAAAACATTGTGCTAATAAACTTCTCAAACAAACGAACTCAACTTCTAAGCAAACGAATTTTGCCATCAAAAAAAAAAAAAGAAAAAAGAAAAAGAAAAAAAGAAAGAAAAAATAATGTCAAAATTTGACAATTATTTCTGAAAAAAGGCCCACCTAACACCAACCTCATTTTCAAATACGTAGCTCTGGTGTTCCTCTCTAACATATAAAAAAATTACGAGGATGTTTTTTGGTATATTCAAGAAAAAATATGACTATGTAAGTTGAGAGCGGACGTAAGCACATTTTGCACAAAAACCCCAAATTTCAAATGACTGTTTCCAATCTTCCGTGTTGAAAATGTTTATAATTGTCAAGAGTAAGGTAATTGAACAAATGAATTGTGTCAGAAATCTGAAACTTCAAGTACCATTGGTGAAAGGACTCAGATTCTGTCATTAGTTCCAAAATCATGGACGACTATGAAAACTGTTGAAACATTTCAAACAACCTGGAATCTCGTTCGTAAAGCTCAGAAGATCAGTAAGGAGCATGGTATTTTAGCCAAACCTAGTTCTAAAAAGGACATAATATTCCTGGAAATACCTTTAATTTAGTCACAGTGACAAAGTGCCCTGAGATACTGGATTCAGAGTCAGTGTCAGTAAGCATATAAATTTCACCATCAAAGAGAAAACAGAAGAAAAAATGTCATTTTTAAAAAATTATTTCTGAAAAAGGCCCACGAAAAAATAGTCAATTTTTAAAATTATTTCTGAAAAAGGCCCATCTAAAGTCAACTTCAAATTTTCAAAATAAGTAGCACTGGTACTCTTGTTTATCACATTAAAAAATTAGGAGGGTGTTTTTTGATATGTTGAAGGAAAAAAAATTCAAGTCAAAAAATTTACTTATTTAATTTTCTAGTAATACGACTTGCATGGCTAAGTATGTTCCTTTACAATAGTTGATCGCTCTTATGAAGAATAATTAAAAAAAAAAAAAAAAAAAAAAAAAAAAAAAAAACAAATAGAAACCCTTTCTTAAATGTAATTTATAAAGTTATTTTAAAACAATATGTGCATATTACGCAGCCTATATAGTGCTGTTTGATTTAACAAAAGAAACACTGAACAATAGTCAACTATCGTTATATAATACACAAATACAGTAGGGCCTCGAAAATTCGAACTAATTGAGACCACAGGTAGTTCGGATTTTCAAATTGTTCGGATTTTCGAAAATGCCAGAAAAATGCCATTTAGGCTTAAATATACTGTATGGTATGCTCTTTTATCGATACAATTGTTATACAGTACATACAGTAATGACAATACCGTATGTAAGACTATTTATATTTAATTTTTCTGAAGAACCTGCTCGTATACTAAATTACACTGTTCTTGTAACTCACACTTAAAACTTAACTTTTATAGGCCTAAGGGAAAATAAAAACATGTATGATACATAATTACATATGAATGAGCTTTTGTAAAAACACTGAGTTCAAGATCTCTTATCATCAATTTCAGATATCTTCTCAGTAGCTTGAATTTCTTCTTCAGAAATGCTGTAATTTCTGCCAGTACCAGTTGAGATACTGGTTAATATTAATGAAGCAGTTTTCGTATGGAGTCCAGCATGTGTCAGGTGGTTTTGGCCAGAAAAAATATTTTCTTGGCTCTATAAGGATGAAGGAAATTCACATTAGTCACGATGTTCTTGTGAATTCTCAACCATTTTTCCAATCCACCATTTCTCTTCAGAAATGCACGGAATAAACTACATGAAAAGATTAATGTCTTTCGATTCTGCTCAACTATTTAGAGTGAATGAAATACACGACTATGAGGAAGATATACGACTGAAGTTTCAACAGGCTGATGTGTTCATAATGATGAATTTCAAGCATCTCTTGCAACGTTATGGTTTTACAATCTCTCTTGAAGTACTGGACAAAGGTTTCCAACATATTCCAGGATAAAAATGCGTTTGGTTATAGTTAGTTAGTTTGACGAAATTCGAAAAAATCAGCAACAGTAACAATTCGGTCATCCAGTGGACTCTGTAAACTAGCATGTCTCGCTAGACATTCATTGTCTCCATCGCAAACACTTTTGCTGTGACTTGTGGTAAAATAGTTCCACTCACAAGTGAGTCCAAAATCACTCATGCAGGCACAAGTTGACAGATTTTTTTACAGCCTTTATATCGGACTTCTGACCCATCTCCAAAGTAGATAACGTATTTAATCTGAGAAAAACATAGTTAACATAGCTACTTCAAAAGAATAACTTGGAAAGCATAAAATGTAACTGTGTCGTGCTTTAACATATCACTGATACAACATAATGAAACATTTGGTAACAGATGTTACATGATCTCTTAAGATGTTACATTTAAAAAGATTAGAATGTTGCACAGTTGAGCAGAATCTTGGTCCAGTGCAAAGGCGCCGATTTCTCTGAAAATTTGGGGGGGTAAGCATTCAGATGCAGAAGGTATATATATATATGAGGATTTTAAGACAAATTGCACTCAAATTATGCCAAATATTGTATATTCATAAATACAGTAGGAGGGCCCACATGAGCATTGGGGGTCCCGGGCCCCCCGGGATCGGCGCCCTTGGTCCAGTGCTACTCTTGAACTTCATCTTGAATAATACATGAGTAGTTTTCAGCAAAATCAACTATAATTAAGCATGATTTGTCATCTAAAGTCTCTATTGTGTGTATATGAAGTAGTCGCTCTGGGATTTGGCTATGAAGTGATGCTGCGCTAATTTGTAATTTTTTTTTTACTACAAAAATCTCAATGTAGTCGTTTGTTTTGATTAATAATTGTCTCCATTTTGATTCCGTCAGTTTGAATCCATTGTTTGTACTTATATCTTCTGGGTGAGTCAGTTCTTGCACGAACGAGATACTCAGTTGTTTAAAATGGTTCAATTGTTTTCTTAGTCGTCTATGATTTTGGAACTAATGACAGAATCTGAGTCCCTTCAGCAATGGTACTTGAAGTGTCAAATTTCTGGGACAATTCATTTATTCAATTACCTCAGTCTTGACAATTATAAACGTTTTCAACAGGGAAAAATGGAAACAGTCATTGGAAATTTGGCGTTTTTATGCAAAAAGTGTTTAAGTCCGCCCTCAACTTACATTGTCATAATTTGTTTTTCTTGAACATACCAATAAACACCCTCGTAATTTTTTATGTTAAAGAGGAACACCAGAGTTACTTATTTTGATACTTTGAGGTTGGTGTTAGGTGGGCCTTTTTTCAGAAATAATGGTCAAATTTTGACATTATTTTTTCTTCTTTTTCTCTCTCTGATGGCAAAATTCATTTGCTTAACCCCACTTGAGGAGTTTATTAGAGAGCAATTTTATGTAATTAACAATCTCAAAAATAAATTTCATTTCCGTCCGTAACTCTGTACTAAAATCGGAATTGCTAGAAATCCATTACAACTTCCGGTTTCAATAAGGCTCTACATAGAAAAAAAGATAAGCTAGAAGCAGTTTTTAGGATTCAATTTAGTGTTCTAAGAACTGGTACCTTCTTTCCTCTTGACCTATTCAAACCTGAAGTAGTAAAAATCAACTACTTCCGGTTTAACGTTGATCGTTACAGTATAAAAACCGTAATAGGTAACTAGAAGCGGTCTTCTGTAACAAATTAAGAATCATAAGGATGTATTCCATCTCCATTCTAATCTAACACTACTAAAATCAGAAGCGGTATAAATACATTACCACTTCCTGTTTCAATATTGAGAAAATAGCACGCCATACAAACCGAACTCCTTCATGAGATGTACAGGCGACACTACTGCTTGTTAGAAGTATAACTTGTTCCTTTCTTACTAAAAAGCAGGAAAAGTATGACCACTGGAATCTCTGTAATTTTTGTCATATCTTTCTATTAGTTTTTACGCTTTTCTTATTCTTCGTAACTTTCCGTTCTCACATTGTGGGAAAAGAAGAAATTAATATGCTGATGGGAAGCTAAGTTAACACATGCTGCAACTTTCTCCTTTTACGCTTGATGTATGTACAATCTACCAGGGGCGAGGGCAAACGCCCCCTCCCCCAGAAGATAAAACTTACTTATTATATATATATATATATAACCCATTCCAAAATTTGGAGCCCTTATAAGTAACAGTATGACAACTCACCGCCCCCGCCCCCCCAGAAGTCGGTCCTGGATCCGCCCCTGCAATCTACCTTACTGTTTCGGAAACTAATTCTACACATGAATACAAATGGTACATGGAATCAGTCTCAGGAAAACAATCTGTGTTTTATTCTGGAAATAAGTGACAATTGGACTGTCATAAAACTTTTTTGACCTTCTTTATCACTGGGAGAATATGGATAATTCTTCCCAATACACCCTTCTGTGCATATATATATATCCTCTGCGGTGTGTATGGGCCGCGGTGGCTCAGTGGTAGAGCGTTCACCTCTGGTGCTTGGGGTCCTGGGTTCAATCCCAGTCCCCGCCAAGTGAACTTTGTGGTGGACAAATACCGTGTGCGTGGGTTTTCTCGGGGGTTCCCCTGTTTCCTCCCACTTTCTTCATTCTACCATTTCATTCATTTCTCATTATCACTGTCTCCTTTAGCCTAGCCGGCATAACCGTGGGACGTAAAAACTCAGATTTCATTTCATTTCATTTTTCTGTGGTGTGTAATGTGGGCGACTTCGGTGAGACATCACTATTCCATCCCGTGGGTACTCATGTGATTTCTATCTCACGTTAGGTCCCCATCTCATATTCAAGAGGATGAGCTCGGATCGAACCAAGGACCCCATACACCAGAGATGAACGCTACGACTGAGCCACCACGGTCCCTCATGTTACTGCAGTTACTTATGAAATACATTTTGTGAAATACGAACGATTTTCGGAAAACTTCACCCAAAAGAAAACTCATCCTCAAAAATAAACTATCCCTTGTAGATTTTTCCGTAAGAAACAACTTATGGTATATGCTGAAATACTTGTTTATAAAATAAAATCGTATGAGTAGTATTTCACAAAAAAGTTGTAAAAAAAATAATAAACTATCCCTTACGAATAATCTCATGAAGTGATTTATGCAACATTATAGGAATAATACTGAAATATGACGAAAATTCCGAGAAGTTTTTCAGAAAGTAGCCTGAGAAGGAACATTCCAAAGAGTTAAAAAAATGTTAATTTTTCGTAAGATATAATTTTCACATAGAGCTATTAATGAAATATTTATTTACGAAATATGAACTAAATTGACAGAGTCGTTTTTGAGAAAATCGTCCGAAAAACTTACTCCCAAGAATAAACTAACGTATTTTCAGGATAAATGAGTTTTAACATATTCTTAAATTATAATGAAATATTTACTTTATGACATGTGAACGAAAACGCCTGAGTAGTTTTTGGGAAAAGCATCCGATGAAATTCACTCCCAAAATAAACTATCCCTTCTCTATTTTTTCCCAGAGAGACGCCTTACATTACATGATGGGGTTGTTTTTTGAGATTCTTATCCTTCAATAATCTACACTTAATTTAGAGGTAGAATGAAAAAAAGAAAGAAAAACAGTACTGGAGACATATACAAACTTTAAATTTAAAATTTGATTGAGATACGTTGAACGGCATGGCCTCTTAGCAAGTGTACGAAGACGAACGGACGGATAGTTGAAAAATAACTTTTTCGGTATCTATGGGCCATAAAATGAGTAAATCCGTTAAAATGTCGAATTCGATTTTTTCACCATTACCAAACTTTTTTTTTTCTCCTTTCGTCACTCGAAAGTAAAAACTGATAAAAGAGATAGTACCACGCATTGTTTAGGGAATTACAGATATCGGAAAGTTGGGCAGAAGCTGATAATTTTCATCCGAACAACTTACACACAGCGACATCTGTCAAACGGTTTCACAGAGCAACAAAGCTGTACGCGAACAAGTATTAGTCTCTCAGCTGTCGTGTCACAGATTTAATGTTGCAGGGGGAAAAATGCTATTAAAAAAAAATCGCTTTTAAGAAGAGTGCATTATGACTTTCCCATGCAAACTTGCGGCGTCAGTGAACACCAGAGTTATTTTGTTTAAAACTTGTCTTAAACAATTGATTTTGTTTAAAACAAATTTCATATAGGTTTTAAACACGTGCATATTTTAAGTCTTGTTTTAAACATTTTTATTTTTGTAAAAATATCTGCCAAAGAAAATTGTCAAAAATACTCCCATTCAGAAGGCTATTTTCTTCAAGCGTGAATGTTTTGATTTCTCGTCGCTGCAGAAGATCAATGTGGTGATTTACAATTTATTTTGTCTCTATTTTTCCCCTTGTTTTTAACGTTTATTTTATTGTTTAAATGCTTATCAATTAACTTGCGAGAAAGTGTCGTAGTCGAAGGTTCGACTTCTTGTAGAAATAATATTAAAAAATAAACAAAAGAATTATCTTGGAAACAAGTTTTTGTACAAGTAGTTTTTTTTTAAAACTAAATTGTGGTTTTGAAATTAAAAAATCGCATGAATTCATTGATACAGTACATGTTGGTTACCAGTCTCTGTACAACTTCGAATCGTTTAACATGAGTTTTACGGGAAGAAAAAGGGCATCATTTGGAGCAAATTTATTCAAGTAACTCAAACTCCATCAGATAAGAAAACAACCATACGAGCTCGTTGCAAAACGTGTAAGAAAGAAATGGTTGGTTTAGTTCAAAGAATGAAGAATCATAATGAAAAATCCAATGCTGTTGAAACACTGGAAATCCAAACAGATCGTAGAAATGTTGATCCGAAAATTGCTTGTGATGATTCTAACGTCAGTGATATGGTGAGATGCAACCGGGAACTTCAGGTAAGAATTCATTTTGTATCATCTATTTCTTTTTATTATGAAAATTTTATTTTGTCCTCCCTCTCCCCAACCACCGTTCCAAAGTTCCTTAAAAACTTTACATCCTGTCACAGCTTGTATTGAAACGATCAGGCGAGAAAACGCAAGGTATGGCAGTCGCCCTCGTAACTATCCCTTAAGAGTCGGAAGGAGTCAAGTGACCTTGACAAATCGAAGATATTGCAGTGCAAAGTGTTTCCTTATTTTGGCAACAGATGGGGTTGTTGCTGAAATGCCGTCAAAGCAAATGGCACCCCTCCTTTTCCTTCGTTTTCCCCTGCATGTGGTCAAAGTTGGACAGCGCAGCAGGGGGATGGTTACGGATGTAAATGGGACAGAAGAGTGAAATTCCTTTCTTTTGGCTAAAAGAGAAACAGAACTGAAGAAAAAATAAATACAGAGATATTGTAAGAGGGACCAACATGATATCAGCCGTCAGCCAAATATCTACAACAGTCACAAACATACCATAGAGAACTAAAGCACTTGTCGCCTGTCTCTTTCTCAAAGGATTCTACCTATGGTAAATAACGCGGGAATAGTGCAGGAAGAGTCTGATATAAAATGAAGAACCATACAAATATAAAAAAAAAAACAAAAAAAACGGGAGAGTCGATAGTCTAATTTATTTTGGGCCTTCGTGGTTAAAAAAAAACTTGGAATTGAAAGGCAGAAATCCCAGACAAAGATCTGAAATGTATTGGCAATGTGACTCTTTTTTAGTGGAATCCATTTCTTTATTTTCTTTTCAAAATATGATCACCAGATTTACCCTCTGTCTCGCCTTCACATTCGAATGGTCCTAGGATCGATACCAGTAGCTGACCATCCTGATTTTTTTTATTACAACAGGAAAGGGACGCAATGTTACATTTAGCCTTGGGTACCGGCTTAGAAGAACAGGAGGGAGCATATGCTCTGCTTGGTATTGGTTTTTATTTGGGGAAATAGACCACTTCATTAACAATAGAATTAAAAGATGTGTCACCTTCTTCAGGAAGGTACACTCATGTCCAAAATTATTGTCGCATGTCTATAAATATGTTGTTGTAGAAATATAATTTGATAACGAATTCACCCGGTATTTCTTATAATGTTAGTATGTGTACAATCGGCAGAGACATGT
Organism: Thermobia domestica; assembly: GCF_964235325.1. Classification (NCBI taxonomy): domain Eukaryota; kingdom Metazoa; phylum Arthropoda; class Insecta; order Zygentoma; family Lepismatidae; genus Thermobia; species Thermobia domestica. The sequence goes on from NC_137455.1 coordinate 94,143,981, forward strand.
ATGCAAGTTTCATGTCAAAAGAGGAGTAAATAAGAACAATAAAACGAAAATAAAACTTTCGTGTCCATTTAGCAACATTATGATTTACTCATTCTAATTTTCGTATTTATAAATATTTTCCTATGAAATTTACCATATATACATTTCCCGATTATACACATAGTATCAGTATTAAAAGTACCCAGCAAATTCAGTATTACATTATATTCTTACATGAAGACAATTATAGATATGCGACAATCATTTTGGAGATGAGTGTACAAGGACGTAACAGGTGTTTGTTTCAAACATTGAATAAGTGTTCGTATACATTGAACTTATTTCCTGACGTCATAGAACTAAGAACTGTCACAGAGCGACGTAAGTCCGGCGACAATACAATATTTCATTTTTACTTTCATACTTTGCAATATATCTGTTTATTTTAAAAGCAAATTTTAATATGTTTTTATTTTCAACTATTTTATCCTAAAATAAATACTAGCCTTTAACCAGCCCTTATTTCCCTGGTTGCATATCACTTTAGGATTTGGAAAATGTGTCCAACGAATAAAAAAAATGATAAAACACCTTTTAAAGACATTCTTTTGTTAATCAATTCGCACTAAAAAGTTAAAAATAATCTTATTTATGCAAGCCTAAATAAAAAGAATGGGGCGCGTCATTTTAAGAATTTATAAAGTAACTGTATGTAAGCCTATATTAGAGCGCATCCCGTCTTTTTTTTTTTTTTTTAAAGTCATGCATAACCAAAATTGTTTTCTACTTTTAAGTGCGACTTGATTAATGAAAGAATGTCTTTAAAATGTTTATTAGTATGTTTTTCTATTATTATTGTTAATGTTTGCATCCTTGGCATAGGATGTTTATTTTGTAAGGTACCGTATGGTGCGGTTCTATACTACTAGGGTATATAAAAATTTAGTTTTCTATGCGATACATTAAACAGCACTTTAAAAAAATAAATAAAAATTACTACCGAATATAGTATTTCTCCGCTAATAAGAGGGAGACAGATTGAGGATACCAAACACCCCTACCATTGATTGAGAAATATTTCGGTGTCGACACTGATGAACAACATTTACATTTGAATTTGAATGTTTTATGGGCTTTAGGCAATTGATTCAGACCGGGATACATGGGGGACAGAATGTTGGAAGCAAGTAGTCCAGTTCCTAGTTTGAATGCCTGGAATGAATAAGGACTCTTCCCTCCTTGGTAAAACCTGCCGGAATCTGAAGCAATATCAAAGAAACACTGCTTCGAAAAGAGAGGGAGCAAACATGCATAAATAGATAGAGTCGGATTTAGGTTTCGTGGGGCCCCAAGCTGTTTAAGGTAATGGGGTCCTTTATGTGTCCAGATGAACATAGGCACCCTACATACAGAAATGAACAAACTAGAGATAATTTAGGAAGCAGACTAGCAGAAGGAGCCCCATTAATTACATGAACGTAGGCTACACAGCAGGAAGCATTGTTGCTACGTATATATACAATTTATTTTATTTTTTAATTTTCTTGTATTTTAGAAATGTATATCCAGTTTTTCTTTAGATTTTTGGGCCCCAAGAGAGCAGGGCCCTAAGCTATAGCTTGTTTAGCTTATACGTAAATCCGGCACTGCAAACAGTATACACATACAGGCGCGGATCCAAAGGTGGCTATAGAGGCTATAGCCCCCCCCCCCCTTGACGTTCAGGTATACACTGGCTAAAATGGGCTTCAATCCTGTTTACTCTGGATAAAGAGACAAACTATGGTTTAGCTCCTCCCTTGATCATATCCTGGATCCGCCACTATATATATTGATTTGTAATGTTTGTGTTTAGTATGTTGTACGATGGAAGCTGATGAAAGAGCTTTATATTATTCTTGATTTTTTGACAGGTAAACAAAGAATATTTCGGGGATTAATCTACTCGATTATTATAATAAGATTATAATAATGTATTTTATTTTTTCTCTTGTATGTATATTCTCAGTCCTGCAGGAAGTTTTCATTTCTTTCTTGGAATAGATAAACGAAGACTTTGGTTCGGCTTCTCCTTCACAAATCTCTATCGAAAGGTTGACTTTATCGCTACCAACACAAATTACTTCTTCTCATAGAAACCATCTACAAATACACTGTACTGCTGAAACAGAAACCATCAACTAAAGAGGTCATAAATTTTGCCATTCCTCGTGTTTGAAGTTCCCATTCTTCACAACGACTTCCTTCCTCCCGCCCCTGTTAAGAAGTTCAAAGTAGGTTTTCAAAAGGACTGGCTCCCGCTGAGAAGGAAAGTGGGATGAGGAATGACTATAGTGCCATCTAGCAGTTAGACGGCCAAGTACGTGAACACGAAAAAATCTGATTTCTGATTTCTGTAGATTCAATAATGAAGGATATAATTTCTCATCGATTGTGTAATGAATGTCATTGGAAACAGCGAAAAAATAGTACAGTAGCGCACAAATACAAAGATAGTACTCCATTCTCAAAAAAGTCCGAAGTTTTTAGCTCTTTTCCTTACTGTAAAGAAACAGAAGACTTTTTCCTCTAATTTTGATCGTTTTCTTATGGGAATTTGGATTATAATTATCTGTATTTATAAGAAGAAAATATCACGCACAGCGTTCAAATTGCACCTTTAAAATGAGATGCATCATATTGAGTGAGCTATTGAGACATTTTTGCGAAAGAACGAAATGAAACCATGATTTGCCTAAAAAATGGTTGAGATCCCGTGTTAAATTGAACACCAATCTTCCGGCCGCTGTGGCGCACTCCTTCTCCCTCTTAAAGCAGGGTTTCTCAACCTGGGGGTCACGAAGATAAGCGGAAGATGAATGAACTGACCAAATTTTGTTTTAATCCATTCACTTTTATGGGAGTTACCTTATCCACTATATACCAGAAATGGATTCTATTATAGGAATAGATGGATATCTTGAGACCTCCACAATAGGTATATTAACAACGGCACACAAGCTTATTACAAACTAGAAATTATAAGGGGGGTCGCTGGCAAGAGGATGTGATAAAATGGGGGTCGTGATAGGAATTAGGTTGAGAACCACTGCCTTAAAGCGTGATACTTATTGTCACATCATTGCCGAACGTCAGTAAGGCTCCTGAGACGACTTGATCTACATCTATTCGTCTGTATGTACGTATGTACTACGCTACAGGCGCGATTTTCGGTCTTTTAACATTAAATTTTTAAGGTAGAGGCGCAAACGTCTGGAATTTGTTATATGGATTTTGACTGCGATACGACGTAAAATTTCAAAATTAGTGGTTACAATCTCTCTTTAACCAATAAGCCCTGTCTCATGTAGCCTTGCTACTGATGCAAACCTGTAATCAATCAAACAAAAAACAAAAACAAAAAAAAAAAACTAATTTTATGCATTTCGAACCAACTTGAGTTGCAGGATAAATTTGGCTTCAACTTTTTTTCTTTTAAATATTTATTTGCCCAAGGATTCAAAAGTGGCTGTGCTTTCGAGTTTCGGGCCTGCTCAAAATTCTGGAAATTGTGCCTAAGCAACTTTCCAGTTTTTCCTCCATATTTATTCGGTGTAAGGAGACCTCATACTTGTTCTGCTGGACTTTGCTTATCAAAAGGTTTCTAAAACTGCCTTACTCCCTCCAAAATCTGAAATTCAGGGTGGGGGTGGGGGAGGCTGCCCTTTCGCCTTCACTGACATATGAAACTAGCCCACGCCCTTTCACGTGGTTTCAGTTTAATTTATTTCGGAGTCTTGACTGTGAAGATATGTTTTGAAATAGAATTCATTTACTGAGCAAAACTGAACCTTACTGAAAATGGACTTGGATCCAATGTGCTCTGAATGCCCCGAATGTTACTTTTCTTCAATAAAATTATTGACTTAAAGAAGCAGATGATTGCAGAAGATATTGTAAAGCTAGCAAAATATGAAGTGTATTTCAAACAGTACTTTTCGAAATTAAAATAATTTTATTAGCATCAGTATTCCAAAATAGCAGTCAAACTTTGCAACAAAAATTTCATCCGCTTCCAGGTGACCAACTGAGTAAAAATTATGCACATGTGTGTACAATTCCGACAACAATACAAATTATTTGAGCCAAATGCCTCAAACAATGCCATGTTAAATCCAATGGTCATTCGAAAGTTACTTAACGAACCACTGCTACACAAATGAAATCAGGTTTAAAAAAAAAAAAAAAAAAAAAAAAGTGCGTTATCAGTAATAGAAATAGAAATAGAAAGTCAGCATTTTGAATCCGATATGGACACTCAAAAATCATTTTCAAAACCGCTGGTACTACAAAAACGCAATTATCTCTGTTATCAATATTGCACTAAACTGTATATACAGGATGAATCTGTATTACCGGTTGCGAGTAAAGAACAAAAGTCTAAGTTATTACACGATTTTGAAATGTGTGTAAAATCATGCTTTAAACTTTTTAATATGTTTAAAACATTTTTAACATCCTGTTCATGTTTTAAACACATGTTTTGTTCTTTTTTCAAAAGACTGTATTTTTCCAACCCCGTACTATTGTCAAGAGTCTGAGCACACAATTGATTTTTCAAAACTTGTATCCATACAAAACTATGTTTATTGGACTCGTTTTTGAAAATAAACAACGTTGTTGGAAAATTCATGGTTTTGCTGACATAGACAAAATTTATTGAAGAAACATGACTATCGTCACGCTTTGCTAGATGATACAAGATTTCCACAGCACCTAGTAATGTATGAATCCTTGTTAGTAGATGTCTCTTTACTGAAATGAAATGAAATCTTTCAGTTTTACGTAACATGGTTATGCCGAGTAGGCTAAAAGAGACGGCGATGATGAGAAATGAATGCAAAGGTGAAGTAAATGGGAGGAAACGGAAGAACCCCGAGAAAATCGAACCAACGAACACGATGTTTGTCCACCACAAAGCCCACCTGGCGCGAGCTGGGATCGACCAGGTACTCCATGTACCAGAGGTGAACGCTCTATCATTGAGCCACCGTGCATCCTTGTCTCTTCACCTCAACGAACAGTTGTGTATACGCTATTTGATCTTGTCGTAATAAGGACAAAACTGGTGTCAAATCTGTGACATGTAATCTTACTGCATTTATTCGCCTGAACCAACTGAATAGTATGAAGAAATGCAAATACCGTACTTTAAGAAACTGTTCACTAACAAGCAAGGTTTTCCAAGTGTCGCACTCCGATTTGCTTAAAATTCTTGGAGTGAATAAAGGAATCAAAAGTAAGACATACTTTTTTTTTTTTAATTTTTTATATCGGCCAACGTGGGAGACGAAGGTGGTACACACATTCCTAAAGTGCGAACATAGGACAATAGAGGTTGTTCAGCCTACGTTTGGCCGATTTCGTTCCTTTCCCCTCCCGGGCAGAATTGACTCACCCGACGTGGCTCGTGATGTCCTGCAGTGTTGTGCAGTGGCTTCCTGGAAACGGAGTTGGTTTTCCGCGCGGACGACAATAACGCACAAAACAGAACCACTGTTGTGAGTGTTGTTAAATTTGTTTCCAAGTGTGTGGGTTTCCGCTCTGTGACCAAAATGCCGCCCAAACTAAGCCGGTTTTGGGAAGACTATGTTGCGGCTCTTTATGACGTCCACTTTAGTGTTTCTGTCATTAGAAAACAGTGCAAGAAGAATGGTTACAACATCAGTTTAAGTGGAATAAAAAATATTATTAAATAAAAAGTACAAGGGCAACGAAGCTCCACCATTTGGATCACCAACGAAGTTGCCTAGGAAGCGGGAATGCACCAAGGCCACCTCCACCATGTAGAGGAAACTTCGCAAAATGGCAATGCAAGAAAATCCACCAACACAAAAGTGTATGGCTAATCGTCTTAACTATCTTTGGAGACTGTGAGCCGGACTTTGGAAAGCTGTGCAAAGGGAATGGGACAAGATTCACCTCCCAGTTCTTCAGAGAAGCCTATTACAGTGGAAATTACGCTGTCGGGCTATTGTTAGGAACCAAGGGAAACACATCGAGCACTTACGGACCTGGCGCCATGGATTCTTCTAAATTTTTAGGTAAGTCGAAATTGGCCAAATGTAGACTGAACAACCTCTGTATGACACATTTTAGCAAGGCTATAACTAGCAAACGCACAAAGCGGATTTGCTTGAAACTTCTGGAGTGAATAAAGGATTTAAAAGTAGGACATACGTTGTTTTTCATATTGGCCAACGTGGGGGGGATGAAAGGGGGTAAACACCTCCTAACGTAGGAACATAGGGCAATATGACACCTTTTAGCAAGGCCGTAACTAGGAAACGCACAAAGCGAATTTGCTTGAAACTCCGGCAGTGAATAAAGGAATGAAAAGCAAGGCATGCGTGTTTCAGGGCTCAGAGTAGTTTTGTCTCTTGTAAATAGTTGAAAAGTGACCAAAATCTCATCATGCCCCTTTTTTCCTTTGTCAATTTCTCCATCACCTCTCTCTTTGTTTGTTGTTTTGTTTCATCTTTTCTTCTTCTTGAGCTTCCTCCTTTCTTAGGTTTTCTAAGTATCCTTTGTAGTTATGGTAAGCAGACTTAGCAGATGTAAGAAGCTTCTGAGTAAGTGGAACTAGTTCTGACCTATTTCCGAATTTCTTCATCCCAGACATTATATTTAACTTAGCACTGAGAGTTCTCAAAGCCCTGAAATATTAAAATACATCACCTACTCGTAAGAACATACAAGAAGCATAACACAAGACGAACATGATGAACGACACAAACACACACACACAACGTTGAGCGGAGCGTTAATTATTACGAGAGAAAACTAAAAGACTATAATGATAGAAGAAAGAATAGACACAGAAGGGTTCTCAACCCCACCTTGAGAGCTTAAGCATCCACCACCATCCACTGTACTTTAGAAAGAATAAAAGCTGAAGTGAGAATAAAGCTGATTGTTTCACATGTGGCAACAAGTACTGAAGCTTTCAGAAGAGTAATAAGTAACAAGTTTCTGTCCTTTTTCCATTTCTTTTTATAATATTTTTCTTAGAAAACTGCCAATGCAAAACATAAATCACACGCGAAAGTCACTTTACCTCCGAAAAAAGTAACTTTTAGTGACAAATTTGAAAAAAAGTAACTTTTAGTTAAAAAAAAAAAAAGTGACTCGCTATGAGCCCTGGTTTTATATATATATATCGGCCACGTGTGGGATGAAGGTAGTAAACACCCACCTAAACTGCGAACATACGAAATACTACACCTGTTAAGAAGACCATAACTAGTTACGCCGTTAGAGATACACATTAGCTAATACTGGGAAACAGCAATAAGTTTGGCCACTTTACGTGAAACAATTTTGAGCATCCGCTTAAATACCCACAATTACGTTTTTGAGGTAAATGAAGCGAGGTTATGCTCCTGACTTGCCTGGAGAGCCCACCGCTGCAGCTCTACGTCATGCAGTAGTAAATGTGCACCTATGGAGATTTGAAAATTCTGAAGCACAGCGAGCGACACCTCACGCAATTTCTCTTTCAGTGTTTCACCTGATGAGACATGCTTTTCCCAACGGTACGAGTGTTTTCGCGGCGATACTCTCTTGCAATGTCGCATGGCGGACTGTAACGACAATCTTTTTCATTTTCCACTCTTCCATAATTCAAGTGCTTTCCTCTTGTATTCCAAGTCCATAAATTCACCACTTATATCACCGCAGGTCCCCGATGCTCTCCTTCGCACATATTCCTCGTATGTTTCATCCACTTCTCCAGAGTCTGTGATGGCATTCGGTTCCATGACATCCTCATCCAAATCAAAGTGTACAGTAACGTCTTCGTTGTATATTGGAATGGTTCTATATGTAGCGTCGTTGATCAATTCCAGGAGGTAGTCTGCAAGGTGTGTTTGTCCTGTTTGGAGGTTGTTCTCGAATGTCTACAATAGCTAAATAGGCTGCAAGTAGACGAATGACGTTTAATGGATTTACACCCATTTTGGATAGGGCCCTATAGCTTTGATATATTACAGCCCAATAAATATAAGGAAAAGGATGCCTTATTGTGCATATATATACACACCGTTCAGTCCACGTCATTGATGATATATAGAACACAAGGCATATACGATTAACACATTGACTATTACTCACTGATATAACCTATCGACACACTTGTACTTGATCATATTGTTCTGATAGACGATTTACTGTGGCGTTATTCTTACGAGATAACACTCCACTTGTAACACGCTTATCAAGGATAAAACGAGTTGAGTTGGTTTTGAGTTTAACGTCCCGTTCAGCAGCGAGGCTATATGAGATGGGACCTACTGATTAACATGGAATCCGAACATGAGCTCCCGCCGGGAATCGAACCCGGGACTCCCGCGCCAAAGGCGCGTACGCTACCCGCTTAGCTACGAAGGAGCTCCAAGGATAAAACGAATTAAATTCAGTGTCCAATTGTGCTATGAATTGTTCGTAATTATCATATAATTTCTAGTATCGTGTCAGGGTAACCACGCTCTAAACACTCAAAGATATTGCTTTCTAAAACAGGTACAAACAATTCGAACTGCAGTAACAAATTCCTATCTTATCTCTCACCTTGGCCAATATTTACAAGGGATCAATCGATTGTTTTTCTTAAATCTCTCCATAGCAACAGGAATTCATACCACCTCTCACATTGCATGCAGATGATGACACAATATTCGTAATTGATTCGCCATTTGCCAGTTGTTTTCCCCTTATTGTTTCTTCCTCTACAAATTTCAAAAGCGTCTAGCGAATCGACAGAGTGCGTTGCTCGTTACGGCCTTTCTAAAAGTGGTCATATTTCCCAATATTCGGTTTATGGGATGTTTACCACTTCATCTTCCACGTTGGCCGATATATAAAAAAAAAAACACGTATGTCCTACTTTTGATTCCTTTATTCACTGCAGGAGTTTCAAGCAAATCCGCGCTGTGTGTTTGCTAGTTATGGTCTTACTAAAATGTATCATATTGCCCTATGTTAGCACTTTGGCGGATTTACCCCCATCAACCTCCAATTTGGCCGACATAAAAAAGTCTATCCTATTTTTGTTTCCTTTATTCACTCCAGGAATTTAAAGCAATTCAGCTTTGTGAGATGCTAGTTATGGCCTTGCTAAAATGTGTCATATTGTTCTATGTTCCGACTTAAGGGGGGAAGGGGCACCTTCAATCCCCACGTTGGCCGACATAAAAAACACATATGTTCTACTTTTGATTATTTTATTTACTCCAGGAGTTTCAAGCAAATCCGCATTGTGCGCTACTAGTTATGGCCTTGCTAAAAGGTGCCATATTGCCCTAGGTTCGTACTTTTGGGTGGTGTTTACCTACTTTATCCCCCACACTGGCCGATATAAAAAACACGTAAGTCCTACTTTTAATTCCTTTATTCACTCCAGGAGTTTCAAGAAAATCGGAGTGCGACACTTGGGAAACCTTACTTCTAAGAGTTCAAACACGTGTTCAAGTGGTTATTTAGAGAAGAGAGTCGTTCGCTGTGGAAAATAGCTGTACCATATCCGTCAAGCCGCAGAAAAAAAAAAAAAAAAATTGAAACAAAATTATCTTCATTGTATCCTTCAAAAAATAATTTTAAATCACATAAAGTAGTTCTGAATTCGACAGTTTTTCAGTGTTTACATAAAATAATAATAATATAATGTCTTGTCTATTACTTGCAATAAATAGGCATTAAGGATAATGAATGACCCAGATTAGTAGTAATGTATGTAATTAAGGCTTCGTCATTACACGGTAGAAATATCTTGACAACATGGAAAATAACTTAAAACAATCTTACAAACTTTGGATCATTTCATCTCAACAATGAATACTACAGCTAAATATACAGATAGAAAAAAAAAATCCATTCCTTCCTTGGACAATACAGGAGACATACAATTTGCTTTACAGATAAAGTTTTTGTCTATGGCTGCATCACATTTGTAAAGCCTCTTGTGAAACTGACAATTGCCATAAATATACCGATTTCTGATACAGATACAGTACAACTAGTACATTACTTGCCTATAACCACTTTCGACTCACTCATTTGAGGATACTTTTGTGCTTCATATCTGATTTCCTCTTGTACAACGTTATTTACCTTACTTTTTTAATATTGTGAATGTGAATTCGGTTTTATTTCTGTCATTATGGAGTGTACTGCTTTGTATTGTGGACAACCTGCTTTTGATTCATTAAAAAGAGTGCATCAATTACCACTTTTCTTCCGTCACACTGAAAAATAATATTTTATGACACTATAACAAAATATTAAAGAGTTATTACTTCAGTTTATCATTGTATCGACTGAACAATCTTCAACACTGTCATAAAAAATAAGCCGTTTTCTCTGTACGATTATTACACTTATATTCCGTTCCTTCCATTTAACAATAAATGGACCAAGGATAGACGAAGACCATAGCCATTTAATAAAACCTACTATAGCACTAGTCACTACTAGATAGAAACACTAATGATCCGATCTCGCTGAAATCAACGTCTTAAACGATTCTTATGTCAAGTCTACACAAGCATTCTTCTAGAGAGAATACCGATTTCTTACACTTATGAATGGAATCTCCATATTCCTTGTAATAAATTATCAACGAACAAACCCTTTTTGTCCATATCTGTTGTCCGAAAAGGTTGAGTGTTGTTTTGAAAACAATAGTGAACATTTTTCCGTTCACTGCACAAACATGCAAGCTTTGCAACCTGCATATATATGTGATAATCCGTAATATATATATATATATTCTGGAATATATGAAATGTCTAGCTAGATTCCTTATGTTTTCGTTGACTCATTAACTTTCTGTATTTTTCTTGGCGGTTCACCATCAACATCAGAGCTTTGTCCTGGGACTACTTTTTGAAATGCGAAAACAAGATACAAACCTGTAAAATATAACGTGAACAGTTATGAGAAATATACTTAACATACACTACTAACACAAGTAATATTCACAACCAGAATAAAATCAAATAAAATTCAGTACACACACATATAACTTTGAACAAAGTAACTGCGAAAGGACATCTGTTTTCCACGACACTGAATTTAAGTTTACATAAGTGGTTGAAGCAGGACATTCCCAAACCGACAGAGAACAACAACAGCCATTAAACTAATCTAATGATTTAAATTTTAATGTATCACTTACTATATTATATTGGTTGGCAACTTCCTTAATATTGTTCAAAATAAAACCTTGTACTTACAACTCACAGTTTCGGTGAAAATTACGCATGTTAATCTTCGCAACTTATTTTCAGATATTAACAGGAACAAAGAGATAGGTAAATTAATCGAAAGATACAAATATCACTTGAACTCATACATAATCGATTATAAAAACACAGTAAATGGTATATTGGGGTTGCAGGTAATTAATTTTTGCTATTTGCTGGAACTGACGCGTTTTTATTGAGATTATTAAAAATAAGAAGTGGAAACACTTTTACTGGACGGTTTCAGCTACTGAAGCTTTGTTCACCAGAAAAGTTATGTTAAGATTGAGCCACTTTATAAATACATTTGGACTTTTAGTACACAGGTTCACAAGGGAGAGAAATTGCCGTAAAAAAAACTACACAAACAACCAGTTTCGGGGTCTCTCAAAATATGAACATTTGCAATGAAAATGAAACATGTGTTCATAAAGTGATTCGATCTTAATGTGAGTAACCTGCCTAGAGAACAAGGTCACAACTCAAGTGGCCGAAACTGTCTAGTAAAAATTTTACAGAACCAATCAATGAAATTAGTGTTTACACTCATCATTTTAGTTGAGTTGATTTTGAGTTTAACATCCCTTTCAGCAGCGAGGCTATGAGACGGAACCTACTAATTAACGTGGACTCCGAACCACATGAGCTCCCGCCGGGAATCGAACCCAGGTCTTCCACGCCAAAGACACGTACGCTAACCGCTCAGCCACGAAGGAGCTACTCATCATTTCAGATCAACTGATTTTCACTAATCATGTCAACCCAGAACTGCAAGCTTCCAAATCGATACCACATCTACAATACGAAAATATATCTATAATTATGATTCAGTTTTTGTCCAATTGACTACGATCCAAATTAACCCGAAAATTCTTGGTTTATATAAAAACAATCTTCTCACCTTCCTCTCCATATTATTTAATTATTATTTTTTACATGTTAACTTAAGTTTCATTAATACAATTGAATTGTTGTTTTTTAATGTTATATGAGCCTGAAATAGGATTTTTTTTACAATCGTTATGTGAACTTCGATTCTTACTGATGCATTTCTTCACTTGTAGAAAAAATAAAATATTTCAGTTTAACATCCTACGCTTATGCTCTTTCAGGTAAGTGGGACGAATGATTAAGGCAAGTGAATAATGGAAGAATTGGTGAAATGAAAATGTGAGGAAACGGCAGTACCACGAAAAACCTATAGACACTGTACCACCACAAACTCACTTAGCCGCGGATCGAACCAGGGACCCCATGTACAAGAGGTAAGCGCTCTACCACTGAGCAACCGTGGCCCCCTCTTCACTTGTGGAAATTTGGGAAACAACAAGTAATTGTTTCTTCAGATGATCCTGTTTCCTTGTAATATTTTTTCAGGGTAACAACTTTGAACGATGATTAGTTACAAAATCAAGTATTACAACCAGAGTTGGTATTGAGGAAAGTTAGAGCTAACCCACATTATTCACGAATAAAAGGAACTTCGTTACACAATGCAGAGGTATGTCTATTATTAATTTATGTGATATCAGGGCTCATAGGGGTCTGGTCTCTTGTAAATAGTTGAAAAGTGCCCAAAAGCACAAGAAAATGTGACAAAAATCCCATCATGCCCCTTTTTTCCTTTGTCAATTTCTCCATCACCTCTCTCTTTGTTGTTTTGTTTCATCTTTTCTTCTTTACTTTTTTTTTTTTTTTTTTTTTTTTTTTTTGAGCTTACTCCTTTCTTAGGTTTTCTAAGTATGCTTTATAGTTACGGTAAGAAGGCTTAGCAGATGTAAGAAGCTTCTGAGTAAGTGGAACCAGTTCTGGCCTATTTCCGAATTTCTTTATCCGAGACATTATATTTTACTTAGCACTGAGGATTCTCAAAGCCGTGAAATATTCAAATTTATCACCTACTCTTAAGAAGAACATCCAAGAAGCATAACAGATGATGAACCACACAAACACACACACACACACACACACACACACACACACACACACACACACACACACACACACACACACACACACACACACACACACACACACACACACACACACACACACACACACACACACACACACACACACACACACACACACACACACACACACACACACACACACACACACACACACACACACACACACACAACGTTGAGCGGAGCGTTAACTATTACGAGAGAAAACTAAAAGACTATTATGATAGAAGAAAGAATAGACTCAGAAGGGTTCTCAACCCCATCTTGAGAGCTTAAGCATCCACCAACCATCCATTGTGCTTTAGAAAGAATAAGAGCTGATGTGAGAATAAAGCTGACCGTTTCACATGTGGCAGCAAGTACTGAAGTTTTCAGAAGAGTAATGAGTAACGAAGTTTCTGTCTTTTTTTTCATTTATTTTTATATTTTTCTTAGAAAACTGCCAATGCAAAACACAAATCACACGAAAAAGTCACTTTACCTCCCAAAAAGTAACTTTTATTGACAAATTTGAAAAAAAGTAAATTTTAGTTAAGAAAGTTACTCGCTATGAGCTCTGTGATATGTATCCTATAGCGTCCTTCAGAAATGTTGATGTGAATAAATTTGATTGTTATTTCATGTTTATTTCCTACCTCAGTAATAAGAAATGGTATTTGTAAATAGTTAATATACACATACAAAATACGAATATCTCATTGGCGCTAGAGACACATGAAATACAGTTTTCCATTCTTTTGACGGAAATATTGACAAATACTAGAAAACACAGTTTAAGATAAAAACAATTTAAAAAAAAAGAAAAGAGGAGGAAAACTGAGATTTTGTTTGAACGTTGGGTATTATCATTTCTATGGCCAATGTTGGTCCAATCAGTTGTTATTTACTGAAAATTAACAGGTGTCTAAAGTTGCCCCGTTTTCAATTTAACTTTGGAAAGTAACTATTTGTTTCCGCTTTATTTTCACACATTGTTCGCCCTAAGCCTTTGGCTCGTCTGCAAATAGCCGGCACGCTAGCGACAACACGAGGGATGTTACATAAATTCTAAGCCTAAGCAAGCAATATTAGACCTAAACATGTAACTTTTAAGCTGTATTGTATTGACCCTTCTTATGATGTCATACCAAGTTTGGTATTAATATCGATTTTTATTCTGTTGTTACAGGTCCAGAAAAACAGAAGAGTGAGCAAAGTGTGACCAAATGGAGAAATTGAAGGCAAGAGCTGTTATTGAAGATCTCCACAAGAAAGGTTTAAAGCAGCAGGAGATCCACGCCGATGTGGTTGCTACTTTAGGCGATAGTGATAGTGACGTTTCATATGCCACAGTGAAGAAATGGAGAGTCGAATTTAAGAAGAGGAGAGCTACCATTGAAGATGACACCCGATCAAAAAGGCCCGTGGAAGCATTAACTTACGAGAATATCGACAAAATGCATGAAATCGCAGTGCCTGATAATCTGCGAATGACTATCAGGCAGTTTGCTGAGACAGTGCACGTATCTACTGCAAGCACTGACCGAATTATCATCCAGCATTTGGAAATGAGCAAAGTTTCCGCGAGGTGGGTGCCAAAACCAAAGCTTACCAGACGCAACCTTTCAAGGGACAATCTTAATCTTTTCTGGAGAAATCCAAACGCCTTTCGCACTCGATTCATAACAGTAGACGAGAAATGGGTCCACCATTACCAATACAGTCCAAACGAAGTTCCAAGCAGTGGAAACACCCCTCATTTCCCAGCCGAAGAAGCCAATTCAGTGCCCTCAGCCGGAAAAGTGATGGCTAGTTTTCTGGGATTCGGAAGAGGTAGTGATAGTGGATTATTTTCCAAAGGGGTGAACAGTGATTGGGAGTACTATATAGATCTATGACAGCTGGGAGATAATACTGGCAGAATCGTCGTGGGAACCTGACCGCAGGTGTGCTTCTCCATCAACACAATGCCACTAGCTACAAGTCAGTCACCGTAATGGCAGCAATTCATGATTGCGGCTACGGGTTAACCACACCCACCTTATTCGCCTGATTTGGCACCTAACTTTCACCTCTTTTCGAAGAAGTTGGAAGGTACTCATTTCGACACTGATGATGACATTACGCATGCCATAGATGAAATTTTACACGCCTTCGACAAATCATTTTTACCAGCGACATTAACGCACTTGAACATGTATTGACACAATGTGTTGATTTGACAGTGGATTATGTTGAAAAGCAACACCATTCTCAAACTCTCTGCTGCTCCGTTCATAGGTAGGCTTAGAACTTGTGTAACAACCCTTAGAACTTGTGTAACAACCCTCGTTAGCCTGACTGTGAACTATTAGGAGCGTGACTAACAGACTGATACGTTGCGCTATTATAATAAGAATTGAATGTTTGTTATCTTGTGTTATTAATGTATTCTATGTTACCCATTAGAAATTTTCAGAGCAAAAGTTTTGTTGTACTACCAGATATCGTGATGTCATTTATGTTTCGATTTTGAAATTGTCCAAAGTCGCCCCGTTTTATAGCATATGCATTATTTAAGAATAGTTTTAGGAGTTGGTATCACTTAGTATTAAATAATATTAAAATCCTATGTTTTGAAATAAAATAAAGTTAATACTAGTTTTATTTCAAATTAGATGTTTACATTAGTGCAGAATCATTTCTACTATCACAGATCAAACATAAAGCAACGAAACTTTACTTATAGGAAGAAAAGATGAAGTCTAATGGAATTCAGGATTATTTTGAGATAGGTATTGCACGGTACAATTACTTCCAGAATTTTATATATATTGTATATAATATGTAAATATCATTTCAAACAATTGAAAAATACTATCTGAAGTATGTACTTACAAGCTGCTTCCCATTCTGACTTTGACAACGTTCCTACTTTTCTGTGTCCCGTTGTTTTCTGCATATACTGCTGTGCATGTTCATAATCTTCAGGTATTTTGCCCAATAAAGGAGCTTCATGGAATGGTGGGTAAGTCTAGAGTAACAATGAAAGAAACAATATATAATACTTGATTTATAAATATATTCTCAGGACAACTGATTGAAATTAAAGTAGTTACGCAATAAGTATGAATATAAAAGGGGAACTCATTAAATACTCAAGACACTTACTTGAAATTTCCTCTACTACTTTTGATGTAGCCACAGCACCTTATTTCCCCGTCCGGTTACGAGTTTCTGGAGTCCGTCAACCCTTTTTTTTTCTTTCTTTAAAGCTAGTCCTTGCGAATACTGAAAAACCGTATGAACTACTTTCTTACCAATGTGGAACTTTTGTTGTAAGAGAGGCTCTTTCAGACTGCCAAAAGTGTGAAAACCACACGGAGTTAAGCCACAACTGTAAAGCGAATGTGGCAATACCTTCAAATGCAACTGATCGACAACTCGCACAGTTCTCGACGCAATATACGGTCTCGAGTTACCATTCTGAAGAATGCTACTTTCGTGGACAAGTCTATACATTTCGAATTTAAAATACAGAGGTATTACAGCGAAAACGAAGGACAGAGCAATATAAAATATATCAATTCAACCTAATGGATTGTTAGTTGGGTAATATCTTGACAGTTTATCGGTTTCTATTATTGTTATTTGTAATGATCTGCAGTATGTTCGCTACCTGTCACTTTAAGCACCACACCGCCTGTCAAATGCAATATTGTATGAACATCGAAAACTGTAGGTCTCAGTATGGAATCGATCCTGAAACTACCTACACCAAACGTACATTTGTAATACGTAATAATCTGACATAGTGTCATTTGGGAGAAGTATGTTTTGTTTGGTAACTGTTAGCCTTGTGGTGTCACATAGTATGCCTAATAATGTCCCTCTGCCGATATTTGCATGGTGCAAAATTTCAGTGTTTTGTGTCTATTAGTTTAAAGTTGCAAGGCGTATCAATATAAAGGTCTGTCCTGCATATGATCAAACAACTCTATGAAAACTACCGATGCAAAGTGCGGACAAATAAAAACCACGAACGATTCAAAGTAAAATATAGACAGGTGAAAGTGCAGAGGCACCTCCCATATACAACAACTATTAAAATAATTTAATTCTGAGAACTTTATTGCAATTACACCTACCAAAAATAATTGTTATAATGTCATAAAATCAAAGTAAATCAAAAATTATTTTTAAAAGTTCCCACAAATACGTCATTTTAAACAATATATCAAATTTTACCAGTTTTTATATCTTCTAAATGGTTTGAGATATCAAATTGTTGTAAACATCATGTGATCTTTGTACATTGAGAACAATATACATAAATCGATGTGATATACTTATCTTAACACTATTTCGAGATAAAGTCCTTTGGAAAAAAGTAAAATTTTCAATCCCCTGTAACTTTGTTTCTACTAGTTCGAAATAGTCATATGTAGGGGCACGAGATTTTCGCACTAAGAATTTGAAAATTTCGCGTTTTGTCGCATTTTCCAAATAAAGTTTCGCATTTTGTAGCTATTGTGGCAAAATAACAAGACAAGCAACGTGTTTTATGCGGTTGACCTTGAGTAGAAGAAGACAGAAGGTGTTTGCAATGATGCCATTGGTTAGCTAACTAAAACGGCTCCTCCGCATCCAGCTGCGATGGTGATAGCTAACGTGCAACATGTTTTCTATAGCCGTATAATGGTGCCCAAACTGCACCATTCATGTCACGTTCTATCGTTGTCAGCAGAAAACTGGCGCTTTTAACCCATTTTAGAATTTTGGGTTATTTCACGTATTGCTAGAAATTTCGCGCAAAACTGCCAATTTCGCGTTTTATCGTGCAACGGAAACCAATGAAAATACACATAGAATATCATAAAACGTCAAGAAACTGAAAAATACTTAATTCTGACGCATTTCGTTTTATCGCGCATTGCGAAAAACTCGTGTGTCTAGTAGAAAACCGAGAAATGTCCCTTTTTAAAATGTCCTGATTTAACTTATTTGCAATACTTACAATATTTGCAATAATGTTTAATTTTTTACATGTTTCATTTCATTACAGATGCTCTTTTTCCGAATGATAAACCGCTGTGTTTTTCAATACTCTTCAAAAGATTATTGTTAGGAAAGGAAAATAATCACATTCAAACGAAAAATATGTTACCAAGCACTGTATTAGTTGGTAAACAGACGTCACATATTAATAAAAATAATTTAACATTTTTGGAAAATGCTTTCAAGGTAATTGATAAATAACCGTTAAGACGAACCGTATTTTATGTTTCATCAAAATTTTATGCTTCAAGATAGTCAAGTAACCTTTTTTTCTTTTGTTTTAAACCACAAATGAATGATTAACTTACGATTAACGTTAAATGAAATAAGAACATGCGTATTGCCGATGTAGTAGTACATCATATATTCTACTACTATAGTTGTGTCCTATTTTTCGCTTATCAGAATCTGGTCATTCTAGTCATATGATAACCGTAGTATTTGAAATAGAAGTATTTTCGATGTGCATTACTCCGTCAATCTCTCGTTATTACTTTGTAGGACCTTCCAAAATTTGGTTATTTTTCGATATACTATAGCGTCCTTAGCATGCAAACACTGCATGACAAATGTGGTATAATTCATGTTGAATTGTTACATGTAGATTTGCACTGTGTACTAACCCAACATAGTGTCATTTGAAAAAATAAAATTTTATGCTCGATAGGCAACACTGTTAATCTTGTGGTATCACGGAGCAAGCTAAACAATGTCCCCCTGCCGGTATCTGCATGGTGCAAAACTTAAACGTTTTCTATCAATTACAAGGGCGTATCGATATAAATGGTCCACCTAAAAAAGATTCAACGTAAAATGTAGACAGATACAGCGCAGAGCCATCTCCCGTACACAACGTCGTAACGGAAGGAATATTTAGAAAAATAAAAGCAGAACAGAGGGAAAGAAACATAATATTCGAAGAACAGAAAGATAAAAACATAATAATATTCAAAGACGAGTAGATTTGAGTAAAAAAAAAGAAGAGCAGGGACAAGTAGATTGACAGAATGCTTGGGACAAACAAACAGAGGAACACAATGTCCGTGTAAACTGCAAGAAGATTTGAGGAAAAGATATGAAAGAAAACGGAAGAGGAGGAAAAATATCGTAAAGATTCAGGATGAAGTACAGTAGATGAAAGATTCGTTGTAGGGATTACCAGACCAAAGTCGGAAACTGACGATGATAATAGATTTAACAACTAAAAGGTCTACTTCAAACGCTGATTACCATGCAAGAATGAAAGCTCAATTTTTATCTTCCACATACTACATGAAGTGACAAGTCAGCGGACTACAAATGTAAGGATCAGAACCAATTTTTGCATGCAAAACCGTTTTGTCCCATTCTGTTTCCGTTATTCTTTAACACAGTCTTCTTGAAGAGAAATGCACTTCTTCTAACGGGTCTCTAACATTGTGATACCCTTGGAATAATACGATTTCTCAAGGTGCAAAATGGGCTTCCGTTTCCGATATTACCCCCTCATTTGTGTGAAATTTCTTTCTCTTGAAATCTGTTTTCAAGTTAGGAAACAGACAGTAATCGCTGGAGAATATGGTGGGTCGAGAAATAACTCCTAACCAAACAATCCAATTTCATCTTTGCTTTTATGCATGAGGGTGCAGGTGTGTTGTCAGCATTCAACAAGATTTATTCTTCCTCAAATGCGGTAGTTGTTTTCTTGATCTCCTGGTCCAAGTTGTATATTAATGTAACAGAATACTCGCGTTATTGTTTCTCCTTTCTCCACATAGTCGATGAATATTATGCCACGCGCATCCGAAAAAATACTGGCCATAACCTTGCAGATCGAACGCTGTGCCTTTTGGCCGCTTCGGTCGGCTTTCATTCGCTTACAACCACTCTGTAGACTGTTTATTGGACTCCGGTGTGTAATAATGGATCCATGTTTCATCAGTTGTTACAAACGGACGTAAACATTCGAACTAACGCCAAAGCACAAGAATCATCAACACGTTGCTAGTTTTAGTTGATTGTTAGGGAACGCAGCACCCATCGCACAGACAACTTCATATCCAATGGTCACGTATAACATAGTGCACGCATTCTGCTGATATTGTTAAGATGTCAGCTATCACACTTACTTCAATTTTTCGATCATCCAAAACAACACAATATACTTATAGTAACTGTCTCGTATAAACGACCTGAACGTTCAGTATCATCGGTGCATGTACGACGATGTTTAAATTCGGCATTTCCTTCTTTACTGTTGTATACGTTGGAAAAGATGTGTCATAACATTATCAACCCATTCCCTGGTTCAGACTTTTTTTTTCTCATTAGAAAGCAATGTTTAATCAAAACACGAACTTCTTTGGAATCCATCTTCTTTCACCAACACAAGTAGCGTCACACTAATGTCTGTAAATCGTAAATTAATCGATGGAATATTTAAATTTGGTGCTACTGAATAAACATAGAGATCTTCACGTATTTATATATGTGAGACCATGGGCTCTTCATCAAATGTGATATGTTAATACTTTCACTGCCGCCAATTAAAGTACTGGAAGCATAGTCAATCTTACTTAGTCATAATTTTGGAAGACTTTCTTAAAGATCTGTGGTGAAAAAGAACATGTTTTGTATTTCTTTATCTATGTCTTTTAAAAGTATTTTCAGCAATCTCATCTGTAACGTTGTGAAAGTAAGAAGTTTGCTTAGTTTCGATAGCGTGCTTACGGGTTTAATATCCAACGAGAATATTTGCCTCGGACATAAAACCCTTGTAGTTATTCGTATCCTACTTAAATCCTAAGTTTTGTCTCATATGGCATCACCAATGAAGATATATTAAACTCATATAATTGGATTAATCAATTAATATAATTTGCTAGTCTTTACACGTCCACACTCACTAACCCTGGATCTGTGAACTTTAGAGCTATGAACTATTCGTCTTATGCAACTAAAGGCAATACTTTTCGCTCTCATCACAATCTTCCTGTAGAATCATATAGTTATGGGAGAGTCTTGTAATCTGCAGAAAAATTAGTATTCAGCAGCTTAATTAATCCTTCAGAAATTAATTTGCATTTCACAGAAGAATTTGCTGTCTTACTCAGAATTTCTACGCTTTTTACCTTTGGAAAATTTGCCTATTACAGAAATTTTAGTATGTTCCCCGACTCTCTCTGACTCCTGTCAGAGAGGATTTCTGTCAACCAGAAATCACGATTCCGCCATTCTTGTGACATAGTAGTAAAGACCCCTATCTTCTTCACCTCTCTTACACCAATCAAACTTCCTTATCATATAACAAAAGAAACAAACACGTGTTAAACGTTTTTACCTGAATTAAAAGCTTTAATAAACTAATGCAACAAATATAAATAGTACAGAGAAAGGTTCTAAAGTGAATTGTAATTATTACTGACAGGATACAGAGGTGAGTTTACCATTCCTTTATCTTCTCTAGCTTTTAAAGCCATTTCTATCTTACTGCATCACATTATATTGAAATATAACAAGAATTTTTAAATTTATATTTACCTCCAATGCTTGCATCTTTGCCAGAAGAGAACGACCTTCTTCTTTCATTCGTTCATAAAATTCATCAAACCTCTCCTTGGACAGCAACTTAAGATTATGTTTCTCGGCTAACCTGAAAGACAGAAAAAAATGCGATGTATTCAATTCGGCATGCTTGTATGATTATTTATAATTTACACAAAAACAATGTATTCAAACAAATGATAAGACAACAGTATTCACACAAAATACATAATTAAAATAATTTTACACGAAATATAAACTTTAATCTTTACACAGCCTTACATATATATTCCATATATTCACACAACTTGACATAATTAGCTTTTCATTAGTAGTTTTTTTCTGTTAATATTAGTTTACCGTTTCGGCAATATATGCGTATTTGCTTTGGTGAGACTTTGTTCTTATTTAAGTTATACGTAATTTCAAAACAAGAATGAGCAAGATTTACTTACACCATCCTAAAGCCATGTAAGTACTTCAATGCCACTAACATCTTGAAGAAATGTTCGATATAACAACTGATGATAGCTCGAAAACACCTTAATACTCATACAGTTTTCTATCACAGAAACAAACGACGTCATGTTAATTATGAGATGTAAATAACTATTAACTTTTACGTGTCAAGGAAAGAACATGGTGAGTGAGAGCGGGAGGATACTGTGAAAACCCACTTGCACGACGCTGTCCACTAAAATTTCAAGCCTAGAATTGAATCTGAGACCCTGGAGAAATAGTTACATGTGAAGTACTGGGATAAACAAAATAAACAAACCATTACGTGTCAACAAATACGACATAACACACGGGTATAAAATCTAAACGCAACCGATATTATAATTAGGAGCATATGTGCCATCTTAACTACTAGTACTTAACAGAGAAACTGGCAGACACATTTATCTTGATTTTATGCTTAAATACTTTCAAGTTTAGGACATATAACTAAAAGATGGCCAATAAAAAAAATAATAATCTTTCCATCACGATATTGTACTTAAGCACAAAAGTATTAAAGGAAGAATGAATTTTCTGAAACCTGAAACTTGACAACAAAGTTAATTTTCTCAAGCATAATTTTCAACAACTCTGACAACATGCAATATTTTGTTACCTGTCTAATACAACCTACGTAATTATGCTTCAAAAAAAGGAGTTCTATATAGCAGGAGTTCGGTTGGAGGTTATACATTTACGTTAAAAATATACAAGAAACTTTTCTTGCCTTAATTATAAATTTTACAGTAATTCTTCACAAACTCGAAGCCTCAAAATTTAATAACATTGTACTGGTTTCGAATCTCAAATCTATTCTTTTTTTTAAGGTAAATCTAAAATTTACTCCCAATTATATTTCTACTTAAATCGAAAGGATTGTTTTACAAGAAATAAGTATAATAGATTCGATCAATACTTAATATTTCTTTTCCATGGAATAAAATTTCATTATTCCTCACCTCTTCCTTCTAATATTTATTAACTACAGGACGACTTGAACTATGAGATAGTAATACGTAAACATAAATTTAGTACTTACTTGATTAATGTGGGGAAATGTACCAAAAATTCTGGACAGTCCACAACGCCCTCTAGATGGAAATTATACTTTGCACCAAATAAAGGAAAAGGTTGCGAAGTGTCACATTCGAATTCCACTCGGAATATATCGTTACCAAAGGATTTTTTGCCAGAGTCCTGATGCCGTTTGCTGAAATACATGTGATTATATTTTATTTCTCTTTTATTTTTTCCCCCGACAAGGTTTATGTTACAACGTGTCCAAAAAGTCATGTCGCATCAACTTTGGTCAGTAACAACAGTGTAAAGACACGTGGAAACTTAATGATAGTTACACGCACATCTAGTGCCATCATTTGACGTATTTTTGAAATTAATTTGAATAAGCCATGATTAACACGGCATATCAGAAAAATGTCAATCTTCAACGGTGAAAATATTTTTTTAAAAAACAAATATTAAAAAAAAAGAAAAAGAAAACAATGCATAGATCGTGCTTATAATGCATCCAACCATCACACATCACGTTTTATGATGGTCACAACGTTACTAATTGCACAGATATTCTCTGAAAACAGCTTGTGGTTCACAATTAGAAGTTCACTTACTGTGAATACCACAAATTGCTATGAATTGATAGGTTAACGTACCCTGCTCCTAAAATCAAAAGAAAACACTACAGCTTGACGAACTGTCTCATTTTAGGTACTTAGTGAAGTTTCAGCATGCTTTTTTTTTTTTTTTTTTTTTTTTTCTCCTCCTTTCATTCCATCTTTATTCTTGTATTGTTCAATGTTCGGGACATGGTTTAATCAAATTTCTCGGAAATAATGTTGAAGGATGGTACTTTATTGGCTTTTAATCCCATACTATTGCTACGTATCATCACACAACTGTTACAGGCTAAAGTTGAAGAAGTACAGTTATAAGATACAAAGTAGATACTTAGAACTACTGTATATTATTATTACGTACATACTTTATTTACGTAATTAAATAAATCATCTTAGTGACCTGAAACATATTTCTTATATTTCTATTTTTTTTTCATGCTTTTCGATTTAATCATAACTAAAGTTTCGCTATTCGGAGGACTCTCCAAACTTGGTAGAAATATATCTACGAACATGGAAAAGCAATTAGTGTAGTAAAACAAGTTAATTTTAATTCTCGCCACAAGATCAAGTTGTGATGCTGGACAACGCCAATTAAGTATGGTGTGGAAGAAAAAAATGGCACTATTAATCCTAAATGATAAGGAAGGTTTTAATAATCCTCCCTATGGGTCTCATGGCATCGATTATTACTGCTATTAATACCCTCGTGGTCTGGTGACTACCATGCGTGTTAAGGGTGGAGGATACGGAGAAAAAAGTAAGCAAGAAATCGAAGGCTAGAATATGAAGGTAAGCATTATACTAAACAAATAACGACACCACTTGGCATATGAACGCACTTACACAAGGAAAATACTGTACTCGTGGTTTAACCTGCATCTTCACAATGAGGTACGGGATAATGTTCAATGTGAGTTCCAAGAACAGAATCATGGCCAATTGCAGAACGCAGTAAGAGCCTGGACATGCTCAATAATGTTCTGAGTCGGAATGTGTCTCTTACACTAGACCTTTTAGGTTTCCATACAACCAAAAGTCGCAGAGGGTTCTTAAGACGGATGTTCGGGCAGGTCATGGAAAGCAAAGATATGGCTTAATATCATGTAATCTATGAAATGTTGGCGAAGAACCTGCAGCACGTTACACACAACATGTGGGATCGATTCATCCTACATGAAAATGGTTGATTCGAGACACTTATGTATCTCTGAGAAGTGACGCACTTCGTCACTGCCCATTTGGACCATCATCCTCAAATAAGTACGAGCTGCTGATAAAATGGGAATTGAGCCCACTGTTCACTGTTCCATTTAGGTGAAAGTGCGATTCATCACTCTACACAACATTCCACGACCAAGCATTGTCCACTTCCATACGAGCACGAAAGGTCAGTGTGCATGTCATATGAACTTCTGTATCTGCTGTGTTAGTGTTAACTTGCATGGATACCGGTGTAGAAATTTCCGAATAATTTTCCAGACGATCGAATACGCATGTACAGATTTTTTGATACTGTATTAGCACTTATCGGTATCATGTCATCGTTATTCACGGATTTTTTTCCACGATGGCAATGACAATGTTTTCAAGTTCTTGTTGCGTCACTATCTTATGACCTTTTCCTGGTTTCAGTCCTAACATACCAGTCTCCTCAAACTTCCTCAAACTTCCTCTAATCACATGGTGCAGAGGGACCATGACGTAACCTCAGGTGTAGACTGTATTCACCAGTACTGTTGTTCAACGTATAGTGCAGGTTTACTAATAAAGCCCATTCTGCCAATGCCAGCATAACTGATATTTCATCAGTAACCACTGGTCTTGGATGAAAAGTTAGGTGCTTACGCGTGCAAATGCTTCTACAATATGAATTTCAGCATTACCAAGCATCAATAGTGTAGTGTTGTAGCTACGTGGAAGTCCCAGTAACATCGTTTAATGCACCTCCAGAAGTATCTCCAGTATTGGATCCAAACTACCCCCGGATGTAACACGTGTGGTAGCCATTAGACCTATTAACTACTAACCAATCATATCACTACTAACCAATGCCACGAGACCTATTAAGGAGATAATTATGGCCTTTCTTTTAGCGTTTTTTTCTACATCGCATTTAACTGGCGTTGTTCTGCGCCACAATTCCATCTGGTGATAAGAAATGGACTAGTCTGTTTTACCATACCAATTGCTCCTGTATGGTTCCAAACATACTCCCACAAAATTTGACTACATTCTGTCCAGTGGTTATATCTTTGTAGCCCTCTGAACAGCGACACTTTAATTATGAAATGAAATTCTTTTAAGTTTTATGTCCCATGGTTATGCCGGCTAGGCTAAAGGAGACAGTGATGATGAGAAATTAATGAAAATGGTGGAATGAAGAAAGCGGGAGGAAACGGGAGAACCCCGAGGAAACCCACGCACACGGTGTTTGTCCACTACAAAGCTCACTTGGCGCGAGCTGGGATCGAACGTAGGACCCGCTGCACCAGAGGTGAACGCTCTACCACTGAGCCAGCGCGGTCCGATACTTTAATTATGATAACCTGTGAATAATTTATGACATGCTATATAATCAGCACTAGTAGAACAGTCCAATTCAGCGTGCATTAAATACAGATGCAATATGTTAATAATTTATTTTACTACACAGAATATTTTACCTAAAAATAACAAATGAGACTTGTAATTTGTATTACGTGTCGAATTACGCCGCCACTAACATTTACGGTTGTGTTACATCTTTTGTTTTTGTCATTACCCTTTGTTAAGCATTCCGCTATCACCACCAGGATCCCTTGAAACAAACTAAATTTTAAGCACTGAGGTCTCTAAATAAACATTTCATTTTGACTTATGTAAACTCCTTTTAAAATTGCACTGCAAACCTGACGGAAACACAACTTAAGAAAATATATATATTCATACTATCTCCTAGTAAAACTTATTTCTGATTGATTTGATTTACATGCTTAAAGAACAAATTAGACTCTTAATAACAATATTTCACATAATATTTAATGATTATTACAGGATTTTTCATACTATAATAATATACATATTATTGTTATTTCATAAAATTTCAAAGTGTATTATTGTAGATCAAACACCCACTTCCAAATTGATGTAATAATTTAATAACTTACACAATATCGTAAGCATCAGGAATCGTACCAATGAAGTAACCTCCTGGCCTAAGACATTCTGCCGCATTTTGTAACATGCGATCGGCTTGTGGTAAACTTTCGAAACAATAATGGAAAGCAAACTGGCAGCTAACTAAGTCCAACTGTATCGAAGGATTCTTATACTGATCCTTCAATCGAATCTGAAATACGTTTAGTAAGTATTATTTTATGCTAAGGGGAAAAGTAGTCATATTAAACTAACCTCTCTATAGGAAAACTAGAATCTTTTAAAATAGGTTACGAGTAAAACAAATTTTAATTCGTACATAAAAAGGAAAACTAAACTACTTATCTTAAATGTCAAAATTTGTATAAATAGTATCCCACTGCATTGATATCTATTATATAAAAATAAAAGCGATTTTATTGGTAATTGAATCACGGGAAATGGCTGAACCAATTGAAATGATCTGTTGGTATAGTTATCACTTACCTCGAACAGGGTTTCTATCACGCTACTTTGATTAAAATACATATTCTAAGGAGGGAGTAGGAGAGGGGCGAGATATTGAGTATCTCAGAAACTCCTCAAACTAGAAAAATGAAACTCGATATATACATTCCTCATTAAAATAAACGGATATATGCACTATTGTTTTAATGTGGAGGGGGCAGGGGCATTTTTATCTACATTATATATTAATTTATATATGTACGTGTATGTACTACCATTATTTTGGAACACCTGAAGCAATTTAAACCAAACTTAGTACACATATGACTTACAACCTTTTAAAAAAAACTGCGAGATAAAGCAGACTTATCGCCTCTAAGGGTGGAGGTAAAAAGTAAAAATACTTGGAAATGACCTATATTAGTGTCGAATTCATCATTTTCGAGGTCGCATAAATAGATAGTAACACTTCCACTGCCGTTTTGATGTAAGTTCAGCCCCATGGGGTAAACACTCCTAAGAGAGTGCAAGGAGATGACACGCAAACGTAATAGTGAACGACTGATAATAGTATCGAGTCCTTAGTTTTCGGGTTCACTGAGACGAATAGTGACATGTCGAAATCATTAAAGTTCAGACTCAGCCCCTATTGGTATGGAGGGTAAGAAGAGGTGAAAAACAAAATGTTCAAAATGACTGAGATTAGTCTTGAACTCATAATTTTGGAGGAGTCAGGAAAAGATTCACCTATTTGAAATGACTTTTGGGACAGTTAGTACTAATCTCAAGCTGGATTTTTATATATATATATATATACATATATTTTTTTTTTCATGTCAGATTAAGAGGCGTGGCGATTTTACAATTTATGCCAAAAGCAGAGTGTCTTATGGCTTTTTATTATCACACTTTCACTGAAATACATATCCTAAGGGAGAAGGGGATTCAAATATAGATGGATGAGCATCTCAGCTATATATTACAACTTTTTAAAAATAATAGTAATCATACAATGAATCCAGAATTGAAATGAAACGCATCTGTTATGTTCTCTATTACTTTATGCAATGCTTTTACTTCTTTCCTTCTGGATCCTCCTGGTTCCTTTGTCATTGAAGTTAAAGAAAATAAATAAAATCATCGAAGCGAAGAATTGCGAATCTTGCCGCGCAAGAGCTGTGCCATAACACCATGTAGCCCCGCCTTTTTTAGGATGGGAGGTGGAGGAGGGGGGCGTTGTTGAAAGAGCACGTTGTTAATACCTGTTAGTGTTTTTGTTATGCTTGTATTTCATGTACTCTCAAGTACTGTCTCCCATTTATTTGTTAACTAACCTCTTGTATATATTAAGGCTTGTTTTGTACTCTTAAACACTCCAGTGTTGCCACAGTCCTAGGTCTGGAGTGGGCTGAAAAATAGTACCAAATTGAAACAAAAAGGGCTGAATTCATTATTTTATACCAGTGTAATACATGGCTCAATAACATGAACCTAAAAGAGGTAAAGTTCTAGAACATTCTCTCCCCCCCCCCCCCCCCTTCTTCCAAGAGTCCAAATCAAGAAAGTTCTCTTTTTAAAAACGTCCAAATAGGACGACCCCGAACAACCGTGGAAGTAGATGATTTTTTTTTTCGCACGTAGGAAGTATAATAGAGGCCGCAAATTAAAAGGGAAAAGTTATCATGTTCGGTGAGTATTGTAGGGAAATCAAATGCGCCTCTATTTCAAAGTGACCAATAAACCAAAACAGTATTATGGTCATATAAGAAAAAAATAAATAAAACAAGCAACAAATCAATCATCTCCGAGTTCGTGTGTAAACAATACATTATAATAAAACATTAACATATAAATTATTACACCGTATTCTCACCTATTTCACGACCGAAGGAGGATAATAGACTGTAAGAAGAATATAAGATAAGTAAACTGACATTTGTAAAAAGAAATG
Source organism: Thermobia domestica (assembly GCF_964235325.1). NCBI lineage: Eukaryota > Metazoa > Arthropoda > Insecta > Zygentoma > Lepismatidae > Thermobia > Thermobia domestica. Next base: position 94,173,418 of record NC_137455.1, read on the forward strand.
TAAAACCGGTCCAGCATCCTAGAACCTTCCCTAAAAGACATCACAACATATTATTAATAGTTTTAAATCACAGTGGTATCTATGGTGCTAAATTGGGTAGAATTGTACCAACTTTTTCACAAAAGGGGCTGAAAATGCCAGCGTGGTACCAACGGGCTAATGAATGACAAGAAGGGCTGAATTTGGTACAATTGTACCAAGTGTGGCAACAGTGAAACACTCTCTTTCATTTATTCTTCAAGCAATCTTTTCTTTATGTTAAGTTTTTGTTATTTTAAGAGAATAAATAAATGTTCAAACCCCAGTCTCTAGATTTAATTTTAAATTCCAAATAAAATTCTAGAATATATCACACCGCTTTGTGTTTCTTTTACATGCTTCGACAGACTTCACGCCAGCAATGCTGCTTTTCAACCCCTCTTATGTGTTTTGTCAAGTAGTTTTAGAATTTTTTGTGTTACCACATATAATATAGCATTCTATTGAATTGCACATGGAGCGTTCGGAATAGTAAGAACGAACTTAATACTACCCCGAAAACCTTATATTATCTCGCAGACCTTTGATTTTTCATTTGGATATGTGTAATAATATAGTCATCCCTTAAGTAATGTCATTTTCTGTCATCTTTAAACAAACATCGGAAAAATGGCATGAACGTAATCATCAGGGATCATAATTGTTTTTCCCTAATTTACAACTCTCTCCCACCTATCAACCAGCTGATGAATCTTCTGCTGATAAGTGTCATGGAATTTTAATGTAAGGAACTCGAACATTAGGTGCCGTACACTAACAACAACACGTTCGGTACCAGTGTCTTGCCATCAAGGTGGTTTTGGAGCCTGCGAAATAGACTGAAGTCTAGTAGTGTTGAGTACGGTGAATACAGTAAATAGCAAAATTCCTCCACCCGAATTCAGCAAACTTGGCGCAAGTATTCTTGCAGAATGTAGGTGTTGTTCCTGTGGATAAGCACACCCTTGCGACTGACCAATGCAGAACGTTTCTCCAACAATGCTGCCCGTAGTTGCTCCTGCTGCTGACTGCGTATCTCTGCCATGAGTGGTTTGGTGGCGAAAGCTTAAAATGGGCGATGTTACCCATATCCCAAGGAACCCACATTACCATCTTGCGGGGGCTGAGATCACGTTCTGCTGCTATTCCTACCGAAACCCCTTTCGGCACCCAATAACATCTGCATTGAATGTTGGGACAAATCACCCATTTTTCATCTACATGTCTAGAAATGGCTTCCATCTGTGAACTGAAAATATCTACATATTGCTGCTTTTGTTGTGGTGTCAATTCACTGGCCAGTTCTTCCACTGTTTGATGCAGACTGACTTAAATTACTGTTCGCAGAGCATCGTTGTCCAGCTTAACACGTCTTCCTTGTTGTGGCATATCGGTAAGACTGGTTTCTGCAAACCGGAATTCCTGGAATCATCTCTGAGAATTCCACACATCGAGGGTATCCTATCCATTGATATTTTTCATCGCTGATGTTGCTGTGATAAACTTCAATCAAATCCATACAGCATTACATACCGATTATGATTTTATGTTTCTGCATTGTCCTAACGCACACCCGTGTAACACAACTTGTGGAGCTATCTCACTCGATACTCTGCTATGGCGCTGTCAGCAAACGATATTACTTATGGAATGATTCAATATTTGAATTGCAAATTTAAAAAAGAAAAAGAAAATCCACGATATGCAGTTGCCGGGAAGCAAATGGATACAACCAAAATAAATTTAAAAATAAGAGTCAAAGAATATATTCTGAATGCAAAAGTACAACATCCGTTGTTCAAGTTTGTCAAAATATATAAAAGAAATACAGTATCATATATTTATACAATAAATAAAGGAAACAACTAGCTTTTTTCAATACCATATCCTCTGTAAGGGCGAATTCAACGGAATTCAGTTGTCTATTTTTAGCTCTTGGAAAAGACCTAATAATTTATAACCTAACACAAAACCCATATTTTACACTGGTTTTTGTACACATATTAGCCGAAACAAACAGGACTTGACGAAGACAGTTAAATAATAAATGATAGTAACATATACTGAATACTAGCACAACGAAAACATTAACTGGATAATATTATTAAAAACTTGGCTACCATTACATAGAGAGAAACATATCATTTGATAAGCCTTCAGTAACTACAAACAGCGAAATAATTACTGTATTGAGTCAAGTGAGACTGTTCCTTGACTCTCTCCCCCGTCCCCTCAGTTTTCACCTGGGTAAAAAACATTACGGGAAGATGAAAACAAGAATGTGCAGGATGAAATACAATTCAGATAACTAGCTCCTACTTTATTATTTTTAACTCGTAAAATTCACTACAGATTCTGAGACAATACTCGCAGCCATGTGTTATAGCCTAACAAGAAATAAGTATCTTGGAAATTGCTTTTCTCTTAACAGTCATAAAGTACCAAAACACAATTGTGCCCAGTGATAGCTCTGATTAACGATTCTTTAATAACTAATTAACTGGCTCTATAGCTTAAGGAATCAGTTAGCTCAACACCGTAAAAACAACAGATTGAGCACAGATTTGTAACTGAAGAAAAAACAATGTATAGACTAATTTATTTTCTCTAAACCATATCTATTCCAGTCGTACCTTCGTGCAGTCTGCAACTATAAATTCAGCTGTGAACAATGGTGCATAACCACGGTCATTCTTACACCTTTGCTGAAGATCTCGAAACCGAGACTGACACTGCTCCACTGACGTCTCTGCAATATCACTGCAAATTAAGTGAGTGATGGCTCCTTTCCGCCACTTCAAGAGATCTCCTCCTTTACCACAACCTATATCCAATACTCTGATTGGGTCTCCTTTGTTCATTTCTTGCTTAATCTTGGACAGGTACTCATCTAATAATAAAAAGAAAACTTAGAAAGCGTAAGAAATATTGTCTACGCGAACAGGTTATATATATATATATATATACTCTCTCTCCGGTAATATAATTTTCTATTTAAAAAAGTATGTGTACAGAATTAAGAATTAATTAATGACACAATAATTATAAAATACAAAAAGACTACGAACAGGATGCTCCGTCAGAATTTTACAACTAGGCCTGAGGTATACTTTATTTAGCAAGGAAGATACATTATATACTAGGTAACGAACACAGACTATTATACTCAACTAAACAAAGTTGAAAATAAAACAATGAATTGACACCTCCAAAAATCAATATACATACATTAATACAAATCTTGTTAAAAACCTTTTTATGGGAATTGCTTTCCAGCTATATACACTATACCAAAACTACATATATTGGACAAATAATTTGTCTCCCTTCCACTCTCGCAAACCTACCTAACACAGCCTAATACAAGGTTTGTTCTGGATTCGCGATGACTCCACGAGATGTTGTATGACCACTTTATGAATTCACTAGCCTAATGGTAGGTCCCATAGTTCTACCGAATCATGGAGAACCGTACTCCTGCGTTTTATCCTCTGATCCAAATAGTTCCATGGACTTTCAATTAGCTTAAAAAAAAAGGGGGGGGGGGCTTCACATAAGAGAACGAGCTCGATAGGGTCTGAATTTTTCTCAAATCATGTATAAACGCTTTGAGTCCTGTAAACACGGCAATTGTCAATGTCCACTGCAAATTCATCATGAAGGTGTAGGAGAAATGGTTGCACTCCTGGCCTATTCCACTATTAAACTTTGCTCAATCATAATTTTTTTTTTTTTTTTTCAAAAAAACGTTGCGATTAGATTTTATACGACTGTAAAGTTGCAAAATCTTTGCAAGGTGACAAAAGCATGTTGAAGCGTCAAGTTTGGCAGTACAATCATTTGTTTGTTTTCGTGTGATCGAAATATAATAGAAGACATATGATATAGTTGTTTTGGTCTAATAAAACATGTATCAGATAGCTTTTTCAACTCCTGAACAAAACAGAGGTATGGGGTTATGAATGTAATTGAAAAATGGAACACAGACCATGACGTTACAGTTCACAGTATATATATATTACAATAGAGCAGTAATAATAATATTGTGCACTAATTGTGCCAGGGCTCCCCGCCGGTCTAGTGCACATGCCATTGATTTACATGGTCCTGGGTTCGATTCCCGGTAGAAGAGCACAATAAATTTAATTTCACAATCATTCACTTTCACTAATCATTCGTCTGCTTCTGAATAAAGGCAACACCATGGGATGTTATAGTTCAAAATAAATAAATAAATAGATAAATAAATAAATTAATTAATTAAAAAATAAAAAAGCAACCTTCACCATAGTGTGTAGAGGTTCTCAAATGCTTTTTTCCAATGCGGTTAGGTGAGTGAAACAAAACGTTTAAATTTCAAAAATCGCCGTGGAAAGAAAAGACATGAGATAGGTAGGAGACTATTCTTTATAATGGAAAGGAATATGACTGTAATGGAAAGGAATATGACTAACTCCGAATACTGTGAAATTTGAAGCCACTTACACCCTTATTCTGATATAATATTTCGGAGGTATTCAATTCTAATACGTGATATGAATGAAAGGGGTTACTTTACATTACACGCTCCAGTTAGTAACTTTACGCAGACACGAAAAGTAGCAAAAGGACGTAAACGTGGGACGTTGAATAAACTATTTCACTTCATTTCACAGAACATATTTAGAAGTGTTTAACGATAGAAAGTGTTCTTGTATATTTACCGATAGAGCATGCAAGGTGCCAATGTCCGAAAGATACCCGCCAATCTATGCAATGATCATTACGAGATTACAATCTAGTATTGCATCTAATCCGCGTCTGGGTAGAATGAAGTGCGTGGGATATGTCCACATGGAGCAGGCGTGCTAACGAAGGCATTATGCGCACAAAGGAAGAATTCTTGTTCCAACATTTGCTAATACAACTATTGGTTCTCAGGTTGAAAAGTGGCACTTTTGTTTGCGTACATAAAGATACCATCTGAGCGAGGTTTGTAAAGTTAATCCAACAAAAGTACCGAAAAGTTGTTCAGGAACTTTAAATTACAGAAGGGGTCAGTTTGACTAAATAAAAGATGTTGAATAGAGTTCACAGCGGCACCTACTAACGCTTTCTTCTATTTTTTTTTTTTTCCTAGAGGGAGATAAAATAATATGAGAGGGCCACAGTGGAACACTATTTGCGCTAAAAGAAGTGCTCTGCAAAAGAGTGACATGTGATCGCAATTTAATTTATTTTAGCTCGGGGAAGGGGGGGGGACAACTTTGCAAACTCTTGCTTTGTGCTTTTCAATTCTAAGATGATGGTGAGGGGAAAAAAAATCCAGAAATTTCTGCAAAGCCTTTCCAAGTTCTCGTTTTAAGCTTTACATAATTTATTTTTCGTCAAACAGAAACCTTGATGCAAACTGTAAAGTGAAAAGCTGCAAAGATTACTGGTGGAATAGATTCCCCTGATCACTAAGAATCTTCAAGTAAACATAATGCTTCATGTTCATATCCCTGCACGTCTAGGAAGTTATGATAATTCCTTTTATGACTTAGTAAAGAAAAATTTTAAAGAACTATAGCAACTTAAAACAATTTATAACACGCATAAAAAGTTTACCTATGGTAACTGAAAAGACTTTTTCTTTCTATTAACATATTGGGAATCGTCTTTATTTTTTAAATAAAAACTTTAAATTTTAACATCACGAGTGACGCAAGTTTTCGTAACTATCCACACTTACTAGTAAGTCCCAATAACCATTGTCTTCCATGGCTACGAAAGACTCATTACAAAATAATAACATCAGCTAATGAAGATGGAAAGTCTTACTAATGAGCATGCTCTTCACCCAGTTGTTGAAATTCCTCAGGTAAACTATTCGGCTCTTGGATCTCTCTTCTAGACCTTTTTCTTCGAGCATGTTGTAATGAGCGGCTACAATTGCACCCACTTCTTGACCTTCGCTCCTCGACTTGGTGGACAAATCAGACGGCGATGGAGATTCACTCATTGTCGACGAGCTTTCCTTCGATGATGACTGCTAATTAAAGATAATAATAATACTTAGAATAAACTTTAAATATAAATGTGGACGTCACAGTAAGTAAAATTAACAACTGTAAAATAGTGCACATCTGGTCATATTATAGATAAATATCAAAATAAAAGGAACACTTGCAATTTGCATTACGGAAGATGTGTGAAACAGTAGCACAGAGGATGCGTGTGCAGTGCCTGGATGTTGTTAGTCGTGTGTTAGGTGAGTAGTAGTACGCAGAGTACACCGAAGGCTTGATAGATTATAGTATCTACAGGGGACGTTTATTTTGTTTCCGTCAGATCGGCATATGCTTCTCATAAAAAAGATTCTCAAAATAAAAATAATCATCAAAAATAAGACTTAAAAACGTGTAAAGTAAATGAAATATAAGCTCCATGAAATAACATTTAAAAGAAATCTATAGCTAAAGTGATAACAAAACAGAAAACACGATACGTAAAATAACTCAAAGAACGAACAATAGAACAACACATGTAAACGCTAAAACACAAAAGCCTTAGAGGAGGCTCAGTAATACAGCGCTTACTTTTAGCCTATGCAATCCTTAGTTCGATCCCAGCTTTCGCCAAGTGCATAATTGTGGGACGTTAAACTAAATAATAATAATAATCTTAGGATATTAATTATTTCAATCACAACAATAAATGGGAGAATACGGTCATCAAAAAGAGGTCATCCCCCAAACCTAACTAATATTGTTACTTAGTCCGAAACTTCCTCTGAAGTCACCTGTAGTATTACAGACATTCTACTTGAGGTCTTCGTTGAAAAAGTATACTCATGCCTAGTGTTGTAAAAAAACGGTATTTTTTCTGTGGTTTTTTTCCAATAAAAAACATCGTTCTTTTTCATGTTTTTTTTTCAAATGTCTGTTTTTTTTTCTGGCAACTATTATTTATTGATTTATGTTGCAGATTATTGAAATAATCAACAGAACTTGAGTCGAAGCCCTCGTAACTTACAAATCGTTTGTTTCTTTGTACCTATACGAGCAAAATTATGTGATTATTCCTTTCGGACCCAGGTCATTTTTGGCGTTTTCCTACATTTTCAGTTAGTGACTTATTGCTCAAAAACCATTCATTCGATTGATATGGTTAAGGCCTTGTTTTTTAAGAAAATGATGTGGCTATGTTTTGGTGTAAGTTGCACTGCAGTGTTTCCAACGGGTGGGAAATTATTGAGGGAAATATAAGGGTGAAAATTCCCTAACCGAATTTCAATTTTTTTTTTTATCTAGCACCACTGCTGCTATATGGGTTCAAGTCACCTAAAAATTTTTTTGGTATGTTGACAAGGTACAGTGAAATCCTGAAGTCACTGGCTTCCATTCAAAGAGGGAAAGAAAAAAATTCTCTGTCATCATACACACAAAATTTTGACACTTTTTACGCCTGAGAAACAAAAATCAACAGATATGTCGGAGCTACAGCTTCTCTAATTATCCCATTGAAACTTTTTATGGTGCGTTCTGTAGGGCAAAGAGGAAGCTTTCAGATAGTGGTACGTTTGTTTCAATGTAGCTAGCAAGAGGGTAATAATAGAGGGGAAAAGAGAAATTTTCCGAATTTTTCACCTAAAATCGGAATTAATTGTTTTGACTGGAAACACTGCCATCAGACAGACGAAAACTATCTGAAAATAAGCCTTAGTACTCCAAGAATATATCCTACAAGTATCATGGCAATATCTAACAAAGTAAGCATAATTTAAAAAAAAAAAATATCTCATTCTACCTCAGAAATTTACCATTTTTTTACCATTTTCAGAACATAGTTTATTATAAACCTCAATTGTACTTCCCCTAATTATTCTAGTGAAACTTTTTATGGTGCGCTGTGTAGGCTAAGGACGAGGCTTTTCAGACAATGGTACGTTTGTTCGAATGTAGCAAACAAGAGGGAAATAATAGAAAAAAGGGATTTTTTTTTTCAAAATTTGACCCTAAAATCTGGAATTAAAATTTTCTGCAGCTGGTAACACTGCTATCAGACACACACAAACTATCTTAAAATAAACTTTGGTATCCCTCTAATATATCCTACAAGTATTTTGACGATATCTAATAAAGTAAGCATGTCAATAAAATATCTCATTCTACCTAAAAAAAAAAATAAAATAAAATAAAAAATAAAAAAAAATCACAAGTTATCTTTCCAATTAGACAGCAAACTCTACTGTAAACCTTAACTGTACTTCCCCTAATTATCCTATTGAAACTTTCTATAGTGCGTTGTGTAGGGCAAAGACGATACTTTCAGATACTGGTACATTTGTTCCGATATAGCCAACAAGAGGGAAATAATAGAGACAAAACACATAATTTTCCCAAAATTTCCCCCTAAAATCTGGAATTAAAAATTTTCTGTAGCTGGCAACATGCTACCAGATAGACGCAAACTATCTTAAATTAAACATTGGCATACCACTAATATATCCTACAAGTATTATGGCGATATTTAAGGAACAAAGGTTCTCATTACCAAAAATATATTACGGTAAACAGAAAAGTAGGGAAAAACTAGAGAAATCAAGGGTTAGAACCTAAATACGAATATTTCGTGCGCCCCCTAATTACCCTATTATAACGATCTGTACTTGCGTTTGGTAAGTAAGGACAAATGTTCGATTGGCGTAAGTTGACTTGCACTCGGACGTATAGGTACGAATTTATAAACAAAAATTTCGAATTTTTTGCCAATTTAGGGAAATTTTAATTTCCCTAACTGGCAGCACTGCGCGCAGGCCAGTCCAATTGATGTCAACAGTTAGGTATGCATTAGAGGTATCTACCGGGCAAGTCTTAAGGAGGTCTTTCTACAACGAAGGAAGCTACAGGAAAAAAAGAAGTAAAGGAAATTCGAAATTAGAAAATTCTCGAATTTTTGACTGGAGTGAAATTTGAGAAGGAAATTCGACACCAGAAGAAAACGAAATTAATATGATAAACTATGGTCCAACCATATCTGGCAAAAATAATATCCCGATATCTTAATTAGTGTCCACACAGGAGCGGATTAAAAAAGTGACACAAACGTGTGTGCCACTTTCGCCAACTGGGCCACCGAGTGTACATTTGATTACATTTTTTGACTACTAATCCGTGTTGTTGTTGTTGTTGTAGTTATAGTCTCGACTAATAATAATATCGTTGTTGTAAACAATAACATGATAAGGAAAATTTTCTCTCTGTTTTACATCTTAGTTTCAACACTGTTGGTGAGAAACGCAGGGTGTTTCAAAATGAATATCAGGGTTTTAAATCTTCGTAGTACTTATTACATTTTACGTACAATTATATGCAATGCATTAAGTAAAAGAGTACCTCAAACAGTCTTTGCTACAAGTGTTCGATGTGAGATTCATTCGTCACACGACGCACATCTAGTCGATAGGCGAGAAAGGCCCATAAACTTTCCGCCATATGCCACAAAACACATTCAATTTACGGGAATCTCGTTTCAACTGTACCATCTCCTGAGGATTTGCTGACCGCCAGGTACAAACATTATGAGTGTTCACATTAGTTCTTAGGTGAAATGTCGATTTATCACTGAAGACGACACGACCCAGAAAATCTTCATTGTTATGCAGCAATATTTCACTTGCAAAATTGGCACGTAAACCGTAATCTGTAGGCTTTAGACCTGTAACAACTGCAAACGATAAGGACATAGTTGCAAGCGTATCTTTATTATTCTTCACCCAGACGGTTGCACTGTAACTACAGATTCAGTCTTTATTAAAACACAAAATGCTTTCTGCTCTCTGGTCTCCATCTTTACTACTTAATCTTTCTAACGGCAGACAGAAGAAACAATGCATGTGCACGCGTGCGTACAGAACTGTTCGAGTTGCTCTTCCATTTGATATAATATATATAATTGTAAGTTAATAGTAATAGATACTACAACGTTTCAAAACCCTAATATTCATTTTGAAACACCCTGCATTACTTCAAATTGTGTCATCCTATAGTCATGTCTTGTATATACATATCATCAGAGCCGGCCCTAGGCAATTTGTCGCCCCGTGTAATGGCATAATTTGTCGCCTCCCCCTTTCTCCAGAAAGAACAAATCTTAAAAGTTATGATTTTAAGTATGGTACTCCAGCATGAACAACGAAGGGGAGGGTAAGTGCAGTTGCACTCAGAAAGGCTTAAATACTTACTAAAAACGCAATCCCGTTGTGTCTGTTTTTTCTTTAAATATTAATCTATTATGTTAGTGAAAGATAAAGCAAACACACCTGCAGAGGAAAGATGGTAATCCTTTTTATAGAATTCAATATCGAGCTTCAATCTCAATGTGTCAATTTGCAATTCCAGTACAAGTAGCTCTTTCATCTTTATTTCTTGATTTTTCTTCTACATCTGTTAACATTAAAAAAAAAAAAAAAAAAAAAAGTTTCTATCTTCAATGATAAGGAACCTGTTTCTGATAAAAACATGACTAGTTGTCATATCAAAACTGTGATAACTTACTAAATGAAACAGATATTCGCTACTATTCGAGAATTGAATTCTTGCATTTGACAACAATCAAGCAATTTATGCTTGGATTTATTCGACCATTTGCTTTAGCATTGTCCATGTGATCTTAAACTAATGCAACCTAAACATAATTTATGAATGTAGTATTCAAATAGAAGGTCAGCTTAGTAAATGTAACTACCATCATCGTGAAGTCTGTTTCCAACAAGAAATATCTAATTTAAATAATATACTTATGACATATTTTGCCGTACCCTCCAAACTTGCCGCTCCACGCAAATGCACGTGTTGCAAATATGGTAGAGCCGGCTCTGCATATCATATATATCTAGTCGACAAATTATTTATATATGAGAGTTAGAAAAATACTATTAGGCAAATTAGTATTAGTTTTTACCTTTAGACAAGTTATTTGAATTTTATACTGTTCGTGACATTATTTTCGTATTTATTAAAGGCCTGCTTTCACGAAAAAACAAGATTTCATTTCTACTTTTATTTCTTAGTTGATATTGATGAAAACTGCTGAAACCCGAATTGTTAGTAGGTTGGTCATTCCATGTGAAGTCAACAAAGCCCACAACCCGACCATCTTAGATTTTTACCAAATTTTAGTATTTCGTAGGGATTGTCGAGATATGGAATTGTGCAAAGTTGTAACTTCCTGTGTGACGAAGTTTCTGAATTATGGAGGCTCAAAAATACGAAAAAATCGTCCACTTTGGTACATACACGAAACTTTCGGACAACACTGCTCTTGATCCAATTGGTGTAGAGAGCTAATTCTTGTTTTGTTTGAGAGAGCATAAAATAAGCTTTCCAACGATATATCGCATGCCTAGTTCGGGAAGAATATCTATTTAAGGTCACCCAGTATGACCTTTTGACCTTGAACTTTTGAGAATGCATATCTTCGATTTTTCTAAAACTCGCATATAATTTACACACAAGCTTACTTTATAACATAACGGAAATAGAAGTTGGGATAGTAATGGGAACTTTCAATAAAATTGTTTTTTAGTAACAATTTGTTTGTACCAGACAGAGTTTTAATGTGTAAAGCAGTTTGCAACACTGCGTTTAATGTAATAATAATAATAATAATAATAATAATAATAATAATAATAATAATAATAATAATACAAAGCGACAGCTCTCGTGTTCAAGCTGGAAAAGATTTTGTTTTTTAAAAAATAACGTACCACGAAATTCACAGGAGTGACGCTTCCGCTTCGTATTCCTTATTAGTGACATATTTTAAGGCCATATGTTTTATATTTTGCCTTCCCCAATCATATATCTGGTTGTTATCTGGTCACTATAAGGTCTTTTCAAACTTGCTCTTGCGGAAGCGTCACTCCTGTGAATTTCGTGGTACGTTATTTTTTAAAAAACAAAATCTTTTCTAATTCTTTTAAGTTTCCCGAGTCCATCACACGTACTTTTTCCATGTGTGGCGAAAAAAAAAAAAAAGGTACGGAAAACTAGCTTTAATGTATCTAATATTGATTTTTTTTTTTTTTTTTTGTAATGAGCTGCTGCTCCATCGAAGAAATAGAATAATTTTGTTAAATCTTCAGAACCGAATTTATCTCTCAGAAAGGTAATAAGTATTTTCTGCAATAGGTGCACTAAAATTGTATCATGTTTCAGACAGCTGACGACCACACTGTCAGTTATAACTAGACGTCTGGAGATTTCTGGAGTATAAGCAAAATAGTTGCTTGACCGTTATTCCAGTGGAAACCTTGTGACGCTTCTAGGAAAACGAACGAATATTTTTTTTTGCAAAATCGGAAAGAACAATGCACTGCTTATCAAGAAGTTTTTCTTTCAGATCCTTAAGATATGAAGATTGTTGATGAGTAAGTTCTTTTGCTTTACGAGCCATGTAGTTATTGCAGTGAAATTCTTGCTGATGTTTTCTGACAGGTTAACCTTTTGGAAGTACAGTTAGCAATTTTACTTGCACACTTCTATCCGCTGTTCGAATTTTTTCTTTCAACTGCATTATAATTTCACTTTCTGCTGCATTTTGCTTCCCATACTCTGTAGAAATGTCTAATAATTTTGTGATCTTTTGGGCTGCGGTTCAGAAATTCTAACGCACTTTCTTTGACGCACTGCTCAATATCACTATTTCCAGCATCGGTGCTGCTAATCATCACACTCTCTGTGATTACAGGAGTCGTACTCGAATCACAAGGTGTTGTTAGATTCTTAAGACAGGAATCACAAATTTTAAATCCATCTTTTAGCGATGAACACTTTGAAATCATCCACGGCAACATATTTCTCAAATATCTTTTGACATTCCCATGACATTCTATAATAAATGCATTGCAGCAAACTGTCTTCTTGAATCTTGACGATGACATTATTCTGATATAATAATTCGTTAAATAAAATTGACCATTGGAACACTGACTTAACAGACATCACAATCGTACATTTGAACGTGTGGACTCAGTCCCCTATCAACAAATTCCTCTAACTAACGTATCCACACCTCTCAATCTTCCAAATCTTTCTGTAGCAGACGACTGCGCAATCTATCATGCTGTTGTGCAATGCTACAGTGTTGCAAACTGCTTTACACATTAAAACTCTGTCTGGTACAAACAAATTGTTACTAAAAAAACAATTTTATTAAAAGTTCCCATTACTGTCCCAACTTCTATTTCCGTTATGCTATAGAGTAAGCTTGTGTGTAAATTATATGTGAATTTTAGAAAAATCGAAGATATGCATTCTCAAAAGTTCAAGGTCAAAAGGTCACACTGGGTGACCTTAAATAGATATTCTTCCAAAATTAGGCATGCGATATATGGTTGGAAAGCGTATTTTACGCTCTTTCAAACAAAACAAGAATCAGCTCTCTACGCCAATTAGATCAAGAGCAGTGTTGTCCGAAAGTTTCGTGTATGTACCAAAGTGGACGATTTTTTCGTATTTTTGAGCCCCCATAATTCAGAAACATCGCCACACAGGAAGTTACAACTTTGCACAATTCCATATCTTGACCATCCCTACGAAATATTAAAATTTGGTAAAAATCTAAGATGTTCGGGTCAGAAATCCCTGTTTAATTTGTTGATTTCACATGGAATGACCCAGGTATGGTATTCATGTAAATTGTAAAATATTTGCAGCGTATCAGTATCTAGCGTTTAATTTATGTTGCATTTTACGGTGATTACACCTACATAAAAATATTTCATACTTAAATTGACGTAAGATGCATAACAAATGACTATTTGAAAAAAATCTAAATTTAGAAAAAAAACGAGGCAATGTATTTTTTCTAAAAAAAAAAACGTACATTTCTGAAAAAATACGAACGGTTTTTTTTTTTCCTATTTACAACACTACTCATGCCTTATATACAGCTGATCTTTCGGTGCATGCCGATAGCCCACTTAGAACAGGTAAAGCTAAATGGCTACTAGAACTTCAAAATTTACAATTCTTCCACTATTTCCGAATGCCTCCTAGGGACTTACTTCTCGATGACTGCTTACCAATTGTGTAGTCTTATAATATGCCTGCAAATTTACATGTCATTACTTGTGAGAAAAATACGCATCAGCTTGTGCTAGCTGACCACTGCTAACTAAAATTTAATCTATTATAGTTCTTGACAGGATGAAGATGAAGCGGCCGCGATTTATGCGTCCGTAGGGAGTACACAAAGCATATATGGGCATAAAGGAATACACGTAGCAACCAGTGCTAGGTGGTCACTGCAGACTATTTAATTGAATAACGTTGAACTATGAAAGTCATTTTTACGTTCCATAATCACTACCACTTTCGACTATCTTCCACATATAGCGGCAACGAATTAGGTCATGTTTTCCACGTTGTATTACTATTTACGTATTGTTATTTTAACACACCTTACCTGCAATTAATCTTTCATTCCCGTCCTTCACTCTTAATATTTCTTGTTTTGAAGCTTTCTTTGCTCTCCTTACATACATATTCATGTTCATTGTATTACTTCGCAAAACTAGAGCCTTCCAACTGTACGATGTTGCAAACGACGCACTATTTAGATATAATGAAAACAATGAATTCTTACGTCTCACCTTTCCAAGCAGCTCTATAAAAACAACGCCCTAATACAATATTATGTAAATAAACATTTAGTGGGGACCTTGAGGGTGGAGCCCCCTATCAAATACGTGTTCTTCGGACTTCAAAAATTTCAAAAAGCATACAAAAATATTTGTTTCCTGTACAAAGTTGCCACTAAAAGGGCTACTTATATTCAAGGAACATACACTTCTCTTAGCACAAAATGCACCCTTACTAGGGATGTAAAATACCTGGGTATTTATTTCAGCGGGTAAATACCCGGGTATTTACCCAAAATGGGTATTTTAGTGGGTATTTTATGTTTCAATTAGCAATAAATGGATTTTATCGTTGTCAATGAAAAATATAATGGTCATTTGTATCACCTGCAACAAGAGCACCAAATAACCACCTAAAAAATCATTTTTTCTAGTAATTAAAAAATGAATTTGATATTTATTAAGTAACTAGCAGCGTTCACCCCGCTTCGCTGCGGTCACCCCGGAACGCAATAAACTTTGTTACTTAGATAATTTTTACTTTTTCGCTTTCAAGTGATTTATAGCGCCTGTTAGTTATGTTAACCCGCCGAGTCACAGGGTCATGCGGGTTGCATATAAATACGTTTATTTTTATACCTATGATGAACTAATAACAAAGGATTTCTACGTATGGACACCTGAATGATCAATTATCTCAAGACACTGGTAATTGAAAATTAAAGTGATATGATAAAAATCATCTAGGGTCCACATCCTAACAACCCCCCAAAAATGAAAGAAATCGGTTCAGCCGTATTAGCGTGATGAGCGGACAAAGGATTTTTTGTACGTATTCACACCTGATTGGTCAATTATCTCAAGACACTGGTAATTGAAAATTAAAGTGATATGATAAAAACCATCTAGGGTCCAAATCCTAACAACCCCCCAAAAATGAAAGAAATCGGTTCACCCGTATTAGCGTGATGAGCGGACAAAGGATTTTGTGCGTTCTCTTTTATATATATAGAAGATACCGTCGGATTTCTCACCTACTCACCACAATTTTCTTTCTACTTACACTAAATTTCCTTCTATTACCCTTGGCGGAAAATAATTATCCATTCTACCCTGTGAATTCTTACCTTGGTGTGCCTCTGAGGCGTCCAATCAACTACGCGGTAGAATTTGGTAGTGGATCAAACCAACACGAAAATTTAAAATTTATGACAGAACGTAACGATGACTAAAGAAAGTGAAGTCAGTTGTCACCAAACCTGTCACTATTATTATATATTATTATATAATTATTAAGTATTCTGCCTGCCAGCAGCTCCTGGTATTAATGACACGGAATTTAAGTTCTTCCTTAGGTTCGCCTCTCATGAAACTTTCTCCATTTTTCTCAATCTGGCTCATCTTCTTTTATTTTACAATACATTCTCCAGTTTTTCAAATCACCGATGAACACACTAACTAAAGTATTTAAGTAACAGAAGGATCTCTATTACTAAAGAAATACGTTTTCTTTTAGTTTATCAAATTTATTAATGGCGGAAAATGAATTATTAATAATTGGTTTCCTATTTTAAAATTCTAAAGTTTACAGCAATTTTATTATACATATATATTGTTAACATTACCTTAATTTTTTTATATTAATGGTGAAAACAACCTTTTTAATAACTAAAAAAACTGAATTTATATTACAGATACGGCTGGTTACTTTCTTCACGCAAAATAATGTTATTTTTGGTATTTTATCTATAGGCAATGAGATGTACTGAATTCTCGAGTATGCAAAGAATTGGACCAATGAGTTTTTTATGTTTTACCCCTGGCTTACGGAATTAATAAATTAATATGTTTAAGAAACTACACTGTAACAACGAAGTTGTTGATATAGTTATATCATAGTAAAGAAACTCGACTTTAGTAACTAATAACCTTGAAAATACTTAGAAACTTTAAGAAAATTACACATTTACCGATTACGAAAGTTGCAGAATAATCAAGATAATTAAATTTAATAAATTGGTCTATTAAATTATTTACTAAATATGCCGTTGAAAGAAAATCATCCATAAAATAAGGAATAACATTTCGTAAAACACTTAAGTAACTAATTCCTGATTTTTAGAAGTGTTCACTAAATGGAGTTTAACACTAACAATAATGCTTTGTAAAAGAATTTGTTGGAATAGCATATTTAAAATATTAATGTGATAAACAACATTAAGCTGTATAGTAACTCAGTAATATTTATACTTTAAATTATTCAATATAGAACAGCAATTAACCTCTACCATATTTGGAGTACTATAAAACGACCACAAATTTTACCGTCCTACTCAGAATCAACCGTAAAATCAGAGTCGGGATCATCACATAATTCTTCAATATCAACATCACTATTATTCCCTTCTTCATTTCCTTCTATGTCACCCATTTCTCTGTATCCTCTTCCAATGTATCTGGTGTTTTGTTCTGTTCCATGTCAACAGCTGGTGACTTGGTCCTTGATGACACTGGTCCTGAGTGTTGCATCCGTGAAACTTCAGGCAATCTCTTATTTAAAAGCTTCCAGTTATAAGAAGGATATGTTAGTTTTCCTGTCCTTTCCAATGATAAACGATTTATTGTTTTACTAAATGTAGAGAGAGTTCTTTCTGTGGCAGCAGATGTAGCCGGAGCACAAAGGATTCGAATGGCGACATCAGCTAATTCAGTGATGTCTCGAGACCCTCTCCACCAATGTAGTGAGCTCATTTGTTCCACTTCGTCCCACAAAAACGTCCATGCCCAATTTCCTTCCCTGCCCTTATAGTCAGTCAAATGTGATTTTAGTAAAACAGAATTCAATCCCATTTGTTTTCCAATTTCACAAACGAAGTTTACTCCATCCAGCAATTCTTTAGCGGTCAATTTGCAGCCGTGAAAAGTTGGATTGAGGAGATCTGAAGCCAGATGAATTGGACTCAAGCCGGGTTCACTTCTTTGTTTAAATTTTTCCATTATTGATTGTTGTTCTGTTTTCGAAAGGATTGGTGATTGTAACTGTTCTGTCAGAGTTAGATGAAGGTTCTGGAATTTTGAGTGCACAGTGTCTATCTGATACTCATTTTACTCGAAGAAATTAAGTAAAACCACTATAGGTTTCAAAATGGCTACAAGGTTTTCAATACAAATCCAGAATACATCATCAAGAAGTATTTTCTTGATTTCTGAAGGTAATGACGATTCCTCACTCACGCGAGCATCTAAAGACCAGTTTTATTGACAAGCACACTTTGGAGGCATTGTAAATGGTTTCCCCATCTTGTTTTTCCAGACAACTTTAACGAAATTGTAACCCTTTTCTCCCTTGAGTTTTGTGTACATAGTGCTTGCAGGTGATGGCTATGTTTGATTGTTTTAACAACATCAATTACACTTCCCAGTAATGTCTTTACCGATGAACTTCCAATGATGTCATAACAAAGCAAATTGAGAAAATGAGCAAGACAACCCAAAGATACTATACTAGGATACTTCTGTTTTACTAATTTAAAAGCTGCTCTCATGTTGGACGCGTTGTCTTCTAAAATTATTTAAAATTTTTCAGGGTTATGTTTTGACAGAACATTCATAATCTCTTCAGACAAGTAATGTGCATTGTGTTAGTGACAACGCGAAATCAACAAAAACAGGTTCAGGCTTTAAAATGACGAAATAACTGATAGATTCATTTCTTAAGTTACTCCAACCGTCACACTGTAAATATAGGTTTCTTGATTCCTCTAACTTCATTTTAACTTCCCCTTGCATTTCACTGTGTTGAGCATCCCAGTAATTCGTAGCCAGGCGATATCTTGATGGGAGAGAATACGAAGGACGAATTTTCTTTTAAAAAAATCAATCCACAAATAGTGATCAACAAGTGACAGGGGACACCCACTAACGAAGATCGCTTTGGCAATGCTTTCCTTCAACGCTTCCTGTAAGACTTCAATAAGGTTCCATACGTCGGCATTTGTTTTAAGAAACATACATATTAAAAAATCCGAATCATCAATATTATATCAAAAATCCGAAATAGTGACGTTGAATCTAAGGAGCCATAAAAAAATTAAGAAAAGCCTGTATATTTTATGGAAAATGATGTATTTTTTTTTCGTATAATAAATGCGACTATACCTACTATATCAAACTCACTTTCTCCTTTCATTAAAATTACTCCAAAATGTTCTTTTAAGTTGGAAACTAGTAGACATATCATCTTTTCATGATTAACTTGAACCTCCATAATGTTCGACTCAGAAAGATTTTGATAATTTTGGTCGTCTTTATTCAATTAGTTGTAGCCTCTGATATGCAATGCTTTAGATACATGACCCAGCTTTCATTTATCCTTTATTCGTATGACGGTTGTCTGAGTTGTCTGTGAAACATTTCTGAGAATTTTAAAATTTCAAAATTGCACATTTCGGGAAAAATTGTTGGATTGAAGGAGTCTCAAAACATCTGTTCTCAAATGAAAATACACAATAACTTGATAGGGTTCTTGAAAATCGGCGGCGTATCGCAGACTTTACATTTAAAACTGTCTCCCAAGGATTTAACAAAGAGGGATTATATACGATTTTTATGTTTGGACAACCTAAGGCTTGAAGTCATACTACAATTTCTTAATTGTTTAAGTCTTGGCGAAACTAATCCAAGTTTAAAAGCCGTTCACACCTTGGTGAAGAAAGGGCATAGGTGGATAAGTATAGTAAAATAGCCCGAGATCAATCTTGGGACGACAAGAGGGTGGTAATGTAGGTACCCCCAGGAGACAATAATTTCTCATGTTTCAACTCTGACTCTGATTTGTTCGTGAGCAATGACGTAAACTCGGAAAAGTTAATTATTTCTCAAGATTGGCTTGACCGATGTTGTTCAAACTTAGATGCATGTATAGGTGTACACGAGGGCTTCGTCTGAAAATTGTAACAGCTCATCCCCAGCATTTCCCCTTTTCAAAACACTTGATTCAATATTTTCATCTCCTCTTTACCTGTGAAGTTCTTCGAGAAAAACATTTAAAAAAAATAGGTTTTAGATGACGTTGTAACCTAGAATAACATATAATACCCAAAATTGTATCGTGGGTGAGTCATGGTCAAAATTGCCTGCAAACCCACACCGCACATGAACGGGGTCAATTGGTTATTATTTTGCATATTTATAGTGAATGAACGAGAAAACACGCTCGACAGGCCCCAAAATATTAAAAAAGGTCACTGGTATGGTTAACAATTCTTAAAACATCAAAATAATTGAACTTTCAGAAAATACCCATTTTTTGGGTAGGTAAATACAAAAGGGGTAAATACCCATTTTATATTTACCTACCCACTGGGTATTTACCCGACCCACATCTCTAACCCTTACTGCCTCAGAAATGGTTCTTAAAGAAGGAGTTACATTAATAGGTACAGATTGACTTTAGGACGGCTGAATATAACTACAGCGTGTGCACATATGGCATAAAAATTGCAGTGCCTAGAGCACGAATTAAGCATAAACAAACTTGTGTTAAATTTTTACTAAAAAGCAAGAACGCTATATGAGACGAGATCTACTGATTAACGTGGAATCCGAATCACGAGCTGAGCCGGGAGTCGAATTCCGGTCTCCCAAGTCAAAGATGCGTACGGTAACCACTTGGCAACAAAGAACCTCCGCTATCTAACCGAGTCAGGGCAGAGTGTAGTATGGGGAACGGAGCGTTAGTGAGGGGGTGCGTACGTGAGATCAGGCGCGTGAGAGACGGCACGTATGTGCATTATCCATAGTGCAAAAAAAAAAAAAAAAATCTGTAGATGGTACAGCTTTGCTACATCTTTACGATGACGCAGTTTTTTTTTTTTTTTTTTTTTTTTTTTTTTTTTTTTTTTTTACATTGTACACTGCCTTCACATAGCAATTTCTCATGCCTTTCCCATGTGTTCTACGTCGTAAAGTAGCATGCTGCATATTTATTGTACGGATCCATACATAAATTTAATACTTTTTGGACAGTGGACTTACAATCCTCTGTACAGATTTACTTTAGGACGACTTCAGTCTACGTACACGACAACAACTATTGTGAAAAGACACTAACCAACTTGTGCTATGTTGCCAGTAAGAGCTATGCTACCTAACCGAAAACATTAAATGAAATCTTTTAAGTTTTACGTCCCACGTTTATGGCGGTTAGGCTAAAGAAGACGGTGATGATGGGAGATGAGTGAAATGGTGGAATGAAGAAAGTGGGAGGAAACGGGAGAACCCCGAGAAAAGCCACGAACACGGTGTTTGTCCACCCCAAACTCCACATGGCGCGAGCTGGGATCGAACCAGAGAGCTATCTAACCGAGTCAGGGCAGGAGCGCAGCAGGGGGACCCGAGCAATAGCTAGGTAGGGTGGGCATAGGGAGAATGCGTGTGAGCGAAGGTGGGTATACACACAACCGAGGATAGGGGAACACTGTATATGGCATAGAATTAATTTTCGTAATTGTATGTTACTAAAACGTTATATAAGTACTATCCTGTTATGTTTTCAATGCTTTTATATTTGCCTTTTAAAGTAACAAAACTCATCACTCACTTATATTTCAAAATTATGTGGATCCCTTAACTCTCGTACACTTCTATAGTTGCGAGCCATGAGTTAGCACTTTCAGTTTACATAGCTCTACACCACTTCGTATACTGTGGTTATCTACCGTATGGGCGAATCCATGCATAACAAGTTCGACATTCATTCATGCATTTTCACGTAGATATGCATCTCACAGGCAAGAACACAACACAGTTAGACATTACTCAAGCTGACGGTTCTACGAAGTTTTGACATATTTCCTACATTTTCAGGTTATGTTAGAGCTTTATATTTCTTTTCGCAGAATATGTACCAAATGACGAGCCAATTACTAGCTGCAGATTTACTTCAGGAGGACATATAAATGCAGTGTTAACGTATGGCATGAAAACTACAACGCATACAGCAAGAACCAACTTGCGCTAGGTGACCACTAAAAAGCACGAATGCTATCTAACCGTCAGGCTAGAAGCGCAGCAGGTGAGCCCGAGCGACACCGAGGGGGTGCGTCCGTAGGAAGCATGCTCGTCAGCGACGGGGCGTATACGCATAAATGGACAGTGAAAAAGAAGACTTACACACACAATATTATCATTTAAAATTCATTTCAGATGCTGTGCACTGACAGTAATTACTTACAGGCCTATTCACACTCTTATTCCTTCACCAAAAATGTTTCACATCGTATTTTACCTAAGAATTTTCTATTTGGTAGAACTATCTGCTCAAAGTGAATCACATATGTACATTATTTACATAGCAGTCTATTCAAATATTAATAAATTCGCTCCGTAAATTTTAAAAACATGTGGATCCGTACAGTAAATTTGCACCAGATACACATATTGATATGTCGTATCATAACCCAAGTACAATACTATTGTTGAAGTATCATAACATATTTCTTCCGTAAATTTTATATTTATGATCCCATTAAATGAGATAGAAGCCAAACTGTTTCCCTGTTTCACCACATTTACAACTCCTCTCTTATTAGTATCAGCTCTACATCTCCATATTTCTCTGCATTCCTGCAGCACAAAAGTCCTAAGATAGTTAATAAGACAGTGGGTTTGAAACATTGCCCTATTATGTTCTATTGCTTGCTTACCTAATATCGCATCAATATGCGATGACCATTAGCTTTTTTCTTACTCTCATGCTGATACTTCGACTGATTATATTCACATCTCTGTAAGTCCTGTAATCTCGGGCTACTATATGCGGCAGCTAATCATTCCTTTCCATTTCTGAATTCCTCTTACCGGTAAAATTAAATTTAAAAAAAAAAAAAAATCCCTGCATTTTTCTAACCTGCATCACAAGTAGGTAGATATTGAGATAGGTAATTATTTTAACGATAAGTAATTCCACGGTTTCACAAACATTTTAAATCTGTACCAAAACAGTAGATAGTACCCATTGTTTCTGTGGACTATCCTAGCGAAAAAACAATTTAAATCGTTACTATCTACTTGCACCCGAATACCTAATCTGTACTGAGATTTATACTTGGGTTCGACTGAGACATACTATAAAACTTACCTTATTACAAGCTTACCTTGTAATACCCATTCTGTGGCTTGCACAGTCTGAAATCTACATGAGAAAATTATTACAATTTTAAGTTTCTTTTTATCACTCACCTTTTGATTTTTCAATTGGATATTACTTGAACCATCTTCTGGTTTCCGAACAAGAACTTCTGCAAGAGCTGCATTTTCTTCACTTTTGCTTGACATTATAATGAATCGCTATGTTATTACTAACGCAAACGCTAACAGCGTCCTGCTCTGCTACAGGTAATTCATCAGGTTAGTGTATCAAACACGTAATTTCATGACCCCATAAACACTAGGATATTTCCTATACTTTTTGCACATAAGAATTATTAATAATCAACTATCATATTGCTTCACAAATTAGAAGAAGTATCCCTTAAGAACTTCAATTTTTAGCAACGAACAGACATACAAAATATAAATAAAAGCCGGCACTTTCGCTCCAAGTAACAAAGCACAAACAGCGTCGGACAGACGTAGATCACTTACATTTGACCAAAAGATGTTTCATTCGGAATCTACTACACAGTTTATTGTCTATGGCAGGGCGTCCAAATTAACTGTCGGCGATACAACGATGGATACGTTCATATTTCAATTATGCATTGGGGTTTCATGGGACAATCTGAAACGGTTTGTGTTAACACAATGCTAAATTGCGATTTTCGTCATAGCAGTTATAACGACTTTATGATTTTTTTGTGTTGCGTCACTGTATGCAAAAGAAGACTAGCAATGAAAAATGAAATGCAATCTTTCAACATACCACGAATAAACCTTTTTAGGCTAAAATCGGTGTAATTAGAATGTAGAAGGAAACGCAAGTAAACCGAGAACATCCACGAACACGATATTGCCCAACACAAGCTTACTTCTGTTCTTCTGCGGTTGCTACTTGCATTAGCGAAGATCCCTCTCCCGGCAATTATAGATGGTGTTTTCAAAAGAAACAGATAATGAAATGAGATGAATCTTTAGAGATGCTTATAAGATGCGAAATAACGCAGATCTTTGTAACTAAAGATGATAGGCATTAAGAACTGGTGGGGATAAGGTGAAAATTAACGAATCTACATTAAATGGACAATCTACATTTATTAAGAATAGCGAGAAATGGCTGGCGATGTTGGTAGAGAAGACAAGAGAAAATGAGATGATTGATGGAGCCAGTATCGAGACCACAGTTACAAAGTGGAGTAGTGCATTTCGGAGAAGATATAAACGTTGGGGAGTGTACAGAATGTGAAGTCTGTTACGGAGTGGAAAATGGAGGAGAGTATACGTGCGCTGGATATGTAACAGATGTGGTGCAAGGTCTAGGTAACTGGTGTATATGAAAGGGAGAGATGCAAGATATGGAGAACGTTTGCGGCCCGTACGAAGGTGTCGGAGCAGAGTGAGTTTAGGGAGGAGAAAGGATCAGGTAAATTGGTAACGTTGAAGACAGAATTTGTCTGAGAGGTGTTTCAACTGAATTGCTAAGGATGGAGCTCGGGTCTCAGAATAAAGCGCAGTAGCAGCAGTGGTGGAAGGAAGGCTAAGAGTACGGCAGAGAGTAGTATATTGAAGGGATTGGAATTTTTGAAAAACCCTAGAGGGAGAAGATAGAAAAAATCATCATACGTTAAAATAGGTAAGTAAACCTGTTTATGACATGGAATTCTGTAGACCAAGTAGAAGTGGAAATAGACCGAACTAAACGTAAGAAGGATGACGCTTTTTGATGTAGAAGTTGATAATGCGGGGTCCAACGTAAAGAAGAGTCTAAGACGATTCCGAGGTATTTAATAGAGGGACGGCTAGGAAGGGTAATACCGGTAAATGTAAGGGAGGGTAGGGCGGGAGTATGTTTGCGGGTAAAAACGAGAAAGGAAGTTTTATTCCAGTTTATTCTTAAACCATGTTTGGAACACCAGGTGGAGAATGTGGTAAGAGCTGAAATGAGTTGAGGTATAGCAAATTGAGGGGAGGTAGAAGTAATATAGAAGGCTAAATCATCACAATAGGAAAGAACCCGTACAGTGTTACTGGTTTGGCGAAGAATAGAGGCCAGAAAGAGATTGAACAAAATAGGAGATAATACAGAACCTTGAGGAAGAGCTTGGGAAGTGGTGCGAACTTCAGAGAGTTGGGAACCGGGGCGAAGATACAAGGTACGTTGGACCAGAAGGTTGTAAATAATACGGAGATATTTCGAAGAGATGCCTTGTTGCCAAAGTATATCTATGAGGTCATAAAGGGAAACAGTGTCATAAGCCTGAGAAAGGTCAATGAATACGGTAAAAACAAACTGGATACGGGAAAAAGCAAGCCAAATATCGGAGATAAGAACGGACAGACAGTCGGAAACACTGGAACCAAGTCGACAACCGTATTGTTGTTTGTAAAATAAAAGGTGGTGTTCAGAGAACCATTGAAGGCGTTGTTTCAGATGTTCGAAGACCTTTAAGCGACATGACGAGAGGGCAATAGGGTGGTAATGTTCAGCGATTCCAGGTTGTTTTGTGGCTTTGCGGATGGGAATAATAAGGTTGTCTTTCGACGGAGGGGGAATTCATTCAGAAGACCATACAACGTTATATAAGGCGAGTAAGAATTGCTGGTACGGTGGAAGATGTTGTAGGTGTCGGTAATGTATGCCGTCTTTGCCAGATGAAGAGTTGGGTAGACGGGATAAGATGAGAGTGAGTTCAGACATGGTGAAAGGAAGATGGATAGGGGTGGATGGTTCTGAGGAATAGAGAGGAGAGAGCCAGAGAGGAGGGAAGAGGCACGTGGATGGGCTAATTGGGAATGGAATTGATGGAGCCGGGAGAGGAAATAGATTCACCAGAGGGAAGACGACACGCCTTGTTAAGAAGGGACCGGTAAAATTTCCAAATGGAGGATAAAGAGGAACCATAACGTAGGTTTGAACAAAATTGTCGCCAGGCATTACGACGGGTTTGTTGAAGAATACGGGCCGTGGTGGCTTGGGTTTGTTGATATACCAGGAAATTGGAATAGGAGCAAGTGGCGAGGTATGTTTTAAGGGCTTGACGCCTTCGGAAAATCCATTGCTGACATTCTCTAGTCCACCATTTAGGATAAGGAGAATGGGCAATGGAGGAAT
This sequence comes from Thermobia domestica, assembly GCF_964235325.1. Classification (NCBI taxonomy): domain Eukaryota; kingdom Metazoa; phylum Arthropoda; class Insecta; order Zygentoma; family Lepismatidae; genus Thermobia; species Thermobia domestica. The sequence goes on from NC_137455.1 coordinate 94,199,313, forward strand.
GAATTGAGTGAGAGGGATCACGGTGGGAGTGTGATATTGTCTGGGAAAGGCGAGAACATAAAGCAGTGTGAAGATGTAAAGGATTGTGGAACAAGGGAAAGGGAGAGAAATGGTCAAATCAGGAAGAATAAAGGGACCAATCGAGGTTAGTAGAATATGGGTGACCTGTAGGGGATAAGCAAGGTCCGTCGACCCTACTGTTCCTTTCCTCTTTTAAGGTCGCGCCATAACTACCCTTCTTTGAAAACCAAAGATGTAGTAAAATCGTAACGTCACCGCGGGAGCAGAAACAGCTTTCGCCCAAGGTCCTTCTCATTCACCCATGCTTGTTAGTTTGATTTTTTGCAATAAAGCGAATGATTGTTTCCCTGTATTGAGAAAAAATAATTACTGTAGTGTTCGTGTTAGCTTATAAGCATGTCGAATTGTACGATAAGTACTTGCAATCATAGTAGAAATATTAAGAGTTCCGAAGTTATTTATCAGATATTTCCCTCGGAACCTCTGTGGAAAGTTTGGCAAGAGAAATGCTGTCGAAAAGACACCTTTATAGTTAAAAACGCCAGCGTCTATTCAAATCATTTTATTCCCGAAGCTTATAAACGTGATTTAAAACGTGAATTTCTAAATATTCCACTCAAGAATAAGTTTAAACCGATGTTGTGCCTTCACTGAACTTATCAGTGTCATACGGAACCATGTTCCTGTAAATAATGAAAGAAATAAGTGTACGAAAGTTAGGTGTTTAGAGTAAAAACAAATCAGGCATTTGGATACAGTCAGATGAAATAACTATTATGACCGGAACAAAAAATAACTCTTTATGTTCCGTTTGTTCTGTGGAGAGTGAGGGACATGAACTAAAGGAATAGCTTTCCTTTTTGCATGAAGAGAATGAGAAACGAAAATTAAATCTTTTAAGTTTTACGTCGCATGGTTATACCGGGTGGTCTAAAGGATACTGTGATGATGAAAAATGAATGAAATAGTGGAATAAAGAAAGTGGGAGGAAACAGGAGAACCCCGAGAAAACCCACGCACACGGTGTTTGTCCACCAACAAGTTCACTTGGCGCGCAGGGATCGAACCAAGAACGCATGCACCAGAAGTGAACGCTCTACCATTGAGCCACGCGGCCCAACAAAAAACTAAACTCTGTCAGTACGTATAAAGCCAAAATACTAGTCTATATTTACAAACGAAGTTAAAAGAATTGAAAAAGCAAATATATTAAAGAATTTAATTTCAAAGACCGGTTCTAAAATATAATATTGTGGTCGTTTCAATAGAATGGTTAATAACCGGTGGTGGATATATTACGAAAAAATTTTTTACAGGGCCAAGTAAATATGCTAATAAATGGCAAGAAAAAACTAAGATGGACTAATTAAGATATTATTCGTGCATTAACACAACGCGCCACCGTGATAAATTATACAATCATCTGCGGTTATATGTTCTAATCCGCGTACCCAATGTGTCAACACTTCGACATTGCATGCAAAAATAACCATTTTCTCGTGGTATTCTTACACCAGTTTTGAAAATTTTGACGGAGCAAGGGCGCTGCTTAAAGAGTGTGAAGAAATTTTCAGTGCTTATATTTGATTAAATGAATGTTAATGGGCGCGTGTCCTATGACGAACAGGTTTACGTAATTTTGGAATGACACAGAAATGTCCAGGTGGCAATGATTCGAGGCTTGATAGATGTGTGGAAACAGTCAGTATATGAAGATTTCGATAAGACTATGAGTAAAACCTTCGAAATCATATCGAAAGTTGAAGTCTTAGGATTAAACATAGTTGCAATTCTTTCCAAGTTGAATGGTGGCAAGGTGAGGCTATGCTGTGGTCTCATTTTACCTTCTTCCCGGTGGATGGAAGCAACAAAAAATAAAAAGATGTATTTTGAAAATTAAAAAAAAAGTCGAAAACAAAAGAACGTGATTGGCTGACCATTTGATGTCCTAAGAAAGACACTTCTATGTTGAAACTATTCGACAAGGCTAGGACATTCTTCAGAATTCGGTTTTTGAATAGAAAAACACGGGAACTTCGGAAGAAGGATGCTTTTAAGATAGTGGATGCAAAGCTATTCTTCAAGTGCTGCACAATCCTAAAGTAAGTACGTATTGTATCTGTTTGTAGTCTATTTTTATCGCATTTTAAAATTTATTTTCCTTTGCAAATTGCTATGGCGGAACATTGGCTTAGCCTACGATATTTGTCCCTGCTTCACCGCGGTGACGTCACACTACAGCTGGAGAAAGTGGCTACGTAGAAACAGCTAGTTATGAAGGGAGCTGTAAAAGCGTGGAACAGTAGGGTCGACGGACCTTGGGGGATAAGGAATGGAAAGGGAGGAGAAGTAGCGTTATGTAAAATGATGGAGAAGTGATCACTGCCGTTGGGGTTGGAAGAAAAAGTCTATGTGAGGTGGCTAGAGTAAGCAGGAGAACAAAAGGTAAGATCAGGAGCGGTAGGAAATTCGCGGGGACGGGGAAGACATGTAGGAGTGCCGGTATTTAGAAGAGTACAGGGTAAGGTGGAAAGTAGGCGATACAGGGCAGAGCCAGCTGGGTTGGAAAAGGGAGCCCCAGAACGGGTGATTATAATTTACGTCACCGCCACAATCCAGGGAGGGGAAAGGAAATTAAAAAGATAAAGCCAGAGATGATCAGGGAGGTGAACGTGAGGGGGAATATAAAGGTTAACCAGGGTAAGAGAGTGAACGGTGACCATTTGGCATTGAACTTCTGGGTATTGGAAGGGAGGAGGGTGTAGAACATAAGGTAAAGTGTTATGAATGCCGAGAGAGAGAGTCCCCCTCGTCCGTCTGGGCGAATATCATGAAGCCAATGGTAGGAAGGGATGATAAAGCGGTAGGAATCTGTACGCCAGGTTTCTTGGAGTAGGAGAAAAGACGGATGGAATAAAGATATGAGGTGATGTAAGGCGTACAGTTTACTGTGAGAACTCTTCATGTTCCATTGTAAGAGATTGGAAAAGAGTGAACCAGATGATGTTATAGTGACTGTCATTGTAATAGCTTGAATATGGTGATGCAAGATTTATAGTTAGGAGGAGAAAATATATGTTGCGATTTTTCTAAAATAGTAAGGATAGAAGAAACAGCGGACAAAAAAGAAGGTATAGGATCTGCCGCATGTGACGGTTTCTGAAAAGCTGCGACGGTGCTGGGAATGGGAGAAAATGCTAAAGGGGATTGTTCAATTGGAAGAGATGGATGCCGGGCAGAAATAGGAGGCGAAGAGTGAGGACTAAGAGATCGCTTTTTTCTAACAGCGGAAGGAGAATGAGAAGTGGAAGGCCGAGAGATAGCAGTTGAATATGAAAAGGAAGTAGAGGTAGGGATAGAGGACGGAGTAAAGCTAGAAATGGCGAGAAAGGACGAAGTAGAATGGGGAGGTGGATCTTCCTTTAAGAAGCGTTGAGCAGGAGTCGAAGTCAAATAGCGTCGTTTAGCATCGGTATAGGATAGATGTTCTGTAGCCATGAGGATGTTAATTTGAATTTGAATGAGGCGTTTGGGACACTGAGATAAGGTAGCCGCGTGGTCACCAGCACAGTGCTTGCACCTGGGAGGTGCAGAGAAGGAGGGAGAAGGGTGGTCTGATTTGCCGTACGTGACACAAGATTGCTTACCACGGCAGGCCTACTTAAAATGGCCGTAAAATAGGCAGTTAGTACATTGTTTTAGTCGGGGATATATGTTTCAACGGGAAGGTGAAAATAGAAAAGAGTGCAATGGGAGGGGAGAGTATTGGCATCGAAAGTAACTACGATTGTTCCGTTGGGAATGGAAGAGGATGTAGAATCCGTAACAGAAGGTTTAGATTGTGAGGTTGGGGTTAAAGAAGAGCCAGATGTAGGGGGAACAGAAGAATCATCAGAGGAAGAACGTTTACGAAACATGAGGCGAACATGTAAAATTGGAGCACTACATCCCAACGCAGTGATGAGTTCATAGTTCGTTAAGGACGGGTCGACTCCTCGTAAAATGCCCTGACAAGAAACGGCATAGTTGGGAATGTAAGCACGCCAATTATGTGCCATCAATAAAGGATGTTGAAGGAAATCGTTGGTGGCTTTGCCAGTACGAAAAAAAGACCTTTAAGCTCTGAGGGCCAAGAGTACGAATATCAGTTACATCTGTAAGATTATTATTGTATAAGAGTCTACCTAGTTTCATAAAATGTTTGCTCAAAGCAAAAGTGGAGGAAACGTGGATGACATAAGGTCCGAGATGGTGATCTTTATAAGTTTTGTTGTTAGTATGTGCATAAGGCACATTTGATACATGGGAATTTGAAGAATTAGTAGGCGGAGAAGCATCCATTTTAGTGTATCGAGGCACGTGTCCCTCTGATGAGGCTGCCATGTTAGGCAGCGACGAAAAAAAAGAACCTTGCACTAATGCACAACACACGGAGAAAATAAAAAGTGAAGAACACTACACAAGTCAAGTACACTAGATCACCACAGAAGTATCACTTTGAATCACTCGGAATCTGTTGTATGCCTATCACAGGTGTACATCCATTCGAAGCGAAATCAAAAGTCCCACAAGCTTTCTTACGCGCAGACGTTAGGAAGCACCTATTAATTTTGTACAGGTTTGCGCTCAGTGGCGGCGATTGGACGTTAAAAGTCGGGGGCAAGACATGATCTGAATATTTATATATCAATCTTAATTTTCCTGGTTGTTTCTAACACTTTGTTTCACGAAAGGTTGTGTAACTAATAGGATACTATATTTTAAAGTTAAAATACTGTATATCGTATTTCATATTTTATTAAGTAAATTGACAAAACCAACGCAAGTAGGTACTAGACCTTTGTACTCTGAAATAACGGAAATGTAAGAAGAGATTTGATTCCTTGCTCATGAACATCTTAAAATTCTGTCTGGAAAATTGTGTAATCCGATTATTTAGTAACAAATTTGAAAACCAAATAAATAGAAATAATAATATTAATCATAGTAATGAATGAGGAGTCTTGTTTTGTAGATGCTATACTGAAACTGGGGATAATTGAACAACCTAATTTTTAGTTCCACACATGCTATTAAATGCATGTTATTACTCTTAGAAAATGAAAGGCAGTAACTACTACAAGCATATGCTACGACATTTAAAGCAATATTTGCTTTTGCAGCTTCCCGAAACATGTTCGTTGCCACTAGGTGCAGTTTTCACTTTTTTGGAACACATTAAAAGACAACAATACTTGGAATCACTCTACACTCCAGCTACACAAAATAATCCTAAAACCTAGAATTATGTTGAATCCACTAAATTTAATTGTATATACAGTTACACCCTTAAACACACACCATTTCACTCGTATATTACATTACAAAACGATGGAAAAGGTAGAAGTTGTTTCTTATTACGCTCTTTTTAATCAATATTCCTTACTTTAGAAAGAAGAGAAGACATTTTAGGAATTGTCAATTTTTGTGCAATTAAAAAATAACTTGTGATTTTTTTTTTTTTTTTTTTTTTTTGCGAAATGTTCTCTCAATTAGTTTCAAAGCGGCTGACTAACATATCGAGCCCTTGTAAGAAGGGGTTATAGAAACAAAACCTGCTAAATCCATTTTTGAATTTTGTCTGGGAACGAAGAAAAAGTGACGCCCTCATGTTTTCAGAATTGTTGAACAACTTTTTTTGTTTAATGGTTGATTTCACTCATTTGTATTAAGTAGGGACCTCTAAACAAGAAAATTGTTAAACAATTCTGAAACATAGGGGCATCACTTCTTCGTTTCCTGACAAAACTGAAAATGAATTTAGCAGGTTTGGCTTCTATACCTCTGGATTGAAAGTATGCTCGAATTGTTGTGCTCCAATAGGTTAATTTTTGGGTTGTTTTCCGTCGCACTTAAAACGCAATTCCTGTAGCTTTCTTAACTTCACGGGAAGACAACCAATACGTAATCACGCAACGACAAATGTTACATAGCACCATTTTTCTAATGAAACAGTAATATATACATAAACTTTATATTTCCAAATGAAACTACGGTATATACATTAATGGGTTGCTTCAAAAATGTGGAGGGGGCAACTGCCCCCCTTTGCCCCCCTAATCGCCGCCCATGTTTGCGCTAATTCAATGCGTAAAGTTGGTTGTAGTTAGCAAACATTGGTGTAGCATTTATAATTGCTTGGTATAGCTTTCGTGTTGCGTTGTGGCATACAAACTTTTGCGAACAGTGAATGGAATGTACCCCTGAGGCCCCAGTTGCACGATTAGAGACACGGCACTAGTCCTAAACGGCGCAAGACCTAAAAATCAATTTCGCGGCACAAGTCCTAAACGGCATAAGCCGTAAACGGCACTGGATCTAAAAATCTCTTGTGGCGCTAACATCGCGTCCGTGCCAAGAACACTGTCAATCTGTTAGTCAAAGTTTTAGATAAACCCAATGTGCCCTCTGGGAACCATAGCAGCTACAGACCGATCACACTATTGCCGTGAATATCCAAAACTTTTGAGAAGATTCTCCTTCAACGTCTCATGTGGTGGGCAGAGTATTACAATATATTTTCCCCAACCCTGGATGGGTTCCGTTGAGTTCGAAGCACTCATGACGCTCTTACCAGTCTCGTCACTGACATATGGAGTACTTTTCAACGGAGGGAATACCTTATGGCCGTCCACATTGATCTTGCACTAGCGTACGACAGTGTACCCTTGGATGTGCTCGTCCACGAGTTATCTGCAGTCAAGATTCCACCGAAATACCTCCGCTTCATCCATAATTGACAAGTTTCAATGCATGTTGGTTACCGCTATACTAACCCCAGGATAGTATCTCAAGGATTACCACAGGATTCTCGCCTTTGCCCGCTTCTTTCACATCTGTTCATCATCTCGCTTCATAGGCAGCTCAGAACGTTGGTCAGAGTCAATCAATTCGCCGACGATTTCTTGTTATATGTTCACACTTTCACAGTGATCCATGGTGCCACTAAACTTTGTGAAGCCATAGACAACTTACAACAATGGTGCAGAGATCATGGCCTTAGTGTAGACTGGCACAAAAATCAGTATATCATCTTCACCCGGAAATGGCGCAACATCACTCTGCCGCTAATACTTCCAGACAACTATCGCCAGTTTCTCATCTTCATTACCTTGGTATGACCTTCGACTCTAGATTACTTTGGACTGCACATCTCGACACGCTTAACACCAAAGTACTACCCATCCTCAACCTTATCAGCGGACTCAGCACTAAACGATGGGGAATGGATGTCAGGTCACAATTATGTATTTTCCGTCAGTGCTTGGAATCTAGGCTTTTATATGGCTGCCCAGCTCTCTGTCCCCTACCTCGGCGGCTAAGTGAACTGTGTGTGCGATTACAAGTGCAAGGACTCCGTTCCATACTTCGGCAACCTCGAAACTCACCGAACAAGTCACTCCCCGAAGAAGCACATATAATTCCTTACAATATTAGAGATTTTCATGTAGCTAAACTGTTCATCTTGAATCGAATGGCAATTACAACATCACCCATCATCCCCAAAACAACTCCTATATACTATTAACAGTAGCAAAAATCTACCCTACCGTCGACAACTGCCTTGGACCTACTTTGCGTATCTTCGTGTAAAACAACGGATGAATTTTATCTACCGCACGCCTAAACCCCCATATACTACCAATCATCATACACCACATACATCACTCCTACGCAAGTGGAATTTCCATCTCTTTCGCCTTACTGGCTACGTAACGCTCCCCATTCTCTATGGGACATCATTCTGACGCTGTGCTTATTTACACGGATGTCTCTAAACAGGTAAAGGCTGGACAATCGAAGGTGGGCATTGGTGTCTTTATACCTCATTATAATCTGCGCTTTCATCAGGCATTGCCTGGCCACACGTCAAACAACATGGCTGAAGCACTCGCTATTCGAGCTGCAATGCAACGTGTGTTATGCCTCCAACCACCTGTTAGCTGTATTTGTAATGATAGCCAGAGTGTTCTTCGTCGTCTTCTTCCTACAGCTCAACCGGTTCATTCCAACTAGATTCTGGTCAATATTCTACAACGGGCATGTCAAATACAACGTAAAGGACTTCAGGTAACTTTCATACATGTACCAGCGCACAAACAGGTACAAGGTAATGAGGAGGCAGGCCATTTATGTAAACAAGGAACGTTATTAGCGCCTGTCGCAGTGAAGTTACCGGCTACCTCATTTATTCCAACTCTTGGAGCACAACAGCAGAGCGAATGGCGAAACTATCAACTCCAGGCTAGAGGCGGACCAGGTAAATATTACTGGCGAATAGAACCTAATCCTACCACACGTTCTTTTATTTATCACCCTAAATGGACTCATGCTCACCATGTCTTGTTCAGTCGAATTCGACTCAACACCGTACAGATTCCGGTGCAAAAATATCGTCAGGACCTTCGGGATACCTTGAATCACCTAATCTATGCCTGTACATACACACAGCATTACCGACCAGTGTTTCTTACTTCCTTGCACTCCTTGCTTGGTTATGGTCCCATTCCAGTGTGCACCATTCTCTCCATTAAAAATTCCACCGCGATTTATCATCTCCTTCGGCTTCTTCTTCTCAAAAAGCTCGACCTGTATTCTCTCTCAGCAGCCCCCATTATCGTTACCTGCGCTCCATGACTTCCTAATCTAAGCTAATCTTCTCCGTAATTTACCCTTGTACTTACCTTTCTTCATACACCCCATGTTCAAAGCGTCACGGCTGGAACAAAGCTGAGGAGCATCTCCTCCCCCAGAAGTGGAAGTGGAGGAAAGTTTTAGATATGCTGTTTCATATTACAGAACCAGATTCCAGCTTAGTTCTTACAAGTAATTTGTATAAATACTTTGTATAAATACATATTCTATCGTTCTGAAATAATAAATAAATAAATAAAGCCTATTGTTTTTTCTTGCTGTTTGCATGATAGCATTTGCATGTTGACAAAATATTAACTACTTATCAAATGTGATTCCCAGATCTTTGATAATGTCTGTTTTGTTTTTTTTTCTATTTCTACACCATTGGCCTCGTATTAGTAACATAATGTTGTGTTTTAGTTTTATATAAGTCATAAATTTTGCTTTCTTTGTGTTGATTTGAAGTAAATTATTATTACACATATATTTATCATATTCAACTCTTTCCGTAGCAAATAGTTGTCATACTCGTAATTAACTACTCTTTACTCGTTACCCTTATTAACAATAGTTTTAGTATTACTAACATAGCTGTTACCGTTGCCGTTAGTAATAATAATAATAATAATAATAATAATAATAATAATAATAATAATAATAATAATAATAATAATAATAATAATAATAAATTTCAAATATTCTACATTTTTAGACCTGAGCCTTGATTGTACGTGAAGTTAAAATCAAGGGTTAAGTCACGGACGGCAAATGATGGCTTAACTCCCAAAACGAACTCTTGGCCCTCAAGTGAGGGTTAGTCTGTGTTTAATAATTACGGAAAATTAATATTATTTATAATAGAATGTGAAAGAAAACCTTTTTAAAAAATTAAACTACGTCAACTTGTTAAAATAATTAAAAAAATCTAATTAATCATCCACTTTGTACTCAGATTTGTTTAACTGGACGAACCCAGACCTGAAGGGAGAGTTTTCTGCCCAAATCTCATAAGCAGTGGGAAATTTTAATACTATAGAAATTGACTTTAGTTACCTCTTAGAAATGTAATTTTCAAGACGCTGAAACATATATTTTATTACTTTTAGTTAAAAGTTGAAATACCTAGTTTCATGAATCAGTTCTTTACTATAAATTTTTTTCTGTATAAGTAATGCGGAACTCGAACATTAAAGGAAATGCAACCTTTGTTCTTTCCCTTTCATGTGTTGAATTTTCAGGGCTTTTTTTGTTTGTTTATTTTACAATGGACAGTTTATAAATATGTCAAGTTTCATTTTACTAGCTTCAGAGATTTGTGAGATACCCTACTCTTAAAAAACAATATCTTACCCCACCCTTTTTACGATACGTATTTCCGAAAATTCTTCCTTATATCCTGCTTTCGTAAGAAAATGTTTTTTCTTTTAGTTAAAATTTAACGACTCTACTTGTAGTAGTATATCCAGAAAGTCACTTATCTTAACTCTTTTCTTTATCTCCTTTCCGTACGGGAACTTTTTAACATCTTTATAAATCCCCAACCAACTTTAACCGCAAACAAAAGAAATACGAACTCTCATATGAGATTGACGCATGTGTAGAACTCATGTAACCCGAAAAATTGTAGCGAGCCGTCCCCAGCCGAAGAAATAAAATACAACACAAAAATATATAATTATTAGTAATTGTAGATGGTATCCGCACAACCCGCACAATCGTGCGGGTACTTCGCGAAAGGGATATAAGAGTACAGAAGATGAAGACAGTCAAACAAATGGACTTTCATGAACAGTTTCCGATTTCTTATTCGTACATTTCCCACAAGCTGTAGTTTTAAATTCACGTACTGTCAAGACCCAGGGACCCAGGTTTCAAAAAGGTAATAAACTGAAAATATAATAATAATAATAATAATAATAATAATAATAATAATAATAATAATAATAATAATAATAATAATAATAATAATAATAATAATAATAATAATAATAATCATCATCTTTATTTTAGTGCCGCGAACAGCTTTTGGCAAAAAAATACAGCACGTGGTATCAGAGCATTACATTGCGATGGAATAATAATAATAGTACTAATATAAAACACAATGTAGATAAAAGTCAGTTAAGCAGAAATAATTCCTTGTCAACGCAGTAAAAATTATCAAGTTCTCCATCTATTTAAAACAACAAGAAGCTAAGAACAGCAGTCTAAAATTACATTTTGGCTTAAATGTTTCTAAACGTCATTGGTTAAAAACTCTCAGTCAGATCACATAAAACTTTCACATTGTTCAATACAGTAAATCTGAAATGAGCTTAAAGAATCTGTCGATCTTGAACTAAAATCGTGCTATTTCTTATGCTATGATTTGGTAGTTTAAAACCTATGTTTTGTAAACAATATTCACTGATATAAACGATATCTAGTATTTTTTGCATGCATACTCTGTCGAATTTTTTTCGCCTATTCATAAGACTTTCCAAACCCCAATAATCGATCCAATATTCATAGCTATGTGAGTAGTAGGTCATTTTCATTTTAAAACATTTTTGCACAGATTCAATCTTGTTTGTCAAAGTTTTAGAAATGTTGTTCCAAATTACCGAACCAAATTCTAATTTTGGTCTTACAAGTAATTTATATAGAAATATATACGTTTTATCTCTTTGAAATACAAGCAACTGTTTAAAAATAAAACCTATTATCCTTCTGGCACCTTAAACAATACAATTCATGTGATTAGAAAACTTTGACTGACAGTCAATGCAATACCTAGGTCTTTAATAATGCTTACTTTCTCTATTTGTACACCATTGACCTCATATTTACTCACATAAAGTAGAAGTGGGTGCCGATAGATGGCCGAGTCAGCAAAAAATTATCTTGTTTTCCTAGAAATTGATGTCATTTCCTGGAATTGGGAGGCAAGTTTCGACAAGCCTTTAGTTGCTATGTTCATAGCCTTTTACGGGTAGTACAGAAGCGCGTGGGAAAATTTTGGTTTATTTGAACCCCGTTACCCCCTACTCCTCCTGGAAAGCCAAAGAGTATAAGCGATTTAGCCCCTTGATCCTATTCCCACGAGATGACTGTAGATTATGAACTGAAAACATGATATTCAAATGATCGAAGCTTCTCAGCAGATTGTATGAAATTGGTCTTAGTTGCTAAGGTAAATATTAAATGTAAGGTTTTTTTTTTTTTTAAAGCGTGAGATGAGACACACTATATGAGTCTCATAACGAAACACATACTCATGCAAAATCGTGTTGATTAGCCCCTTGGCCCTATTCCCACAAAGTGTCTGTAGAAGACGTGATAGTCAAATGATCAAAGCTTCTCACGAAATTGGCTTAGTTGCTAAGGTAAATATTGTATTTCACAATTTTTTAAAGACGTGAGACATGAAACCTGATATAAGTCTCATAACGAAACACATACCTATACACTCCTTTCCCCAGACCTCCTGCGAATGGATTCCAATGATTGAGCAAATTCTAATAATGGAAACTTCTCATAGCATATCATATTGTTTAAAACGTAGGGTGTGAAGTATGTTATATGAATATTCACATGACGATGTCTGCTATGATAAGTAAATCGATATCACTTCCTGTTTAGTTGTTATGTTCATAGCCTTTGAGAACATCATGTTGCTAGAAACAAGATGAAACATGCCTTTTAGGGTTACCATCAGCTATAGGTTCATGAAAAAACATGCCTTTTCTAGTCGTCTTGTATTGGTTAGCTAATTTGAATTCCCAAGCCCCGCCCCCTCCCGTAAAGACTCTTGAACGTCTACCGGATCTTCATCAGAGTCCTTTGAGTTACCACGATTGAAACCTGCCAATTGATTGTGTTTTCAGCTTAAACTGTAGTGAGTGTTTTGTGCTTTAAGTTCTTACGAATAAATCCTATCAATTGATTGTGTTTTCAACCTAAAACTGAAGTGTATGTGTGTTTTGTGATACCGCTCGTTCTTATTAAAATAGGTAAGTAAAATATATATATATATATATATGTTCTTTCTTCATTTAGTTATAAAGGCAGTTGAAAGAACAAGTGTATTTATTCAAAGTTCCGTTCATGTTCTAACATTAAAAAAAACACACAGACACATATGTGAATGTCTGTTTTGTTAGTCTCTTTCTTCCTCTGTTTTGTTAGTACATTGAACTACATCTTAAAATGGTTTAGTTTCAAGAGCAACAGATAAGATGCTATTCTCAAATGTTTTGATGATACGTACTACAATGAGATAACAAGACTGCCCTAGTTAAAAACAGATAAGTGAACTTCTATGAGGCTTCTAAGAAAAATGATAAGATGGAATTCTTGAATGTTTTCTGGTTCGCATTGCAATTGACGCAAGAAGTGTCTGTAGACTTGGTATTTTAATTTTGATAATATGATGTATACGTCTGTCTTTCTGTCTGTAAATGAAATCTTTTAAACAATGAAGAGTTTTACGTCCAACAATAAAGCCAACAAGGTCTGTCTGTCTTTCTATGTCGGCTATGCTAATGGAGGCGATGGTAATGAGTTGAGTTGATTTTAGTTCAGCGTCCCTTTCAACAGCAAGGCTATATGAGACGTGGACCTACTGATTATCGTGGAATCTGAACCACTAAGTTTTACGTCTTACAGTTATGTCGGCTATGCTAATGCAGGAGGTGATGATGAGTTGATGAGTTGAGTTGATTTTAGTTTAGCGCCCCTTTCAGCAGCGAGGCTATATGAGACGTGGACCTACTGATTAACGTGGAATCCGAATCACATGAGCTCCAGCCGGGACGATGGTAATGAGAAATGAATGAATGAAATGTTGCATTAAATTCACGTACACGGTGTTTGTCCACAGAGTTTTACGTCCTACGGTTACGTCTACTAGGCTAATGAAGGAGAGGTGATAATGAAAAAATGAATGAAATGATGTAATGAAGAAAGTGGAAGGAAACTGGTGAACTCCGAAGGGAAATCCACGCATACGATGTTTGTCCACCACAAAGTTCATAGGGCACGAACTGGGATCGAATCAGGGACCCAAGCACTTGAGGTGAACGCTCTACCACTGAGCCCACCGTGCCCTCTGGAACGTAAAAATGAAATGATAAGGACGGTTTTCCGGGGACAGTCAATAGCATCTTTTCGTTAAGTTGTAAAGGAAGCAGGGGATTTGTGGTCACTAAAATTAATGACAAGTATATAGAAAAAAAAAGACGTGATTTGAACACGGGCCCTCATGCACCAGAGGTAAACACTCTACCACTGAGTCACTCAAGTTAATTTCATAATTTTCTAATGTTAATAAGAGTGAAATCTAACGTTAAATACACATACATAAGTCAACGAACTGAGAGAGAGTTTCTGTATTGAACACGGGGACCTCATGCATTAGCGGTGAACACTCTATCACTGAGGCACTGAAGTTAATTTCATAATTTTCTAATGTTAATAAGAGTGAAATCTAACGTTAAATACACACATACATAAGTCAACGAACTGAGAGAGAGTTTCTGTATCTGCAATGTCTACTTGCAAAGAGCAGAAAAATAAGATAACAGAACATGTTTTGTATTTCAATGTTATTCTCCAGCTGTCGCGTCAACATTATCTTAGGTCATGGTTTCAGACAACACGAAGCGAAGATATGTATGTGTGTGTGTGTGTGTTTTAGGTAATATTAAAACAGTGTTTGAGATCTAAAACTTGACAAAACTAGTGATGCTTATACATCTCGGATGCCGTTACCTATGTACACATGATGTTGATTGATTTTTGAGTTTAACGTTCCGTTCAGCAGCGAGGCTATATGCACCACAAAGTTCACACGGCAAGAGTTAGGATCGAACCAGGGACCCCAATCACAGAAGGTGAACGCTTTACCACTGAGCCACAGCACCCCACGATTTCATCATGGGGCACAAATCTTCAAGTTAAAACAATTGTCTATTCTCAAATAAGAGAACATTTCTCCATTTCTTTAAGTTGATCTAGGAAGTTGAACTTTATACAGTTTTCTCCATATTATAGGCTAAGCTGTATGTGATATTACTTTAAAAGGACGAAAGTAGTTAAAATATTCCCTATTATTATCATCATTTCTTCTAAAATGCTCAGATTCCCGTCATAGAATTCGTATACTAGCTATGTACACAGGCGTGCATTAAGAAATTTTTTGTTGGGAGAGGTCCAAGCTTTGGGCGACGAGGCTCAAATACTACAAGCCTCTGTGTAGTATTGAACGCGTATTATTTTGCACTCGAAAAGACAATAAGTACTTGTAAAATACTTTCATCTATATTGTCATAGCGTCCCTTTCAGCAGCGAGGCTATATGAGACGTGGACACTAAATCACCAAGGCCCCCTATCGCATCACAAGTGAACGCTTTACCATTGATTCACCGAGGCCCCCTAGTACTTGTAAAAATTCTTTCATCTATATTGTCATAGCGTCCCTTTCAGCATCGAGGCTATATGAGACGTGGACACTAAATCACCAAGGCCCCCTATCGCATCACAAGTGAACGCTTTACCATTGATTCACCGAGTCCCCTTAGTTCAAAGTACAGTACTCATGTAATAATATTATCTAACATAAAGTTCACTTGTCGAGGGGCTCCCTGGGGGTAATATTCATACACGTAAAATATTTTAAAATAAACAATATTAGTACCGATTCCATAGTTTTCGAAGGTGCTGTATTCAATAAAGACACTTTGAAAATAGTAATATGCCATCTAAGGGGTAAAAAAAAGTGGTGAGCTCACGGGGTCTCCCTGGGGGGTAATATTCATACATGTAAAATATTTTAAAATAAACAATATTAGTACCGATTCCATAGTTTTCGAAGGTGTTGTATTCAATAAAGACACTTTGAAAATAGTAACATGACATCTAAGGGGTAAAAAAGTGATGAGCTCACGGGGGGTGATATTCATACACGTAAAATATTTTAAAATAAACAGTATTAGTTTCGATTCCATAGTTTTCGAAGATGTTGTATTCAATAAAGACACTTTGAAAACAGTAACGTGACATCTAAGGGGTAAAAAGTGTTGAGCTCCCGGGGGTGATATTCATACACGTAAAATAAACAACATTAGTATCGATTCTATAGTTTTCGAAGGTGTTGTATTCAATAAAGACACTTTGAAATCAGTAACATGACATCTAAGGGGTAAAAAGTTGTGGGCTCCCGGGGGTGGTATTCTTACACGTAAAAATAATATAAAATAAACAATATTAGTATCGATTCCATAGTTTTCCTAGTGTTGATTCCATATCGTGACAGGATTCCAATCTGTGACTTCCCGTGCACTAAAGATGAACGCTGTATCACGTAAGAAAAAAAAGAGATGAAATCTTTTAGTTTAAAATGTCTTCCCTCCCTCATTCACACGTTAAGGGGAGCATATGAATAAGACACATGTAGGAACGGTTTTCCTTGGAAAGTCAATAGCATCTTTTCGTTAAGTTGTAAAGAAGATAGCATTGAATTTGTGGTCGCTAAAATTAATGACAGTATAAAAGAAAGACGTGTAGAGAGGAGGAGGAGGAAATACGGATTTCGCGTTCACTAAAATTAACGATAAAATTCTAAAACAGAATAAGTATAAAAGACCATGTAATCTACATATCTTCATTAGTCAATACATTTGAAAGAGATTGTGAACATACATTTGTTTCACGCCTCATCCCATGGAATAGGAAGAAAAGTTAAAAATATTTAAAAGGTATGATGAGAGATTATTTCATTGACATCATAAAGTTCTGTCTTATATAGTATATATTTATATATCTAATATATATTGATTTATAAGTAACAAAATTCATTTCTTTTTTATTTTAGGTTGCATACAAATAAAGATAAGTGTAATCCTTTTCCCTATTCCTGTTGATATTATTATTATTATTCCTTTTTAATTACTTATATATCACATTTTACTTACTCGTATATTCTTTTAAACGCTTATATATCCTTTCAAAATATTTATATACATATATATATATATATATATATATATATATATATATATATATATATATATATATTCCATTTAAATAAGATTTATATATCCTATTATATATCATATTCATATACCGTTTACACATATTGCATTACGTATATATACATCTGAGGAAGAAAAATGGCAAAAGAGAGTACGCAAGATTTACTGAAGGAGATTACGGTCTTCATTAATGACATGGAAGAAGAAGAAGAAGAGGTAGTGGGCGTAAATAACGAAACGCAAGTTCTTTTAAGTGAAATAAATGCCATAATCGGGATAGAAGAAGAAGAAGAAGAAGAAGAACAAGAAGACGCAAAAGAAGAAGAAATGGAAATAGATCATCATGAAAAAATGCAAGAAGAAGAAGACGGAGAAGAAAGAATAGAAGAAGCAGCAACAGCAACAGCATCAGCAACAGAAGAAGAAGAAGAAGAAGAAAGAGAAACTAATGAAATTCAAATTCCAGTAGAAAAAGAAGAATATGATGAAGAAGAACTATTACAATTATTGAACAGTGCTAGCAATAGAACGATAACAGAAGAAGCATCAGGCCGTATTAAAGAAATTATAAAGTGGTTACAAGAAGGAACAGAAGAAGACGTCGAAGAAAGGAGAAATGAAGAAGAGCTGCTAAATCTCACGTTTTCCCAAATAATAGGAGAGGATTACAATAAGGAAGAGATGAAGATAGAAGAAGAAGATGATAAGTTTTACACGAATGAACTAGAAAATTGGATTAACAATTTGTTTCCCGATCCCAGAAAAGAAGAAGAAGAAGTAATATATCCCTCAATTATGGAAATATTAGCAGAGGCTAGTGCAGAACAGGAAGAAATGGAAGTCGATTTAGACGACATAGAAAAAAGAATGGACGATTTGCTAGCCGTATTTCAAGCACAACGAAATTCAAATATACAAGTAGGATTCGGAAATAACAACCGTAATGATGGACACAATAGATTTCATATAATAGAAGAACGAAGAAGACAATACAGAAGATACAATATGGAGGGTAGAATGCTACGATTCCGTCTAGCCCCCGTGCGTGCAGATGAAAACCCTTTTACGGCAATTGAAGCAAGTCTACGGGCACTAATAGATTATTTACTACGTAATGTGGACCAGCATGATTACGTAGGAATAACAATCACAAACGAGAGAGAAGGACATCGACCATTTTGGTTGTCATTCAGAGAAGCAAGAAATCTTTCAGCAGAAGTTCTATGGACAAGCTATGAGAAAGTACTGCAAAGTAATGCGGCTTTTCTTATAAATGAAGATTGCATCGTGAATTTTCATCATGTACGTATGCCAAGAGGACAAGGTCCTTTGAAACAACATATTTTGAATACTGAAGAATATGTAAAGGCAAAACGTGGTATTATCACAATTAAGAATAAAGGCACAAGATGTTTAGCACATGCAATCGTCGTTGCCATAGGACTGAAAAAATACAAGGGAAGAAATCAAACTGAATATAATAGATATGTAAAAAATCAAAGTAAATATATAATAGAAAAAGAAGCAGAAGATCTGTGTGAAGCTGCCGATGTAGATCTCAGTCATGGT